>NC_137263.1:50458860-50847045 GCF_053477335.1 Acartia tonsa | reverse complement strand
GTTGTTAAAAGCAAAGCTACTCTATAATTAGGGTCGGTCCGTCCGTAACGGTTGTATTTCGTTATTTTAGACATATTAGAAATGTCCTATCGATTTAAAACTTTGCATAGTGATTTCTGTATATAGTTAGTACGATTTAGAGAGCGTAGCAACTCTAAAATTGTTACCATAATTTCTGTACGTTCATCTTAAACATGTTGATTTTATTTTACCAACAACAATTTTTTTATGTGATATAATTACAAAAAAATACTTACAATTTTGTTTAGACTTTATACTTTTTTATCCTGCTTATTCAGTTCTGACACTCTACAAGAGTTATTGTAAGATTGTCCTTTCCCCTGATTTTATGGCTTCGCTCTTATTGATGTTGTCATCCTTGTTAATTTATGAGACAGAGTGGAGTCCATAACTGAAAAGTTTTATTTCTAAATGATAGTCGAGGATACAATTTGCACCGAGTTTTATAATCATTTTTAATATCATTAGGCTTTTTAAAAAAATGTGCGGGGAGGTGTACTATCAGACTTCCCTCAATTTAAGTTTTACAGTTCGAAAATATTAGAGGCTGCTCGCCTAGCATCTAGGCTCTGTAATTCATGAATTAGAAAAGAGCAGAAAAATGGCCTAAAACCATCCTGATACGACACACAGAAAACTGTCCCGAATTTGTATTAATTTTGAGGAACAAGACTCCAGTTACGTCATATTTTTCTTTCCCGAAAAAGGGAAGGGGGAAAGAAAAAAAAAGGGAAGGGGGAAGAAAAAAGAGATGGGAGAAAAGGGGGTTTTCCCATCTCTTTTGAAGAGATTTTCTTCCCCCCTTCCCTTTTTCGGGAAAGAAAAATATGACGTCACTGGAGTCTTGTTCCTCAAAATTAATACAAATTCGGGACAGTTTTCTGTGTGTCGAAATTTAACAACTTTGGGGATTTTAATTGAATTTTGATTGGTTGGTTAATTATGTTGATTCTCCAAACGTTTACAACACCAATTGTAATATACAAAAGATGTAATTTTGTGTATCATCGTTGTGAATGTACATCAATTTATCAGTAATTGTCTTACCCCTTTAGCTCCCTGTCCTCAAAATACAAAAATTTAATATCTTTTAATGTAATTTTAACTTTATTTGTCAAACTGTTTAATTTTAAATAACATCTGTGAAATACAAAAAGTTAGAAATAAATAACATAATTATTAAATAACTTAAAACTGATAATAAATCTACTAAAACTAATGCCTCTGATTACTAGTAAAATAAATAAAACAATAAGGTTTAATAAATAAATATAGGTATACCTAATTGGATGTAGACAGTGACACATAGATACAACTAAATATTCTTAATATTCTCAATCAATCAATATCATCTGGGTATTCACATTTGATTGAATAATAAATGTACAAATATCTAAAGGATTTTGATTATCTTAAGTTTAAATTAGAATGAATTAAACAAAATGGCAAAATAAAAAAAATGTAAATTGATTAGTAATCAAAATAAAATTTCAAATCGTAAGTTCTTTCTTTCTGCCTTTCTACAAAATTATTACAGCTTTTAGCTTGTGCCTTTAAAAAAATTTCATCATACAATAGAAATGGCCAATTTAATTGACCATACTAGCCTCCATTAGTCATTTCCAATGTATGAAGTCATTTTTTATAGGCACTATAAGCTGCTTCGTTTGAAAATCCTGTTTGTAAAAAGAAGCATTTTCACTTTATTCTTTTTTTACTGTATTTTTTTAATTATCACCTTAATTAGAATATTTTGTAATAGTTCACTATTTTTCAATGTTTATTATTTATGCATTATTAAATGAAATAAATGTCAATAATAAATGTTATTTATTATTTTGTGTAGGTATTGATACATCTGATGAACTCTCAATAGAAGAATTTAAAATTCTTTCTTGAGTACTCAACACTTGCCTGTAAAAGAAAATTAATATATTAATAATCAAACAAGAACGATTGTTAGGAAAAAAGGGGACAATGGGCTGTTATTACACTAGTTCCTAAATTTTTATGATAACGTTTCCATATTCTTAACAACTCTGGGGACTTTTACTTAAATTTGATTGATTGATTCTTTAAGTTGAGTGTCCAAACGTTTCAACCACTAATTGTAATCTACATAAGGAGTAATTTTGTGTATATATTGGAGATATTACATCAATTTATCGGTCATTGCCTTATCATTGCCTTTTTGTTCAGCTATAACAGCCTCTATTAATATGTTAATTATTTCTTTACCTGATAGTATTATATTTTTGTTCAGCTATAACAGCCTCTATAAATCTGTTAATCATTTCTTTACCTGATAGTATTATATTTTTGTTCAGCAATAACAGCCTCTATTAATATGTTAATTATTTCTTTACCTGATAGTATTATATTTTTGTTCAGCAATAACAGCCTCTATTAATCTGTTAATTATTTATTTACCTGATAGCATTATATTTTTGTTCAGCTATAACAGCCTCTATTAATCTGTTAATTATTTCTTTACCTGATAGTATTATATTTTTGTTCAGCTATTACAGCCTCTATTAATAGCTGTTCATTATTTCTTTACCTGATAGTATTATATTTTGTTCAGCTATTACAGCCTCTATTAATAGCTGTTCATTATTTCTTTACCTGATAGTATTATATTTTTGTTCAGCTATTACAGCCTCTATTAATAGCTGTTCATTATTTCTTTACCTGATAGTATTATATTTTTGTTCAGCTATTACAGCCTCTATAAATCTGTTAATTATTTCTTTACCTGATAGTATTATATTTTTGTTCAGCTATAACAGCCTCTATTAATCAGTTCATTATTATTTTACCTGATAGTATTATATTTTTGTTCAGCTATAACAGCCTCTATTAATCTGTTCATTTCTTTACCTGATAGTATTATATTTTTGTTCAGCTATAACAGCCTCTATTAATCTGTTCATTTCTTTACCTGATAGTGTAATATTTTTGTTCAGCTATAACAGCCTCTGTTAATATGTTAATTATTACCTTACCTGATAGTATTATATTTTTGTTCAGCTATAACAGCCTCTATTAATCTATTAATTATTTCTTTACCTGATAGTATTATATTTTTGTTCAGCTATAACAGCCTCTATTAATAGCTGTTCATTATATCTTTACCTGATAGTATTATATTTTGTTCAGCTATTACAGCCTCTATAAATCTGTTAATCATTTCTTTACCTGATAGTATTATATTTTTGTTCAGCTATAACAGCCTTTATTAATTTGTTAATTATTTCTTTACCTGATAGTATTATATTTTTGTTCAGCTATAACAGCCTCTATAAATCTGTTTATTATTTCTTTACCTGATAGTATTATATTTTTGTTCAGCTATTACAGCCTCTATTAATCGGTTCATCATTGCTTGAAGTTGATTTCTTCTCTAGAAAGATTATATAGTTATTTATCGCATCGTATTATAGACAACTTTCCGCGGATATTATAATGAAAAATGAAATAAAAAACAATTTTGTTAGCCCCGCGACCGCGTGGCCGAAGACTCTTGCTAATAAAACTGGTATTAATTTTATGTTTTTTTTTAATATTCGTGGAAAATTGTCTGTAATACAATGCTATACATGATTTTTTAGTATTGCTGAGAACCGGTTTTAATCCAGTGGTTATCAATTGGTTTCGAAGCCATACTGGAAAAGAGAATCATTGATTTAAATTCTATATGTAGTATGATGTCCGTCTGTCTGTTTAACTAGATATTAATAAAAATTAAGACTTTATTTAAGACTAGCGGCTACGCCCCTAGAGGCCTCTAGTGGCACTTTGAATGTTTTTTTTATTTAAAATATCTAATAACAGAAATATTTGGTTTATGTTTCGTTGGAGTCTCTTTTTCGGGAGGGGTATTTTTTTTCTAGGGGCGATTTCTCCTGATAGGGTGGTGGTACCCTCCCCCAAAATAGTTATAAACCTTCCCGGGACTTATGAGAAGCTACCCTGTTAAAGAGAACCCGATCGGTTCAGCGGTAAGCGAGATCCTTCGCTACAAACAAACAGACAAACAGACAGACAAACAAACAGACAGACAGACAGACATTGTTCTACTTTGTATTATATTAAAGATAAATGTACATGGCTTAAATCATATGTGGAATCATTTGAAATCATATATTCGAAGCGGTTTATATTATAATTTTTTTATAGTCACTATAAAAAGCTTCCAGATATTCCTATGAAATAAAAATATGTGGAACTAAGTATGCCTTTTAATTTTTAATGATTCTAGCTAAAAAAGAAACAAAAATTGCATGTTTTTAATCATACCTGTAAAAGTTTTTGTATTTTTTCATTTTTCTCATGGGGTGGGAGGTCGAAAGACTTTGATTCTTGTTCTAGCTTGCGTCTGATCATCCTCTGTTCCTCCCTGACCCTCTCTATGATCTGGCCCTGCTTGTGCAGACCTATGCCTAAGTTTGTCAGCTTCGCACTTTCCTAAAAAGAATTATCATGATAAAATTGGAGGAGGATAACCACATGTCCCCATCTCCAGGGTTAATGCCGACTTTCAATTAGGTCTTTAAAAATCAACCAATAGCGTCGGAAAAATTAACACAGCTAAGTCGTTACAAAAAAGGAGAAAGCGACTTGCAAGCAGACGAAAAAGGTCCACAACACTAGATCCTGGTAGTTTTCTGGATTATAGATCTTTATTTATAGATTTTATCATGGTATACTTGCTGTGGACAAACTAAATCAGATGCCGTCTCTGCGTTCGCTCTTTGTATGGGGCTATAGCACTTTTTCATCCGGCAAAAGTTCATGGACATGTATTTTAAGCAAAATTCTTAATTTTAATTATTCAAACATATTTAAGATGGGCTAAACCCTTTATGAACCAGCTAAAGTTTTCACTTTATTTGACAGATCAGGGGCTAACGAAACTGGTTAAAATCTTATAATTTTTGATTTTAATATCCGCTGAAAGCTGTCTATGATACGATATGATAAAAAACTATTCAAATATTTGTGTATTGATTAGAATTTAAATATTTCTTTACCTGTTGTAGTTTTTTAGTTTCTTCCAATTTTAGTTTTTCCTCGATATTCCGTTTTAAGAGATCTGCTTTCTTTATCTAAATAGTTTTGGCATTGAATACAGAGGGAGAGGGGACAATAGGCTGTTTATTACAATAATCCCCAAAGTTTTTTTAATAACGTTGTCTTATTCGTGGGCTTAACAACCTTGGGGACTTTATTAACTTTTTATTGGTTGATTCATTTAGTTGACTGTTCAAACATTTCAACCACTAATTGTAATCTATAGAAGGATTAATTTTGTGAATCATCGTTTGGGATGTACATCAATTTATCGGCCATTGTCTTATCCCTTTGGATCCCTGATAAAAAGACCTGAATATCCTCCTTTAGCATGCCAAGAATCTCCCTCAAGAACTCGTGACCCCGCAGGGCACCCTCCACCTCTTGTGGACTGAGCTGCGCGACCTCTGGATGCTGAAGGATGTTATCAAGAGCGGACAGACGGATCATCAGGTTCTGCTGTTCCTGGAGGTCAGACCTGGCGGCTTCAGTACCTGAAAATGTAAAATTAGAAAATAGTTATTTATCGCATAGTATTATAGACAACTTTTTGCGGATATTTAAATGAAAAATTATAAGATTAAAACCAGTTTTGTTAGCACTGAGAGGCCGAAGACCCGAGCTAACAAAGCTGGTTCTTCGAAAGAAGGTGTAATATTTTCCCAATAAAGGCCTAAAACTCCCAAGATTATGGCCGATAAATTGATGCACAAACCCAATGATGATACAAATAAAATTAAAATTAGTGGTTGAAACGTTTGGAAACTCAACTAAATGAACAACCCAATGAAAATTCTATAAAAGTTCCCAAAGTTGATAAGCCAACAAATAAAAAAACGTTTGGGGACTAGTGTAAAAAACAGCCCGATGTGCCCTCCCTCCCTGGATTTTACCTGACATGAGTGTAAAGCCTTCTCTACTAGATTCTCTTTCCTGTCCTCTGTTTTTTTCTCTTTCTCTTAAGTTTTCCTGTTGTGGAGAAGCTTATAGTGCCTATTAAAAGGACGGCGTAAAATACAAAAGACCAATCATAGGCCAGTATATACTTAACCATTGGTTAATGAAAGTGTAAACTGGAAAACAGCGTAAAGTGCCCCCAAAAATGACGTCATACAATACAAATGACCAATGACAGGCCAGTATACATTGTAATGTACCAATGGTAAAATTTACACTTGTCTCTCATTGGTCATTTGTATAATCTTTTATTGGGCACTTTTTGCTGTTTCGTATACTGAGGTGAATTCTTAAAAAAAGTTTGCCTCACTAAAATCAGTGAGGCTTGCTAAAAATTAGTGGGGATAATTTTGCCCCATTAAAATTTTAGTGGGGCAAACTGATTTTAGTGAGGCAAAAGTTTTTTTTAAAAATTCACCTCTTGTTTACAATTGGTCAATTGTTTTGTATGACGTCATTTTTATTAGGCAGTATAAGCTACTTCCCTGTTTCCCTTCCCCACCACTAGCACCCATCACTTGTCTCAGCAAATCTTTTATTTCTTTAGGTAACTTATCACTGCCTTTATTCTCCAGTCGTGCGATAATTTCTGCTGCTGAAGACTTTTTCTCAATCAGTTCAACAGATTTTTCAGAAGAAAATTCTGGTTCTTCTGCAAGGTTGATGTTTGCCGTTTGTAACTGCTAGGCAGAAAATTTATACGTAAATAATTAAATTCTAGATAAACTTGACGAAATTATTTTGTTTGGAAGCCTAGTTTAAAATTAGAGAGAAGGGGGGGGGGGTAGAAGTTTTCATGTTTACTTGTGTTTACTTTAGGATAGGTTAAATTGTAAACAGGATAGCCCCGCATGGTTAGGGCAACTGCAAATTCAGACATTAAGAAAAACTCCCCCCTCCCCCTTTTTACATTTTTACACCTTAAGGAAAAGCACCAAAAATTATTTAAGGCAATGTTTCGGCATGCATTTGTACAATATTACGCTGTAATTATTATTGACAAAGAAAATTTATCTTTTAATTTTTAGTTGTTTTAAGGGAAACTAGTTTAGAAAAAGGATGTTCGTCCATGAGAGCAACGTTTGAATTTTTTTATCGGACATTATGATTATAATCAGGTTCGGGAGCCGCTGTTTTTAACAAACAGCAGTAATAGCCGTGGCTAAATATGGATGAAAAATATGTGAAATTTTTTTTTACTTTTTCTTTTTAAAACTACAATTAAAAGTGGGTTGGGGGTCCACTTCCCCCCTCCGCCCTAAAGGGCCTTCTAGTGGCCTATAGCGGTCTATCAGCTAGAATAAGATTATTTCAGTATATATTTGTGCCTGTTCTCTTTGTAATTTTGATGGCTCCAATTCTTGTTTCAAAACAGGAGATTGTGATTTAGAGATTAGCTCAACTGAAAAATCTGTATCTTCCTAAAATTAAAGATAAGCGCTTTTCTCGTATTCATTCGAATCCGGTGGATAGGAACCGGTTCTCATCCATACGAAAAAAAATATGTCTAGCATCGTATTATTTCCAGCTTTCTACGAATATAGAAATGTACAATCATAAGATTAAAACCAGTTTTTTTAGCCGGTACCTTCGGCACATCGGGGCAAAAAAAACTAGTTTTAATCTCATAATTGTACTTTCTATATCCACGGAAAGCCGTTTATAATACGATGCGAGAAATAACTATTAATATAGTTTTAATCAGAGATAAAGATCGTGAAAACCAGATTTATCATGAAAATTTTAAGAAAATGGAGACTATAAATTTCATATTAGTTATTTCTCGCATCGTACTATAAACAGCTTTCCGCGGATATAGCACCTCGGGGCTAAAAAAACTGGCTTTAATCTCATAATTGTACATTTTTATATTTGTAGAAAGCTGGATATAATACATTGCTAGACATAGTTTTTTCGTATGGATGAGAACCGGTTCTTATCCACCGGATTCGAATGAATACGAGAAAATTAGTTATGAACAACGATGACAACATCAAAATTAGTTCTATTGCCCAAAGTTCAAGACAGTCAAGGAAATTAAATTTAGATCTATTTCTATTTTAATCGTTGGCTCATTAGGTTTAGTGTTAAAACTTCCAACCACTAATTTTATTCTACACAAGGGGTAATTTTGTGTATCAACATTTAAGACGTTCATAGATTTATCGACTAATGTCTTATCCCTCTAGCTCCCTGGATTTTAATATAGTTTTAATGTAAGTATTTAAAATATAATAACCACTAACATTCTTTTAACATAGCTACTATTTAAACCGCTATAGTTATAATTTGCCCATTTTAGCCAAAATCGTATTTACTGTACACTCTTGAACTATTCTTTATCAGGGATGAAGGGGACATTTTACTTTAAATTTTACTGGAACCAAAGTTGTGTATCCCTAGTATCTTATTCGTTAGCTAAAAAACTTTGGTCACCTTTATTGCATTTTCAAAGGATAAGTTAGAAATAGCAGTGTCCAAACTTTTCAACAATTTTAATGTGCATATTGGGTAATTATGATTATCAACATCAGGGAAATACTATATTTGTCCATTGTCTTATCCCTTAAGATCCCTAAATTCTTTATATTTTCTAATGTGTTTATCCTTGTTTAAATTGATATGATATAACATTTTAACACTAATTACAGACATATTTTATAATCCATTTAAATACAGGGTGCGTCACAAAAATATCTAACCGACAAAAACAATTTTTTTAAAATTCAGTTAAATAGATTACAGAAGGCATTTATTAGCCTATTTCTATGCAATATGATTTTTTAAAGGGATTACTTTTTTATTAATACAGCAGTGTAAAGATGGCTACATTATTAAAATAACAGTTTGCATTTTGAAAATGAGCCAGTATACATGCATGTATAATCCATTATTATAGTATGACGTCATTCGGGACACTTTGGCCAAAAGATAATGAATTTATCCCCCTTTTTATAGGCACTGTAAGGAGCTTCAATAACTAATCAAAAGTATGATAATTTATATTTTAACCTATATTATGGATCTAAAACTAACACCCGAAGCAGCTTTTATTGCCTAATATAAAATGACGTCATACAAAACAAATGACTAATTATAGGCCAGTATACATTTTTCCATTGGTCAATTACAAAAAATACTGGTCTATTATACGTCAATTTTTTATATAGCACTAGAAGCTGCTTCGTGGCACCCTGTAGAGTAGATAGAATGACTTACTAAAGTTAAGGGTTCATTGGTTTTTCCATGTTGTAGTATAGCAGTCATATTCTCTATAGAGGAGTCAGCTTCCATCTCAGTAGCAAATACAGATCTAAATAATACAAGTATAGCAGTCATATTCTCTATAGAGGAGTCAGCTTCCATCTCAGTAGCAAATACAGATCTAAATAATACAAGTATAGCAGTCATATTCTCTATAGAGGAGTCAGCTTCCATCTCAGTAGCAAATACAGATCTAAATAATACAAGTATAGCAGTCATATTCTCTATAGAGGAGTCAGCTTCCATCTCAGTAGCAAATACAGATCTAAATAATACAAGTATAGCAGTCATATTCTCTATAGAGGAGTCAGCTTCCATCTCAGTAGCAAATACAGATCTAAATAATACAAGTATAGCAGTCATATTCTATATAGAGGAGTCAGCTTCCATCTCAGTAGCAAATACAGATCTAAATAATACAAGTATAGCAGTCATATTCTCTATAGAGGAGTCAGCTTCCATCTCAGTAGCAAATACGGATCTAAAAATGGATTTATTATTACTTGGATAAACGGCCCGACCAATTAAATTGAGGGGAAATTGCAATCTAAATTGACGACAATTCTTCTTCTGTTACATCATCCACGTATATTCTACAATGTACATCCATCATGCGAAGTAAACATTTAAAAAAAGATTTTGGTGATTTTTCTCAAAGTTCCAAAATAAAGGGGGGGGGGGGGGGTTGTTCAGTGCTCAACAGACATTTTAAGGAATATGCTATTTTTGACTTATTATTATCTATGTAATATATGATAACGGCTGCACCCTTAGCATTTAGGAACGTTCTATTTAACAGGGTATAGTTCGGGGTAGGAAAATTGCCTAAAACCATCCCGTGGCCAGAATCTTTAAAAAAAGGCCAAAAAGGATCGGAGAACTTAATCAGTTCAGTTGTTTTCGATATCTTAAGCTTCAGACAAAAAAACCTTAGGTACTAATTTATAAAATAGATAATTTTCTTTTATGAATGTTTGATTCTTTTTTACCTTATAATTTCAGCATCCAACGATGATGTGGACTTTTTCTTCCTAGCAATAAGCGGGAATGAAAAAGGCATATAAAACATCGATTGAATTGACCAAATATTTTTTTTTAATAATCTTGTCGTAATTTAAAAAAAACAAGATGAAAACATCAATAAAAGAGAAGCTCTGAAACGGCAGAACAAATGAACAATAACACTTGGAGAGTGTCAAAAGCGAATAATCAGAAAATAAATGTATAACAGTCGAAACAAAATTGTAAGTAAATCTGTTGAAAAACTGCTTAAATACAGGATAATATTTAAGGACATACTTACATATTAAGTACTTGATTATAGAGATGCATAACATTGTACTTTGTTGTCCTAGGCATCAGTCTAAACTACTACAGGAATCAACATGTTTAGATTAACGAAAAAAGCTATCCGTTCCTGACGGACGTACGGACCGAACCTAAATTTAGAAAAGCTTCGCTCTTTAAAATACCTTGGTAGTTGACCATTGTCAAGCCTGAGCCAGGGAAAGTGATGCTCAAGTAGCTCCACATCAATCACATTGCCCTCCGACTGGGCCAGGAAGTTCATCAGCTGGTCAGCCTGGTCCTTGTTCATACTCACCTTGTGAACAGCCAGCTTCGGATACTTTATACCCTCGGGCTGCTGATCATCTCCCCCGACCTGGAAGGCAGTCTCAGTGCCAGGATTAAAGAGGACAGCTGCTGGTGGCTGTCTGGCTCCGACTGTTCCTCCAGAATTTGCCAGCTGTACCTGGCTCAATAAAGACATGAGAGGATGAGGGCTGGTAACAGGATCGTCTGCCCCTGCCTGGAAGGCAGCCTCTGTGCCAGGATTAAAAAGGACAGCTGCTGGACCGCTAGGTCCTCCAGAATTCGCCAGCTGTACCTGGCTCAACAAGGACATGAGAGGATGAGGGCTGGTAACTGGAACAACTTTGGCAAGGGCATGTCCTGTGCCAGCATTTGTAAATGCTAACTCTTCATCTGTTTGGAAATGTTGGTGGGGTTGAGTAGATTCTTGAATTTCAGGTGTATCTTTGCTTTTTTTAAGTTCTGATAGTTTACTGATAGATGGTTGGCCTAAAAAAACACAAAAACTATTTCATTTTGGAGCTGGAAAACGGTGGTATCATTGGTCAGGGATCTAAAGGGATATGACAATAGCCGATAAATTAATGTACAATTACATCCCCAATTATGATACACAAAATTACCTTCTGTAGATTAAAATTAAGGGTTAATACGTTTAAACACTCAACTTAATGAATCAACCAATCAAAGTCCCCGAAGTTTTTAAACTAGCGAATATGGAAACGCAATTATAATGGGGACTAATGTAATTAACAGCCCATTGACCCCCCTCTCTCTTGGTTAATTGCAATTTTATATTGTTTAATCTGTGTACCATTTAAAAAAGTGGTTAATTGACAACACAAAAGCAAATCGAAGGCAAAATAATATAAAGGTACACGGGTAACTTGAAGAGTAGCTGCTATAATACAAAAATAAAATAAAAACGGATCGTGGAAAGAAAACGAAGTAGCGCTAACGTCGTATTTTCAGAGTAGCTTTTTTCCTATTTCTGAGGATGGCTCTAAACCTGCGGGGCCAATTTCCTAACCCTGTGGAACAATCATTAACATTTACTTTATCTATCCGAACCTAAATTAACTAAATTAAATCAAAGACTATTGTGAAAATACAATAAAACCCGCAACTACGTTTTCTTTCGATGATCGGGCGGGGGATATTATCAACCCACATTAATTTAATTGGTTAGGTAGGGCGGATACACCCCCCATTTCTGCAAACCCCTAGTATAGAAAATACAAATTAACTTTTATAAAATTTACATAAATTCTCAATTCATCATGTTATCAAATTTTGTAAAGCTAGACCAATACTAAACTTTACTTAAAACTGGTATAAACACGTCCAAAAGTTAGTGCTAAGAAATTTTGAAAAAAAATCTAGTCTTTATTTTGACCAAAAAAATAAGCTGAATAAAAATCTTTTTTAAAATTAGTTTCTGTCTATTGAATTAGGAAAAGAAAACTAAGTAGCGGGTTTCGTCATATTTTCACAATAGCTTTTTTCCTATTTCTAGCCCCTTAATTTGGGGAGAGGGGGCTCTAACCCTGCGGGCCTATTTTCTAACCATGCGAGACAATCATTAACATTTACATAGCCGAACCTGAAATAACCTATCAAAAGCTACTGTGAAAATACGACGAAACCCGATAATTCGTTTTCTTTTATTGATCCAAAAAATGTTATAGTTTTTAAAAAGACATTGCTTTTAAGTGAGTTATAAATGTTAACTAAATGTTAAGAGTTGAATAATCATTTAGTTACATCATGTATATATGTAATATATACAAACATGCTCAAACATTTTATATAAATCTAAAAAGTTGTACATATTTAATGGTTTTTGTATATCTTAACTTTTAAACACATTTCACAACAACTTAAAGAAAAATTTTTACGATTAGATAAGAATGACTGTTTAATAATAACTGTTGATCTATGTAGTTTTTTAAAGCGAAACTTATTATAAAATTAGGGTCTGTCTGTCTGTCATCTGTCCGTCCGTACGTCCATAACGGTTAGCTCTTTTTGTTGATTCAAACATCATAGGCGTCCAAGGGGGGGGGGGGTAATGGGCCATTTGGCACCCCCAAAATTTTGTGAACAATACCCCCCCCCCAAAAAAAATTACCCCTACCTTAGGGGTGCCGTAGGCACCCCCAACGATTTTTGGGGGGGTATTTACCCCCCCCAAACCATTTTGGGGGGGTAAATACTCCCCCCAAAATAGAAAATCTTTAACAAAGAAAATTTTTGCGCGCTTCGCGCGCATTTTTAATACTAAATTTTTTATAAAATTTAAATTACCCCCCCAAAAATTTTACCCCGGGGGTAAATTTTGGGGGGGGTAAACAAATTTTACCCCTGCCAACAGATTTCAGGGGGGGTAATTACACCCCCCAAGCAAATTTTACCCCCGGGGTAAAAATTTTGGGGGGGGTAAAAAAAATTTGCGGCGCGCTTCGCGCGCCATTTTACCCCCCCCAAAACCAAATTACCCCCCCCCTTAAAAAAATTTTACCCCCCCCAAAATAAAAAGCTTGGACGCCCCTGTCAAACATATTAAAATTGTCCTATGATATTTCAAAATTTGCTTGATAATTTCTATTACAGTAAGGTAGATTTAGGAAGCGTAGCAACTCATAATTGTTACCAGTAAGTCCGTAAGTCCATTTCAAACATGTTATTTTATTACTTTTTTGATAACAAATTTTGTATGATATAATTATCCTACTCATCTGATTTTTAGAATACTAATTCCTATTACAACAAGATACAATGTCTAATATGTCATTAAACAGTATCCTACATCAAAGCAGTTATATTCTGCTTATTCAGCTCTGTAAATGTTCGTTTGTCCCACCGTTTCAAAGCTTCGCTTTATGGATGTTGTCATCCTTGTTTTTTTATGTAATTGTAAAACTATTTATTGAAAACACATCAAAGAATAATCGGTTAACGATCTTAACCTTCTTCCGAACTAAAATTAAGTGTTCTTCTACCTGATTCAAATTGTGTCAAGAACTGACTTCCACTGTCACTTGTTGTTCTTTTAGGTTCTTGTTTACTAAGAACAGTGTCAGAAATAACTGTATCTGTGAGCAGCACGGGTACTTCTCCGTCAGTTTCTGCTGTTAATAACTCACTGCAAGTGTTGGTCTTTTTGTCCATCATAATCTTTTTTTTTACTAAAAGTTTAAACTGGTATTTTTCTTCAGTATCTCTCTTGGAACAATGGATTGTCCAACAAACATGATAGCTTCAAATCTGTAATAACCCCAGGGATCTAAAGGGATAAGACAATGGCCAAAAAATTCATGTAAATCTCCAATGATAATACACAAAATTTAATAAAAGTTCCCAAAGTTGTTTAACTAACGAACAAGAAAACGTTATTATAAAACTTTGGGGACTTGTGTAATAAACAGTCCAACGTTCTCTCCCTCCATGAATAACCAAAATGTGAATAAGACCCCTACTACCCCACCCCCCCCCCCCCACCCCCAAAAATAAGCATTTTGGTCTTAGAGTTTTGTAAATAATAATGACGATTGACAAAATTTCCTCATTGATGGCTGACGGGCATTCAGGTACCAGTTGGATTTATCCAGGGGCTGACCAGCCAATGTCTGAGACTTGATGGTCCACACTCCCTGCCCGTGATCTACCCCGCCCAGCAGGGCGTGGTGGTGATTGTCTCCCATGGGCAAGCCATCGGTTACCCTGAAAATATTAGATCAAATCATAAATCTATTATGAAAGGTTTCTTTCTAAATTAATAATTAGAGTTAAAAATTTAAATAAGGATTTAAATCATTGCACCTTATATGTACTATGTAGACAATTTAATAGCTAAACCTCATAATTGCTATGTCCTGGCCGAAAAAAGGTGCAACTCATGCACAGTTAAGAACACCAGACAACCGCAACCATTTGATTATACAGCTTTTGTCAAAACTGTGCATGGTAATGTCAGGATATATTTTTTGTAAGATGTAATGTCCAAAGACCCTTGGAATTGTGTTAAAGGCTCGGCAACTGTCAATTTTTAGGCAGCCATAGCACAAGTCTAGATTATTTTTTAAATCTTAAACGGTAAAATGGAGCTTGACTTTTGATCGGAGCATTGACTTTAGGTAACTGCTGATTAGCCAAATAAATATAAGTTACATAAAAACATTATTTTTGACTAACGATTGCCTATCAAGGCGGTTGCAGCTGCCGAGCCCTGTTGTCCTTGTTGTTTCCTGGCAGTTTTCATTCAGATTCTCTGAATTGGATAAAACTTCCAGACTTACAAACTCTATCCTTATCTTCCTCTTGTATGTGTGTGTATGTATGTGTTTGTGCTAGACCTGTTCTATAATTATTTTTTTTTATTATCCTTGGACTCTAGGGGTATTTGAGGTGACGGGGGGTTGAATTCGACAACTTTTTTATTTTAGTTTTAAAAAGAAAAGTAAAAACATTTTTTTTGGAGGGGGTTATTTTTTCCAGGGGCAATTTTGCTTGGGAGTATGATGGGACCCTCCCATAAAATAGTTACAAACCTTCCCAGGATATATGAGAAGCTTCACTGTAAAGAAGAATCATATCGGTTTAGCGGTTAGCGTTTTCCTTTGGTACAAACAGACAGACAGTCAAACACACACACACACACAAAGATCCTTTCAATACCAGAAACATTTTACCGTGAACTGAACAGCACTAGATAGAGAAAAATGTTAAAAGGCCAAAAAAATGAACAGGCCTATTGCGTGTGTGTGTTTCACTTTGTATAAACTAGAAAAAAAAAGTTCACTTTTGTCCATTTTACAATTATATATAACCACACTTTAACAGCCCCTCTTTTTAATCCTTTAACCATACATATAGACTTTGCAACAAGAGTTTTAGATGCCTATAAGTAGCAAGGCTGGGTCGAAAGGGATAAGACAATGGCAAATAAATTGATGTACATCCCCGTTGACGATACACAAAATTACCCCTTTTGTACATTACAATTAGTGCTTGAAACGTTTGAATACTCAGCTTAATAAAACAACTAATCAAAATTGACTAAAGTCCCGAAAGTTTTTAATCCAACGAATAAGAAACCTTAATTATAAAACTTTGGGGTCTAATGTAATAAACAGCCAATTGTCCCCTCTTTCTCTGAAAAGTAAGCCAAATTCTATCTATCTGTCAATCTGATTGTCTGCCTAAAGCTTAAGGGATCCACTTTTAAGGGATTATATCTACTGGTTATACTTTGGTTTTAGGCTATATTCTGGTGGGGTGGACGCCCTCCTTCTTAAAAATATCATTATGAATTTTATACAAGACACTAACAATCAAAACCTTATTAAAACAAAAATCCAAAAGGTCCAAATGACAAGTTTGGGATATTACAAAAATAAATTCTTCTTTTACATAGTTTTCAGATGTCAGGGAAGAGGAAATAGATAAACTTCATGGATGTAGGGACAGGTAATAGTTTCGCGGATATTAAATTGAAAACTTTATGATATTAAAATCAGTTTTGTTAGCACCAAGAGACGGAAGACCTGAGGTGGATTCTTAAAAAAAATTTGCCCCACTAATCGCTTAGTGGGGTAAAATTGTTTTCGTGAAAAATCCACCAAAATCACATTAAAAATCTACAAAAATTAAACAAAATCATAGAAGGGTTATTAACATAAGATTTTATTTAATTTTTGTAGATTTTTATGTGATTTTGGAGGATTTTTCACGAAAACAATTTTGCCCCACTAAGCGATTAGTGGGGCAAATATTTTTTAAGAATCCACCTCTAGGCTGATAAAACGGGTATCAATATTTTTATTATAATATTCGTGGAAATCTGTAATACGATGATATACATGATTAGTATGGCTAAGAACAGGTTCTAATCCAGCGGATATTAATTGGTATTAAGGCCAAACTGGAATAACCTTTATTTTACAAAATATCTTCTCAATTCAAAGGAATTTTTGTAAATTTTTTTCTGGGTGTTGGAGACAAAGATAAATATTTATAAAATAACAAAAATATAAATAAAGTGGCGTGCACAGGGTCTTATCATGGAGTGTAAACCTTGAGAGGGTAAAAAAAGGGTTGTCACCTCCATCATCCAACCATCCATGTAACACTGAATAACAGGGCTTTGCAGCCGCGCGTCAACCGCGACTAAGCCTCAAATTAAAACCCGTTAGAATGCGTTGAAAAAAGAGCATTTGTCATATTTGGGTCAGGTATTGACTTCCAGCTTATTGAAAAAATTGTAAAAGATTAATTTCCCTGAGAATTACTGGCGGCTGCCGATCCCATCTGAATAAGTTTTCTCTGTTCATTTAAACAGTTCAACAAAAAAATTCTCCAGCTTTATTCAATACTCAAAGATAAAAAAATTAAATAAAAATGAAAAAGTTAATAATTTTGAAAAGAAATAATGTCCTTAAAAATTCATTTTATATATAATTTTATTGTTGTTGATCTATAATCAAGGACTATGATGTCAATAAAAAGTGGCATTTCAATAGAAGCTCTTTATAGTCAGGGTTCTAAAAAGATAAGACAATGACCAATAAATTGATGTACATCACCACAAAATTACCCCTTCTGTAGATTACAATTAGTGGTTGAAACTTTTGGACACTCAACTCAATATGCAAACCAATCAAAGTTAAATAAAAAGTCTACAAAGTTGTTCTGCCGACGAATAAGAAAACGTTATCTTATAACTTTAGGGACTTGTGTAATAAACAGTCGAAATGTTCCCTCATTCCCTGTCTAAAAATGCATCTTATCTATAGTAATCTACACAAGAAAATTCAAATGTATATATTACGTTAAAGAAATAAAGATTTTTTTGTTTTTATTAAGTGAATAAGTTAATTAGGCGTATGGTCGTATGCTTGGACGAATGGACCATAACAATGAGTAATTGCAAAATAATACATCATTTTTTGGAGATTTTGTGTAAGCATATAATGCTTGAAAAAAATCTGTTTTAGAGGATTCATTTTAGACAGTTATGAAAATTCTAGAAAGGAGGGAGGGGACATTGATCTGTTTTTTTTACACTAGTTCCCAAAGTTTTATAATAACCTTTTCTTATTCGTTGTCTGTCTTAACAACTTTGGGGACTTTTATTGATTTTGATTGGTTGGTTCATTAAGTGTCCGAACGTTTAAACCACTAATTTTAATCTACAGAAGATTTTTGTGAATCATCATTGGGGATGTACTTTTATCGGCGATTGTCTTATTTTACAAAAAATAAATATAAACCACATAAGTATAAAACTAATTAAAGAATAGCTTCGCTCCTTAACAAAATTGTAGAATTATCTGCATGAAAATTTGAAAATTACAATTTCTTTTGTATTTAACGCTTCTTGCTTTTATTTACGAAATGTACAATTGTATATTTTTTTTTGTAAATCTAATAAATGTAATAATTACAGATGTATAACCAAGACAACTACCTGGCCCTTGTAATGGGGACCATTTTCGCTTGCTAGCAAATTTCTTTCTGTTCTTTTGTAGCGACTTGGCAGTGTTGATAATTACGATGCTATAGGCTGATATTCCAAGACCCACTTGAAAGCCGGCACTGAAAATATGTGCCGGTTCTGTCCTCTTTCTTGAATAGCAGCTGTAAATTTTTTGGACAATCTATAGGCGCTGACCAAAAGTTAAAAAATGAATCCGCACCGCCTAATATGTGCAAATCTGTGGCCGAAATAAAAAATTTGCAGATCTCACATTTTTTAAAATCCGCGGCTGATCTGTGTTTTATGAACAAAAAGTAACCGCGGCTGTATTGAAATAGGGCAGTTTTTATCAGTTGACTTGCAAGGCAAGGATCTAAAGGGATAAGACAATGGCCGATAAATTTAAATACATTCGCAATGGTGATACACAAAAATGCCCTTTCTGTAGATTACAGTTAGTGGTTGAAATAAGTTATCGTTATTTTAAGACTTTGGAGGCTAGTGCAATAAACAGCTCAATGTCCACTCCCTCCATGCATTTTTTAAAACTTGACATTTGAGAAATTATTTTCACAAAATATGTTAACCATAAAAATGAACAGTTAATATCAAAATCAGTTCTTTGTTCAATTAAATTAAAGAAACAATGAAAACTAAATAAATTAATAGTGCAATAAATGATCGGAAAATATTTTTTTCTTTCTTGTAACAAATTAAAAATATAATCATGTTAGCAAATAAATTTATTTTTTTTTATTAGGAGTGAAGCTTTCCTACAATTTAAGTAAATGTAACCAGGGAGGGAGGGGACACTGGACTGCTTTTTACAGTAGTCCCCAAAGTTTTATAATAACGTATTCTTCGTTGACTTAACAACCTTGGAGACTTTTATTGAGTTTTGATAGGTTGATTTATCAAGTTGATTGTCAAAACGATTCAACCACTAATTGTAATCTACAGAAGGAGTAATATTGTGTATCATTATTTGGAAAGTACAACAATTTATCCGACATAGTCTTATCCCTGTAGATCCCTGAAATATAAGATAGTCAGAGTTATAAAATATTGGGCAACCGATGAACATGGCCAAAAATGACAAAACGTCCTTTTTTTATTTAAAAATTTGAAAACAACTAAAAATTGTATATCACTAACACATGATATTTGAATAAGTGAACTGTTGATTGTTAAAAAATGTTTTAGCACCATTGCTGCGCAAGTTATGAAAATATTTATCCTTGCTTTCTTTATATGTTATATTAATAATTTCTTCAACTAAAAACGACGCAGACGTACAAACAAACGTATAGAAAAGCTGCCACACTTGAAATATAAAATTTGAAATTTCATCTCAATAAGGACAATTCGGTATTATCTCTCAAACCAAGAATATGGCTACAATAACCCCCCACCCTCCCCTCTTTTTTTTAAATTGAAAATTTTTTTCTAGCCTCTACTTCTTGAGCCAATCAAAAAAATCCCGTCATTTGTATGTGACTGAAGACATCTAAAACGATGGTCCCCAAAATGTTTATCTGTCCGTCCGTCCGTGAAAGTTAGCTAGCAAAAAAACTCTAATTTTGGCATTAATATGGCAGGAATGGGTCTTTTTAGGTTAGTTTTTATTAATATTGAGGACAATATAATTTCTATATGTTCAAGGTTTATATGTCTTTACACGAAAGGACAGTAATCTTTATTTTATCATTAAAAAAAGGCATCAGTTTTCATGAAACTATTCTTGTTTAAAGTTAATTTGTTCTTCTGAGAGAGAGGGGACAATGGGATGTTTATTACACTAGTCTCCAAAGTTTTACAAAAACATTTTCTTATTCGTTGTCTTAACAACTTTAAGAACTTTTACTGAATTTTGATTGGTTGGTTTATGTAGTTAGTGTTCAGATGTTTCAACCACGAATTTTAATCTACAGAAGAAGTAATTATGTGTGTCATCATTAGGGATGTGCATTAATTTATCGGCCATTGTCTTATCCCTTTAGATCCTTAATCTGTTCTCCACTTTCGGTTGAAGTGTAATTGCCTCGACAATTCTATTTTATTGTTCTTTTTATCAGTTTTCACGCTCAATTCAACTCTGTCACATTGTTACGTTATTATTGAAATTAATAGAGATAATCTAGAGACATACTGTCTTAATCAGCCAATAGGAGAATAATAAAGGTACATTCAAGAAATCTAATTGGTTGAAACCTTTAACATATCTTGGTACGTAAGATCATTTCTTTTCCATTTCGTTCGCAATATGAGTAAGTTATAAATAGTCGCTCGCATAACTTAGAATAAACCTTTTCTTGGGTAAATTATTTCGTGTAAACATTTTTCTTCCCTTGTATAATGTGAAGCATATGACATAACATATAATAAGTTAGTTATGAATAACAGTTCTTAGAATAATTCTAGCTTTCAAACAATTATAATGTCGAAAAATTTCGTCGCATATTATAACAAAAATTAGACAAAGGTATTTGTCTGCAGAAAATCCTTTTTTCAGTTTGACGAAAAATGGAGTCAGATGAACCTTCTAGATATACTATGTCTATTTTAAAATTAAAATCAAATTTTGGCGTTATCCTCTTAGAAATTTTTTTTTCAATTTTTTTCAATTTTGCACCCCCCCCCCCCCCCCCCCCGACTACCGACAAACAACTATTTTAGGTTAGGTTAGGTTTTAGGCTAGGGAGCCGAGCGCTGCGGCTAGGCAGGCAAGGGGGCCGAGCGCTGCGGCCAGAGTTCATAGTTCGTTGGGGGGGGGGGGGGGCGGGGTACTCAAATTTTCAATATTGAAAAAAAAATTCTAAGAGGATGATACCCAAATTTTATGTCTCTTTATCGTGCAAAGACAGAAGACTGATATTTAGCAATTTTAATCGATTTTGAGTTTTTTCCCTTTAAGATAATAGCAGTGCTAAAACGTTTCCACAAATAATTTTAACCCACAGAATGGCCCTCCCCACAAAAATTCCTTCCCAGAACCTATCAGAAACTACACTGTAAAGGAGAACCATATTGGTTTAGCGATTAGCAAGATCCTTAAATACAGAGATACAGACAGACAGAAGTCCTGTTAATTTTATATAATAATTACACCACTGCGACCTAGTAAAGAAATTTACATTTATATTCACCTTTTATTGACAAATTTTAAAGATTTAAAAACATAGATTCCTAAGATATCATTTCCTATCTAATCTATTGATTATGCCATAATCAGTGATTTATTTACAGTGCTCCCACTATCAATTATTGAAAACTCTGAACACAATTGTCTTGGATACATTTTTTTTCTGGGGATAAAGGGGTTGCATCCAGGGATCTAAATGGAATAGACAATGGTCGATAAATTGATGTATTTCCCCAATGACGATATAAAAAATTACTCCTTCTGAAAATTATAATTAGTGGTTGAAATGTTTGAACACTCAACTTAATAAAACAACCAATCAAAATTAACTAAAGTCCCCAAAGTTGTTAAGCTAACGAATAAGAATGCGTTATTATAAAACTTTTGAGACTAGTGCAATAAAAAGCATATGTACCCTTTTCTCTGGCATCAAACCATCGAACCCTCCACTTGCAAAAAGTTGGAAATTTGTTAAAATTTTGTAATTCTTATTGAGGAAGGAAACTTGAGATAATGCAATAATTTCAAGGATGCAGGGATACAACAATCCTTATACTAAATAACAGGATGTTTGTCTGTTTCTTTGTCTGTGTGTCTGTACCGAAGGATCTTGCTAACCGCTGAACCGATCGGGTTCTCCTTAACAGGGTAGCTTATTATAGGCCCTGGGAAGGTATATAACTATTTTGGGGGAGTGTACCACACCCAACCTCCAAGGAAAATCTCCCCTAGAAAAAAAGATTCCTCCAACCGAAATTTTTTGAAAAGTCGTTTCTTTAAAAATCTAAATATGGGGGGGGGGGGCGTCGACTCTCCCTAACCCGCCGCCCTCAAATGGTCCTTAGAGGCCACTATGAGAATAGCCGCTAGTAGCAGCTATTTTAACAACCAACAGATAACCTATTGATAAAACCCACACCTAATCTAATGACGTACGGACAGAAGCTACTTGAAAAGTAACTGCGCCACTGCAAAGAAATAATAGTTTGTTCGATTACATTTACGTTTACTATGGTAAAAATGTTTATAAAAACTAACATTAATAACAGAAACATATTATTATTTTAATTAACTCAAACTGTATCCAATCCTACAGCGGACATTTCACAAGAATGATGACAGACAAAGTAGCAGAGTCTTAGAAAAATTAGTAAAAAATATTATATTCGTATTATAGACAGCTTTCTGCGGATACTAAACGAAAAAAAAATTTTAAACAAGAATTCAGCAGTCTATCTAAAATAGTAGCCGAGAAAATCACGTTTTAAATAGAAGAACGATCGGTTTGAAATAGATATTAAGTTACTTACTTGAAAGCCATAGAACGCAGGGGATCTAAAGGGATAAGACATTGGCATATAAATTGATGTGGATCCCCAAAATTAGAACACAGTAATAGTGTCTGACTGATTATGACGTAACAAAAAAAATTAGCCAATGAGAGGCCGTTATTGACCAATGGTAAAATTTTTATTTGCCTCTCATTGGCTAATTTTTTTTGGTACGTCATAATCAGTCAGACACTATTACTGTGTTCCCAAAATTACAGTATAAACTTAGTGGTTGAAACATTTAAACACTCAATTTAATAAACCAACCAAACAAAATTCACTAAAGTCCCCAAAGTTAATAAACCAATGAATAAGAAAACGTTATCTTAAAACTTTATGGACTTGTATTATTCAGTCCATTATCCCCCCTTTCTCTCTTTGCATAGATTGACTAAAAAAACAACTATAGTCAAACAAATTGATGTTATAGAGTAGCTACGGTACGCAACAAGTTGTAACGTACATGTGAGCAAATAATGGATGTATAATTACTTGGATCTTACACCAGATTTTCATGTTCTATAATAAAGTAACTCTGTAGTGGGCTAAAATAACGATCTCCCCCCATCCTAATCCTTTATTCCATCCTCTTTCTCTTTACTGGATAATTGGTCCGACCAATAAATGCAGGGGGAAATTGCAACCTAAATTGATGATAATTTTTCTTCAGTTGTATCATCCACGTATATTGTACATCCAGTGAGCAAATTCACTTTACAATTAGACCAGATGTTAGCTGTAATAGATTTTGAAATTGTTTTACTATTAAATAACTTTGTATTGTGCAAAGATAAAAAAGTCTCACCATTGTTCTAAATAGATTATTTAATTTTATATTTAGAGTACAAAAAATGATATTTAGTTTGATATCAATTGTCCTATTTGTCAGAGATCTAAAGGGATAAGGCAATGGCCGATAAATTGATGTACATCCCCAATGATGTTACAATAAATTACCCCTTCTGTAGAATAAAATTAGTGGTTGAATCAATTGAACAAACAACTTAATAAAAACAAAATTCACTAAATTCCCCAAAGTTGTTAAGCCAGCGAATAAGAAAACGTTATCATAGGACTACCGTAATAAACAGACCATTATCCCCTCTTTCTCTCTGCCTATTTGTAAATAAGTACATTTATTCAGGGAGGGAGGAGATATTGGGCTGTTTATTACACTAGTCCCCAAGGTTTTATAATAACCTTTTATTATTTGATGGCTCAACAACACTGGGAACTTTAATAATTGGTTCATTTAGTTGAGTGTCAAAACGTTTTAACCACCAATTGTAATCTGCAGAAGGGGTAATTTTGTGTTTCATCATTAAGGATGGACATAATTTTATCGTTCATTGTCGTATCCCTTTAGATCCCTGATATTTATTTTATCTACAAATATTGGAATGTCAAGAGCGAAATCTATTTCTTGCTCTAAAATTCTGGTCTGTATGTCAGTAGGTAAGCCACAACCGAAAACACAGAAACTCCCCTCATAATTTTCATTATAAAAAAGGGTTTTTAGCCCCCTGCAGAGCACTATCCCAACGGGGCTCTTCGAACCATGACTTAAGATAATAATTTTTTTACTTTCTTAAAAAGGGTTTTAAAAGTGTTACTGCTGTTAGGTCGACAGCAATTTTAAATGAAGTGTCATTTTGAGTGTCAAGTGTTTTGTAGCTCTTATGTTTTTAAGTCATGACGTCCATAATTTAGCTTTTTTTTTATAGATGTAGAATATACGTGGATATTATGACAAGAAAAAATTGTCGCCATTTGGCTTGCTAACATGGAACTCATTTATTGGCCAGTTCGTTAATCCAGTATGAGGGATGGAGATGCGTTAAAGGGGTTATTTTAGCCCGCTATAAGGCTCACTTTATTAGAGAACATGAAAATCTGGTGTAAGATCCAAGTAATAATATATCCATTTTTTCTCTTATAGATGTTGTCATCCTTGTTTCACTTGTTTTTAACATATAATGATATTTGTTTAAAAACATTAGACACTGTGGTCTAGAATTGAATCAAGACAAAAGTAAGTGCCTAGCCCTGGGACCTATATATGGTGAAAATAGACATAAAACCATGATTATTCCAGGTAAAACCAAAATATTTCAGCGGGGGCTTTTTGAGAAAATTAGATTTGAAAATTTTGAAAACAACTTTGCTTTTATAAAGTTCTTCATAAAACCACTCCTGAAGGGAGTTAATAAATGGCCATTTTTATCACTTGCTTTGCAAAGGTCACGAAAAATTCAGCCTTAAATAAGTCATATATAGAGAGATTTTAAGAAGGACTTCATAAAAGCAAAGTTGTTCAAAATTTAAAATAAATAATATTTGCTTTTCTTGTCATGATTATGCGGCAACACTAGGGGGTGAAAATTGAACTTGAAATTTTCAAATCTAATTTTCTCAAAAAGCACCCGCTGAAATATTTTGGTTTTACCTGGAATAATCATGGTTTTATGTCTATTTTCACCATACATAGGTCCTAGGGCTCGGCACTTACTTTTGTCTTGATTCAATTCTAGCCCACAGTGTAGACAATTTACCAAATCACTTTTAAACGGGACTTAGGAGATAATACAACTGAAGAAAATTTCATTATCGTCTCGTCGATAAATGTATAAAAATTGTAATGCACATTACCACACACTAAAATATTTTCTAAAGAAATAATAAAATTTCAAGTATGGCTTCGAAACCGATTATTATCAACTAAATTAGAACCGGTTCTCAGCCATACTGAAAAATCAATTATAGCATCTACGAATAAAAACCATAAAATACATAACAATTTTGTTAGCCTGTACCTTCGGCCCCTCGGGGCTAACAAGACAGGTTTCAACCTTGTAAATTTTCATTTTAATATCCGCGGAAAGCTGTCTATTATTGAATATTTTATGATATGAACAAAAAAATATTATGACAATTTTAAGTATAATAATGACTGATTATAATAGTTGCTTAAAATAATGTTACAAAAACATTACATAATAGTTATTTCTTTCATCGTATTATAAACTGCTTTCCGCTGATATAGAATGTACAATTGTAAGATTAAAACTAGTTTTTTAGCCCCGAGGTGCCGAAGGCACGGGCTAAAAAACCTGGTTTTAATCTTATGATTGTGCATTTCTATATTCGTAGAAAGCTGGATATAATACGATGCTAGACATAGTTTTTTCGTATGGATGAGAACCGGTTCCTATCCACCGGATTCGAATGAATACGAGAATAATTATTCTTCACAAGTTATGAAGTTGATCATTATTGTAAGGTTAGGCAGGGTTACTCCCCCCCCCCCCCTACCACTGACTATATTTTATGGAGAAGATTCCCCTTCTCTTTGATTTTTTTAATGAAGATTCGTGAAATAAAATATTTAAAATTTTAAATATGGAAAAAATGAAAAAGCTAACCGTCATAAGTTTATGGACACACTTTTTTGAAATGCGGAATTTAACAACAAACAGCTAAGCTTTTAAAAATCCAAATTAAGATATCATTCTCATTCATACATTGTATTGTCTGTTAAAAGGAAAGTACGATTTAATAAAATTATTACGGTAAAATATAAGAGGCTCTGAAATAAAAATAAGATTTTTTAGTTTAAATAAAGTAACAAAAAAAGCATTAGTGTTAAAACTACAGTGCATTTTTTAGTCTACACAGAAAATGTTTTTTTGGCGATGATTCTTCGTACAAAAGATTTTTTTATAATATGCCATGGTGAAAAATCATGTATCGTATAGTATTATATGTAATTATATGAATTAGCCCGTGCCTTCAGCATCTCAGGGCTTACAAAACTGGTTATAATCATATAATTTTAAATTTTAATATCCGCGGAAAGCTGTTTGTGATACGATGCGATAAATAACTATTCTCGAATTTGTATTCACTGTCATCAGAAAAAATGGATAGAGTATCCTTTTAAATAGCAAAACCGTTATGATGTAATTTACCATAACTAATCATTAACATGCCGGAAAATTTTAATTTCTAACATGTTCCATAACTATTGTCTAATATTTGAAAGCGAAGCCATTCTCCATTTAATATTTGTCTGTCAGCTGGAGTAACGGATATCTCTAATTAAATACTTTATAAATGTTAAAATTGTCCTATCAATTGTATGAAGTATCTTGTAACTACAAGATATAACCTGCGAAGCGTAGCCACTTAATAAATAATACCACCAAGACCGTACGTCATAAGACCATTTCTGCAGTTACTGGCCGACAGTTTCGATACAACAAAGCTACTCTTTAATTTTATATAAAATGTATGTACGAACGTTTGAATTTTTCCATTTTAATTTTTTCAATTGTCAATAAATTTTAGAACATTAATGAATTTTGAATTTAGTAGAATTTTTTGGTTGTTTGTGATATGTAATGTTATAATATATAGAGCGTAGCAACTCTACAATTTAATATCATATGTCCTTGTAAAATATACCTTTTAAAGTTACAAAAGATCAGAGTAATATTCAGAATTTAATGAGTTTAAAGAAAAACTTAGAAATATAGAATTAACTGTAAATCATTTCAATAACCACATTTATAAATGAATACCAAAATTAGGTTCATATGAAAATATTTTAAGATTAATTTTTCTAGTAAAAAAATTAACAAAATCGAATGATAAATAAAAAAGATTACCTGTAAAATAAAATGCCCAGTACAATATAAAAATATTCCATCATTTTTATCTTTATAATTCCATCAAAAAATACATCTTATTCACATTTTCACCAAGATTTAACAAACATTATCTGAAAAATTAGGTTAAATGTTATTCATTTAAAACAAAAACTTGGGCTCGGCAGCCGCTTAAAAACCTCAAATCTAAACCCACTCGTGCGCAAAAAATAAAATTCTGAAAAGATGGATTGTCTGTTTAGTTAAAGGTTCATACATCCAGCTGAATTCTAAAGTTATAATAGGACGATTTCAATGAGGCTTACAAGCGGCTGACGCACTGCTGCCGAGTCTTACAAAACCAAAAAATGCGAAAATTCATATTTATACTTTGAAGCACCAAAAAATAAACAAAAGTATGCCAAAGTTGACAACACAACATGTCTAAATTAACAATAAGAGGTATTCGTTACAGACGTACGGACTTTTAAAATAACATAATTATAGGAATAAAGTTTATAAATATTTAATAATTTAAATCAAGGTGTACTACATGAAATACATGTGTTCCTTGTTCTTATTATAAAAAAACAAATTAACCCTTTCAGATTAAAATTATTGGTGGTAATGTTTGGAAACAGCTATTTAGTACCAACCAATAAAAATTTGAGAAAAGTTCCAACAGTTTTGAAGCCAACGAATGAGAGAACGTGTTTCTAACTTTTGGCATTGCTTGTGCCACTTAAAGAGAAGATGAAATCTATAATTTCTTCAAAGAAGATTTCTAAGCAAGCAAAACCGCAATCTACCATTAACCGTGGGTCGCCTCCGGGTTCCAGGGACAAATGCAATCCTTTATCACAGGACTACAATCTCTCACCAATGTCTCCTTTCCAGATCAGCGACACATTAATCCCTGTTTTGACAAATATATTTAACCTTAGAATGGTGGTATTACTTTACACCGATCCTAAACCCAAATATACTTAAGGGATAGTCTTTTGCCTATAAGCCCTATTCCGAAAATGGTATTAAAACATTACTGATAACTTTATACTGTTATTTTATTCTAAGAATTCTTTTATTCCTAGGTAACTAACTTTGTCAACACTTTTGGACTGGAAGTATCTATTGTGATTACTAGAGCCATGCGAACATGACTACAATATTCCGTTCTGCTGCCTGTATCCCCGTGAGGCGTGAAGTTCTTTGTTAGGTACCTTTGTCAGGTAAGAAAATCACTAGGCTAGCCCCGAACCGATCTTCCAGAGTATTAGCAAAGTAATTTTGATGAGGTCTGTTTTCTATCTTGACATGTGTCAACTTTTTTCAACACTATATTTATGCATTTACACAAAAATTTTAATTATATTATTTCGGAGCAAAGCATTTCCTTAATTTACTATCTATCAGTTTAATAATATTAGAACCCTCAGAAAAGTTTTTATCATATAAAGTTTTTCAAATTTTACTATAAAAATTCAATTTACTTTCCATAAACAACTAATTTCAAAAATTAAACTGCATTTAGAAATATTCTTTGTTTAGGCCAAAAATACACAAAAAAAAAAAAAAAAAACTCGCCATTTTATCTACACATCCTAAGAAATACATGTTTCAAAGCATAAAGGCCCTATTCTTTACACAATGATACAACTATTGGCTGCGCCCCTATAGGAATATTCTTAGGGAAAAGCTTAAACTCATATTTAGGTTCTTAAAACCTTTTACAATGCCATAGATGCTTAGTGCTGTAAAAGGTATGAACAATATTTTAATTAGCTTATATAAGAACGAAAGGTTGTTAATAGTTAATCATTTTAGCTTGCCACAATGCTATCTCTTATTTTAACATCGACTACAGCTATGATTTTTATCTCTAACACTACCCAACTATTGTAAAAATTTTGGACAAGATTTGCTATAAGACTACTGATATCAATGTGTGAAAAATTAGGAAAAAGTATAAAATTAAGATATTTTTTACAAATCTGAATACAATGTAAACAAGGAGTTTGATACTTTTGCTTGTGATATTTTTCTACCGGGCGCGCGTGACCCCCGTTGTCAAAATCCTTAGCTCAAAAATGTAATGATTTACATTAAAATTATGTATTTTGATGGTGTTGTAGGGTTAGCAACAGTAAGGTGTTTACTGTTTAAGACCAGTGAGTTTCTTCAGGTTAATGCTGTAACAGGTTATGAGATCCGTAGCTTCTTATTAGGTATTTCTGGTATTATGGCTGTTGGTGAATATTCCAGTCCAAGTCAGGTGGAATCTTGCTAGGATACTGTGGATACACATCTGATAAACGGCTGATGACTTGTGTTGTATGATGCAAGGCTGGTTTCTTGACGTATTTGACTGTAGATCTACTGATTTTCAAGCTCAAGAGCAATGGTTGGCTGATTGTTTTTATCAGAATCAGCTACTTTGTTAGGAGCTAGTAGATAATAAATCTGGAACTCAAACTTGGGCATATTTATCCGCTTAGGTATTGACAAGGCTACGACATTTGGTTTTGTGAAAAAAAATCAGCAAGAAATCAGTTGCAAAAATATAAAAACTTGTATTCAAATTGGTCTTAAATATCTTTGCAAAAAGGAATTAAAAATAGAAAAACTTTTGTAGATTTTATTTGTTTTAACTCTTATTGGGTTTTAAATCTTAAATGTCATATTTTAATTTCGTATTATTGACAAAACTACCCCTCTATCTATAAAAGATGAAAATCAGAGATAGTGTAGCATGCTAATGTCCTTTTTATCAAAGCTAGGGTTATGTTTTTAAAATCGGTTTACAGTTAAGGAAAAAAATAAATGTTAAACAGTTTACTTTTTGTCTGACCATAGAAACCTATTTAGGAAATTTAAATTTGACTCTTTGTCAGACTGTTTAAAATGAAATATTTCGCCTTTATTATTTAATCATTTTAACTATATATGGGAGAGAAATGGGCCAATTGAAGTTACTTGGACATTTTATTGTAACCTTGTTTTTTGAGTTTGTTATTGTACTAAATAAAAATATTGTTTATTTTATAAATTTCTAAGTTACTTACATTTGTATAAAAAAAAACAATTAGCTGCAAATCTTTTATATCTAGAAAAAGTTCTCATATTTTGGGGTTATTAAAGTTTAAGCAGAAAATTTCGTTTTTTAATGAAACAAGAATTCTTTTTTCCCTATCTTTGAAATTATAATTGAGATGATATTAAGTTTGATAATCCGATGAGAAAAAGTCCTTTATTTTGCCACACATAGTCAAAAAGGCCTTTATTTAAACATTTTCAATTATATGCTACAAAAAAATTAACTTCCTGGAGGTCCAGGGATAACAGGATATGTAAAAATTGCTTTGAGACCAATTATTATCCGATGGATTAGAACCGGTTCTCAATTATACTAAAACTTATGTATAGCATCGAATTATACATAATTTTCAACCAATACCAACTAAAAATTCATAATACTAGTTTAGTAATTCTTTCATTTTAGAGTTAGTGGAAAACTGTCTATAACACGATTTTCTACATAGTTTACTATATGAAGTTTGAGAATACATGAAATTATTTGCTTTGTAGCCTTAATCTAAAAATAAAATCTTTAATTTAATGTGGAACTTAATTCAAGCTTCTATAAAATAGAGAACTTAATCAGTTCAGTCTTAAAATGTTGTATAATTTGTAGTTGAAAATTTAAGATAATCAATTTAATGTATTTAAAAGTTTGTAAAAAGTTGAATTAAATGTATGTTTTGGAGCGATTTTTAACACACATGTCTAAAAATCAACACATGTGTTCAGAACTAGGTCATAAACCTCAGAATTTATAAATTCATTTTCATAAAAATTATTAGCTAAAATTAGGCTTATTTTCAGGGATCTTAAGGGATAAGACAATGGACGATATTTTGTTGGAAGTTTAAGACACATTAACTCATAATTAATGAAAATTGGATTTAATTATACAAGGATCTAAAGGGATAAGACAATGGATGATAAATTTGTTGGACTATTTTGCTACATAAACACATAATTTATGGAAATTGGATTTAGTTAGACTTTTCTTATGGAAATTTTTATTTCTTTTGGGATTAAGTTCATGCTTATTTAATAAGGCCTTGTAATTTTGGATGACACATTTCTGTTCATAAATTTTGTCAACTATTAATTTATTATTGTGTGGTGTTTTCTTATTACTGCAAAAAAAATCTTAATAGCTTTATCTATTTAATTGTTATTAATTCTTGTATTTTATTTTTAGGTATTGTGTCTGTAATTGTATTTGGAGATTCGAAATTTGCTGAGAAAACTGAAACTGTGAACTGAAAAGAAGATGGCATTGGTGGCAGCTGAGAAAATTGCGAAATTCCTACCAGTTTTACTCTCCATTGGGGCCTCCTGTAATATGCAGATGTACCGGATTTGTCTGCAGAAGTGTGAAGGGCTTGTGGATACTAATGGAGGTATAGGAAGGTTTTTAAGCAAAATTATTCTATAACTAAGTTGTGTGTTTTCTGCAGTTTTGTGGGGAGTTATTTTATAATTTTGATTGTATGTTCTTTTTTGCTACAAAACTAGATATGTCTGTATTTGTTACAGACTAGATAGCGTATCTGCTCTAGAACTAGAATTGTCGTCTGTTGAGCTTTTTAATATTCTATTGAATTTATTTATTTTATTAAGCACACATAATTGTCCTACTTTATAATTATAATGATGTCTATTCTTGTTCAAACTTTTTATTATTTTTTCTTGCCTTTTATAAATAAAACATTAAAGTAATGTAAATAGAGCAATAAATAGTATATGTAACAACCACCCCTTTTCAAAGACCTTTTACACGACTTTTGGTTGGGTCTTTGAAATAAGCTGAATCATTCAAAAATGTAAATACAGCCGGGTGCTGGCAAAAGAACCAAGAGCAAATTGCAAACTAATGTTAACACAAGGACGCCCAAGCTTTTTACTTAACATGGGGGTAAAATGAGGATTTCTATATGTTAGTAATGTAAGATATTTAAAAACTTGAGGGGTGTAAGGGATAAATACACCATTACCCCTCTACTTGGACATCTATGTTTCAGTTATAATGATTTCTGCATTTTGCCTAGTTAATTTCATTTTTGCTTTGTTTAAATACTGTTCATTTGTTAAAGATTATTTTGAAATTAATCTATTGATCTCTTGAAACTGAAAATAACCCAATACTTGAAATAAGGACATAGTTAATTTGTCATCCCCACAAGGGAGAGCTCAACCATTTATGGAAAAATAATCGAAAACAACGTAAATACAGGCAAAAATTAAATTTGGGAACATCTGCAATATATTAGTTCTACATTTGTCGCTAGATGTCACTAAAAACTTGATAATTTTGATTTTCCACAAAGTATTCATATCATTTGGAAAAATGTCTTATCACAAATAACTAGGTTTAAAAATGCAGTATTGTAAATCAGAAAAGATGATTATGAGTATAATGGCATTTTTAGATACTTCACATAAGTTTAGATAGAAATGACAATTTTTCACTAAAATTGTCCCTTTCTTTTTCTAAAAGCAGTAAAAAGCATTAAACAGCTAAACTTAGAAAGCAAAATTTAATGAAATTATTTTTCGTCTGCAACGCTCTAGGTCTATGCAATTGGAAATCAAATAATATGCTCTTTATACATTTATACTATAAATTTATTAATGAAACTCTGTGTCTCATTGTATAGTTCTAAGAATGGGATCTGGAGATTCTTAAAACGTTTGGATAATGGCTATTTTATACCTTATCTTTTTAGCTAGATAAACCCTAATATAATTTAAAACATTAATTAATTTATTTAGGGTTTTAATTAAACGGTTGCTCGATTTAATTGGCTTAGACTCCGGTTTTGTTTCATGCTTATTCATATCAATCCTGTTGGTTCCGCGTTCAGTCATGGCAATGAGTAATAATCTCTCATTTGACATACTAATGTACGCAATGATAAAAAATAATAAGCCAAATGAAGCAAGAGTACTACCAATCACCATACTTGTTAATAGAATTAACATGATTGTCATGAATTTATTTTGAGAAGGAGAGTCTTCAAGATATTGGAGCCATGATAAAGCCTTTGTGTTTCTGGCCCCATTTTTCATGCACAATGCACTTTTAAAATCTGATTTTTCTTTAATTCTATTGTTTTCAGATATGTCAGTGTTGTAAGAGGACTGTACTGTTTTGCAGTAGTCAATTTTCTGCTCATCTAAATCCTCAGGGTAATTTTCTTTGCTTTTTATTTTACTGATGTTTATCTGTTCGTCTATTTCCTCTTTTTGCCCCAAACTATTTTCTAAATCGACTTTGTCTATTTGTACCTCTGGGCATAGCAATTGTTGAGACAAATTAACAGAAATTTTATTGCTAGATAATTTTTCAATTTTTTGACTTATTTTTTGATCCGTCGCGTAATTAGGGGATTTATCCAATTTTGTGTTAGACACATTTTCTTTTATATTGGTAATTATTGGCGGATTAATTTTATCTATTGGATTATTAACAACAGAGTTTTCTATTATTTTTAAATCATTGTTTATAGACGAACAGTTTAATGTTGAAGTATTAGATGTTTGACTTTCCATTAATATATTTTCTATTAGCTTATTAGTATTATTACTATTTACACTATTTTGGGTATTATTATTGACACTATTTTGGGTAGTCGAACATTCTAGTACTTCAACATTCTTAATTTTTATATTTTCATTTTGATAATCAATATCCGAATTTTTCAGGTTTATCTGAATGGACAAAGAAATGTTGATTTTGGGACCAGATTGATTCTGAGGTGATTTTTTCCCTAGAATAGGGGTGCCGGGTATGTCCCAAGAATCCGTAACTTGTGGTATTTTTATCTGTAATTGTATGTTTTTGCTTTCTTGAGAAATACTCGGCTGCCCTACTAGTTTTTTTCCATTGTTGGCGGGAATTTGCACGCCGACAATGGATGGTATAATCTTGATACACCATAATTTAAGCAGCGTGGGCATTGGTCTTTGGAGGGATTGACATTAGGGAAAGTGAAACACTCCCCACTACCATGGGTGTCAGAATTACACAATAAACAAACTATACTGTTAGCTTTTTCTTTATTCTTTTTATACCACCATTCCATATTTGCTTTTTTAACTGCTTCATCTGGATGTTTTAAACAGTATCTAGAATAGTGAGGCTTTTGGCAATGCTCACAAGTTTTTTCCTTTTCTACTTGGTTTACATTTGCATTTTTTTGTCTGTCTAATTTTCTTTTTCTCTCAATGGCTGAGTTATAAAAGCTTCTGTTATTGCTAAACCAGCTTAAGATTGTCTCTTTAGTAATGTAAGGAACATTGGTGGATGTCAAAAATGCAGATTGCAATAATGGTGGTACCAAATAGGTACATATTTTCTCCCTAAGTTTAGCCATTTGATTTTCATGACTATTGCCTGTTTTTTGCAACATGGCTGCCAAATATACTATTATTTTATTTGGTTTGTCTTCATCTTCAGCAGTGAATCTATAAGTGTAGAATTGTTTCTCATATTGATGTGGGTTGAGTAATTCTGCACCTATGGTAGTTAGGATCGATTTTACAAAATCCTGAGCACTAAGGGCATTAGGATCTATTTCTAGAATATCTAGTTTATTCCTTGATTCTTCATTAAAATAGTGAATGAGAATATTGTTGTAGGAACTATGAGTAAAAGGGATCTCATATTCTTCCAAATATTTAAAAGTGCTAAAAAAAGTGTAATTGTTAGTTTTTTCTCCATATTGGGGTGGGATTTTACCCAATATTTTGACTTGTCTGTGAATACGTTCGTGTTGACAACTGCCCCACACTAAATTATTTGGTATGAGATTAATTATTTTTGCTGTATTTAGGTCAGTGATGGATGTGTTTTCATGAAGGAGAAGTTTAAGTTGCCACATTTGAGATTCAGATAAGATATTTCCAAGTAAGTTATTTTCTTGTCTTGTCTCTCTATTTCTGTTATCTCTATTGGTAGATGGAGTCCTTCTATCTAACTCCGTATCTGAAGAGCTAGAACTAGAGCTAGGACCACTACTGTTACCACGTCTATTCATTCTCCTTGGCATAGAGAAATTCTGTCTGTCTTTATGCCTGTCTTCTTTGTCACTATTGTCTCTTTTATTTTGTCTTTCTTTACTTGACTTAGTTTTGTCTTTATCGTGTTTATAACGATTTTCATGTCTATCATGATGTTGTTCATGGCGTCTTTGGTCCTCATTGCCATGTGGGTTAAGTGGATCATACATTCTGTCAGGCCTTTTTTTAGAATGTTTTTTACTTTTTTGTCTGTCAAAATCCTCACTATAATAGCTAGATTCTGACTCATAACCCGAAAAATCTGAAGTTGGTTTAACTATTTTTTTATTTTGGGGTTTATTTCCATTATTTTCTTGTTTTATTACTTGAATATTTGGCTCATGTTCATGTATGGGAGGAGTGTCCTGTAAATGTATTTGAGGCCTATTTAATTTGCGATTTTGTCGCCTATTGCCTAAGACAAGCATTGCTGTTGCTGAGTGAATCTCAGGCCTAACATGAGCACTAGGTATTTCCTCCAGTCTTAGATAATGATTTACTGCATTATTTAATCCAGGTTCATATTCTGGATTATAAGGTGGAGGATTTAATATTTCATCTTCTAATTGATCAATAATAATATCATCCATTTTAGGTTATTGCTGTACTACACATGGAATGAGGCCTAAATCAAAGATAAATGGAGCACCATTGTGCGTGGCCTATGCATTGCTGTACTACACATGGAATGAGTGTTTGTCAATGAAGAGCTGTGCTTTTATGGATGCTTTACTGGTAAGACTTATTTAGTGGCCTTGCCCTCTCCCTCCTAAAAGGAAAAAGTTAAATCTTACCTGGGTTTATCCGGTAACGGAACCAATTTTATGGGTCGCCTCCGGGTTCCAGGGACAAATGCAATCCTTTATCACAGGACTACAATCTCTCACCAATGTCTCCTTTCCAGATCAGCGACACATTAATCCCTGTTTTGACAAATATATTTAACCTTAGAATGGTGGTATTACTTTACACCGATCCTAAACCCAAATATACTTAAGGGATAGTCTTTTGCCTATAAGCCCTATTCCGAAAATGGTATTAAAACATTACTGATAACTTTATACTGTTATTTTATTCTAAGAATTCTTTTATTCCTAGGTAACTAACTTTGTCAACACTTTTGGACTGGAAGTATCTATTGTGATTACTAGAGCCATGCGAACATGACTACAATATTCCGTTCTGCTGCCTGTATCCCCGTGAGGCGTGAAGTTCTTTGTTAGGTACCTTTGTCAGGTAAGAAAATCACTAGGCTAGCCCCGAACCGATCTTCCAGAGTATTAGCAAAGTAAAACTACCTTTAAGACGTGAACTTATTCAGAGTTCTAATCCGAAAATGTTAAATTGTCCGAAAAGATAACGATCTCCAACTTTCCTATACTTCAGAAGCTGGGGGAGGATCCAGTTGTTAGTATCGGCCGTCAGATAGCGAGCTATCATCAACCGTTGGTAGCCGAGCCACCACTGTATCTTCCCTGTGTTATTCCTATTTAGCCCCGTAGTGACTTGCGACTTGCTGGTACCTAGTACTGCGCTATAGGAGTTCTCTTCAGAAGAAAACTTGGAGATAACTATCCGTCCGGATGCCTAAGCCTTTAGGCCCTAAGAAGGCCCTGTCCTTAAATTTATCTCAATTGACCAACATCAAAATGATATTCTATAATTTATTTAACAAAGTATTATGAATTTATCTAACAAAAACTTTTATTTTTTAGGTGTGTTTTAAATGAAAATCCTAAGTTTGAGCCGCCAGGACCCTCAAGAAAATTCCAAAGCAAGAGAAGGGAGTCTTCCCTTAAATTTTAGAATTTTAAAAAGAGTTTGTGTGATATAATAATTCCGTAAAACGACTGACTGTTTCTCTCTTCCAGGTTTACTTTTATAGGCCTGGAGCCTTAGGAAAAAAGAGAGACAAAAAGGATGACTTTTATTTTTGTGTTGATTTTTATGTTTTATAGAAATTGGCGACCTGATTATTAAGATTTTGCATTTAAAAGTGTGTGCATATCTCAACTAAATTACAATATTCATTTCATAAATTAGTAAGATCACATTTTATTTTATTTTACATCAAGAATACATTAAACTATTGGTTTCAAATTAGTTTTTCTAGTAATGTTTTTTCAATGTCCTCTTTAATTTTACAAATTTTCATTCTTTTAATTTAGTTTTTTATCACGAAACCTCTAATTTTATGATTCTTGTGTTGTTTTACTAATGTTAATTTATATTGACAATATTTGCTAATAATTTTTTAGCTGTACTATGACCATTCTATTAAAAGGGTTATTGTCTCTAACATTACCTTTTAGGGTCTTCGTTTTATAGATCTTATTTCCCCATTTTAATAAATAGGTCTTTATACATGCTTTTTTACTTAAAAATTATATTAAATTGTTTTAAATTTGTCTAATTTTGATAATATTTTATAGTCTTTTATTTTCATTAGAATAAATACATAATTTAAAGTATGGGTTGGATTTTTCCCCAGTAAAGCTACTCTACAAGTTATTCATAGAATCGGTTTAAGGGAAAAAGACGAACCAACCGCAGACTAAAGTAACTACGGATTTTCCGCGGTTTTGATAATTTCTATACAAATAGAAAGTTTCTACTGACAGGTGACTGGTTTGAGACCCTCCAAAACCAGAAAGACTAAAAAATTCGGGAATAGTTCCTTTCGTAACATCGCGGGGCGATTCGTCGTTTTTTTTAAAATGGCTTTTATAGGTTATTTTAGGTTATATTGGGTTAGGTGATTGCCCCACAGGGTTAGGTAATTGGCCCCGCAGGGTTAGAGCCCCCCGCAGGAGCTAGAAAAAGGAGAAAAGCTACTGTGAAAAATACAAAGAATCGCCCCATAAGGTGCGATGTTACGAAAGGGACTATACCCAAAAATTCTTACTTTTGCTATATCAGGTGCGTGAATATAAGCGTAGAAAGAGTTGATTAAAGGAAGCCTGCAAGAAATACCACGCTTTAACTGCTGAAAGACTGCCACAAGTAGACCAAATACCCCAAATTTGAAGCCTTCAGCTTCTATAACAAAAAAGTTCTAGGCATTTTAAAATGCCATTTTATGTACATACAAATTTTGAAAGAATTGCAATGCTCATGTTGAAAACTTTGAAATTAAACTACGTGGCCTAGAAACAAAATTATAAGCTTATTTTTGTCATAAATTTAGGTTTCCAGTAACTAATTATATTTTTACAATAAAAATACCCATTTTTATAGTCAAAATCATTAAAAAAATTAAGTTTTACTTGCGTTGTACCGAATGTACTGTAGCCAATCAGAAGGCTGAATCAGCTTAACAACCAATCACAGCTAAGCTTGTATTAGTTTACCCCTTTGTTTCCGCTATGATTTTCGTTTTAAAATGCAATCTAAATCGAATTTTTTTCATAGATTTGACTATGAAATGTGGTGTTTTTATTGTAAAAATGTAATCAGTTACAGGCAATCTAAGTTTCTGACAAAGATGAGGTTATAATTTTGTGTCTAGGCGACGTAATTTAATATTGTTTTTTCTTTTATGAGCATTGGAAATCTTTCAAAAATTCCATTGTACATAAAATGCTATTTAGAAATGCCTAGAACTTTTTTGTTATTGAAGCTGAAGGCTTTAAATTTGGGGTATTAGGTCTTCTTGTGGCAGTCTTTCAGCAGTTAAAGCGTGGTATTTCTTGCAGGCGTCCTTTAAATGTCCTGGCACAACTCAATACCATGCACAATTAGTCAGGGATCTAAAGGGATAGGACAATTGTCGATAAATTGATGTTCATCCTTAATGATGATAAACGAAAATACCCCTTCTGTAGATTAAAATTAGTGGTTGAAACTTGGTTAAAAATTCAACCAAGTCCACAAAGTTGTTAAGTCAACGAATAAGAAAACGTTTTTCTAAAACTTTGGGGACTAGTGCTATAAACATCCCATTATCCCCTCCTTTCTCTCTGACAATTAGTACTTCCAGATAAAGCCCGTGTTATTAAATGGTTAAGTTTCTAAGAGAGTAGAGATGGTTTCAAGTAAGTTGGCATATGATTGAGACCTTGCAAATGTAATAATCTTGAAATTGTAATGCCAAATAAATATGCATAATACACAACACAATGGATAATGATATATTATTACTTGGATCTTACACAAGGTTTTCATGTTCTTTAATAAAGTGAAATATGCAGCGGGATAAAGTAATGATTCCCCTCTTCCATCCCCTTTACCCTATTCTCATCTCCTACTGGATTAATGAACTAACCAATTAATGAGTACCATGTTAGAAAGCTAAATTAACGACAATTATCCCCTGTCATAATATTTACTATATTCTACATCCATTCACAACACATATATATTACAAGGTGAGGCTATTAAATTGATTTTAGTGTAATAGAGTAATTTTATACATAGTATTAGTCTTAGTTTCTTGGCATAATTTTAAATAGCAGGGCTTGGCAGCCGAACAGAAGCCTCAAATTGAAACCTGGTTGTCTGCAAATAAAATTTGAATCATGGAAAGAAAATGAAGTAGTGGGTTTTCCCGTATTTTCGCAGTAGCTTTTGATAGGTTATTTTAGGTTAGGTAAATGTTAATTATTGCCCCGCAGGGTTAAAACCCCTTCAGAAGGGGCTAGAAATAGGAGAAAGCTACTGTGAAGATAGTACGAAATCCGCTACTTCGTTTTCTTTCCATAATCCATTTTTTTAAAAAGATGGATTGTCTGTTATAAACATGTCTGGACATCTAGCTGAATTTTATGTTACTAGCGGCTTCGCCCTAGCCTCTCGGGGCTTTGCCCCAAGAGGTTTTATCTAACTAGTTTTTCTAGTTTTAGATTTTAAAGAGCCCTAAAAAATGATGTTAGAATAAAAAAGGAATTGTGATAATATGTTTATAAATCTGAGAACTAAACAAGGTTGACAACATTTACAAGGCTTGAAATTATTATGCTATGTGTCGTATTTTGTATTTTCCTTAAAATTTAATTTGTGTGAAATCAAAAGAATGAATTTGCATGTGTATAGGAACAGAGGCGGATTCTTTAAAAAATTGCCCCACTAATCGCTTAGTTAAAAAAACTTAAACAAAATCATAGAAGGGTTATTAACATAAGATTTTATTTTATTTTTGTAGATTTTTTATGTGATTTTGGAGGATTTTTTCACGAAAATAATTTTGCCCCACTAAGCGATTAGTGGGGCAAAATTTTTTTAAGAATCCACCTCAGGACAATAAACATAAATATTATCTTCACCCTAAATTATATAAATTGGGAAAAGAGATGGATATGCCTTACTTTATCAAAAAATTATCCCCTTCCACCCTGGTAAATTTGTAATTTTTTTGTGCATATTTACATCAACCCACCCCTTTACTTAATCTATTATAAAAGCTATTTTGTCTATAAAAATCTAAATTAATGTGATATTTAAAATTAAGAGGAAACCCGCGACCGCTTCTGCTATGTCAGAACGGCGAACAGAGATGCCTTAGCCCAAAACAGACGCAATTCATTACCATGCACAGTTAAAGACAAAGGTCGTACAATCAAATGGTTGGTGGTCTGTTGGGTGTTTGGACAGAAAGAAGAGATTAGCTCCCCTTAATTAACCTTGGTTGGGAGACCTTACGTTAAAGTGTCATGGACAGCAGTCTCATCCATATGAGGTATTAATAAGTAAGACTCAAGAGTTAACTTGTAGCCACCAGAAATTAAAAATTCTTTAGCCGCAGCCAAGTCGTGCCGATCCCCCCTAAACTTAGGCAATTAACTGCCGAGTCTTTGCTTAATTACTTTTCTCTTGATCCTCTATCAGAAGAAAAATGTTTGAATTTGATTCGATTTGTTAATGAGAGGTGAAGGTTAAAATTTATTGACTAATCTCTTGTGTTTTCTTCTTTGTTATGCATTCACATTTTTTATTGCCCTCTGTTACATGGTGTGCTATCATTTGCACAAAATTACAGTTTTAACATATAAAATACTTGCGGGGTCGTTCCTAGCATCTAGAAGATATGAATTCGAAGGAGTAAGGAAAGTAGGAAAATAGCGTAAAACCAAACTTAGATGTAACAATTAAAAAGCCTAAAACCACCAAGGGACTTATAAGAAGCTTCCATAAAACGGATTGATGGAAGAAATTTTGTATGAAATAAACCTAATTTTCCTCCTTTTTTAAAATGTCAACTTTTTACCATAAATGTGGTTTTTAAAAAAGGAAAGAAAATACTTGGAGGAATGGGTCTTGATTTGTTGGTTAAAAATCTTCAGGCACTTAATTCTTAATTGGGTTGTTTTAAACCTTAGTATCCAAACTTCCACCAATGGTTTTATTCTACAGGGGTTATTTTTAAAATTTTAATTGGGGATCCATCAGGAACATATATACTTTTATCGGCCATTGTCTTATCCCTTATGATCCGTGTACTTTACTTGCTGACAAAATAGAACATAGAGCTGGGTCTGATTCCGAAAAGAAAACGGAAATTTGATTTATTTCTGCGAATCTACGGAGAAAGTTAGCGAGAGAGAACACACAAATCCCTAAATATTGGGGAACAACACACAGCACTAGTAACCAGCTAGAAAGAACTCACAAATTCTCAACATTGGGGAACAACACACAGCACTAGTAACCAACTAGAAAGAACACACAAATCCCTCAACATTGGGGAACAACACACAGCACTAGTAACTAACTAGAAAGAACACACAAATCCCTCAACATAGGGGAGAACAACATACAGCACTAGTAACAAGCGAGAGAGAACACACAAATCCCTCAACATTGGGGAACAACACACAGCACTAGTAACAAGCGAGAGAGAACACACAAATCCCTCAACATGGGGGAGAACAACACACAGCACTAGTAACTAGTTAGAGAAAACACACAAATCCCTCAACATTAGGGGGAACAACACACAGCACTAGTAACAAGCGAGAGAGAACACACAAATCCCTCAACATTGGGGAGAACAACATACGGTACTAATAACAAGTAACCAGTGATCTAAAGGGATAAGACAATGGCCGATAAACTAATATACATTAGGGTGGGTCGATTTTGGACATTTTTATTCTGAGGCCAAAGCGGGGATCTGCACTCAATTTATATAGATATAATACACCTCTGGATGATTTAAAATTTATCCTAAGTCTTAAAACCGCTGACGACCAGACATTCAATTGTATAGCTATTTGTAAATGGGAGTCAAAAATTTATTGAATCAGAACTATGGCTTCATGGTGCTCCCTGGAAATGCCTTGAGGAGCTGAGTCAGGAACTTTTGTCCGTTTCAAAAAATCTCGTTCCTAGCCTGAGAAAATCTAAAAAACCTCTACAAATTGGACAATTCTCAATAAACCTTAAATTTTTTTTGGTTTTTTAGTGATTTCTAAGGCTAGGAACGAGATATTTTGAAACAGACAAAAGTTCCTGATTCAGCTCCTCAAGGCCTTTCCAGGGAGCACCATGAAGCCATAGTTCTGATTCAAAAATTTTTTGAATGTCGTCTTTGCATACTAATAAGTAATGAATTATATTTTTAAGTGGTCGTGCTCTAAAACTCAATTTCTTAAAATTCTTTTTCAGTCAGAAATGTTTTTAAGGTTAATTTTATCTGTTGCATATCCCTGCTTTGTCTAATTCCGATATGAACCCACCCTAATATACATAACCCAATAAGTATACACAAAATTACCCCTTCTGTATATTGCAATTAGTGGCTGAAACGTTTGTACACTGAACTAAATGAACCAACCAATCAAAGTTCAATAAAAGACCTTAAGTTTGTTAAGCCAACGAATAAAAAAACGTTTAAACTTTGGGGACTAGTGTAATAAAAACAGCCAAATATCCCCTCCCTTCCTGGGAACAACATACAGTACTAGTAACCAGCAACTGTGTGGCCTGACGAATAACGCATTGGATCATTGTCGGGTAGTTGACTGGCACAACACCGATTTAAAAAATGGTTCTTACTATCTTACAACTGCTATATCAGAGGCATATTTAGTTAGAGTAGGGGAATGTTTTTGTCCAATTTTGTGCAGTTAAGACCTCTAGAAAACGCCGTGCAATCAGTTGATTGTCTGTTTGAAATTGTGTAAATTGAAATGTATTGGAAAATGTTATATGTTGAAGGATTGGTCAATAGAGAGGAAAAAAAGAAAAAGGAATGGGGAAGGGAAGGGAAGAGGAAGTAAAAAGATTGTGAAGGTAAGGGGAATAGAAGGAGATTTAAAGGAAGAGAAAAGTTAGGGAGGGAAGGGAAAGTAAAGGGTAGTAAAGTGTTGGGGAATCGAAGGAGATATGAAGGAAATGGAAGGGAAGGCTGTGGAAAGTGAAGTGATGGGGAAGAGAAGGAGATATGAAAGAAAGTAAAGGGAATGCCGAGGAAAGTGAAGTGATGGGGAAGAGAAGGAGATTTAAAGAAAGGGAAAAGTTAGGGAAAGTGAAGTGGTGGGGAAGAGAAGGAGATGTGAAGTAAAGGGAAGGTTAAGGAAGTAAAGTGTTGGAGGAAGAGAAGAATATGTAAAAGGAAGGGGGAAGTTAAAGGACATTAAGTGATGGGTAAGTGAAAGAACGTGAATTATTTTCATTTCGGCAATCCTGTACCATTACAGACAAACAGAAGACCGACAGACACAAACATTTATAGATTAATTTTGTTACTAAAAAGTACAGATATTTAAACCAACTCTTGGGATTATTAAATATGTGTATGTCCTGTTAAAGATTACCCTTCTATCTCTCACTTCCTTACAAAATTACAGCTATACATTTCAATAGTTTTACATATCAATTATTTTAAAAATTTTATAGTTTTAAGCATGAAATTCAAACGAGATGCATTTTCTTTGATAATAGTAAAAATATTAATGTATTTTTCAAGTTGACAAAAATCTAAAGGGTTAAAATTCTATGATGATTCAAATAAATTATTCCGGTTGATACGCGTTCTAAGCTTAGCTTTATTATAATTAGGATCGATCCGTCAGTCCGCCTCTATAATCATTACCAGAATTTCCGCACGTTCATTTAAAACATGTTGATTTTTAATTTGTTGACAACAATATTTAATTTATTTAATTTAATTATCCTATTCATCTTATTTTTGGAATGCTGATTCCTGGAACTTATTCAGTTCTGACACTCTACAAGTATCAATTTCGTTTGTCCTACTGTTACATAGCTTTGCTTTTATGGTTGTTTGTTGTCATCCTTGTTTTTAAAAATAAACAATAGTGTACACTTATTACTTTTTATTCATTTTCATTGATGCATTTTATGTCCAGTCTTTTTACACTTTTACATATTTCAATCAGAGATCTAATGGGATAAATTGACAGGCAATACATCCCCAACGATTAAACACAAAATTACCCCTTCTGTAAATTTCAATTAGTTGTTGAAACGTTTTTACACCCAACTTATTAAACCAACCGATCAAATTGCAATAAAAGTCCCCAAAGTTTTATTACCAACTAATTAGGAAACGTTATTATAAAACTTTGGGGACTAATGTAATAAAAAGCCACCTCCCTGTATGGCTAATAATTACAAATAGAGAAGATTCGCTGATTTAACACGGAAGCCTTTTCACAAAGAGTTTTAAAATGTAAATATAAACTTGATTATTCTTTGTGACGCTGCACCCAGGGGCGTGCGTGAACAGAGCTGCACCCAGGAGCGTGCGTGAACAGAGCTGCACCCAGGGGCGTGCGTGAACAGAGTTAACATGGTGTTGGGGCACCAAGGGGCGTGCGTGAACAAAGTTAACATGGTGTTGGGGCACCAAGGGGCGTGCGTGAACAGAGTTAAAATGGTGTTGGGGCACCCAGGGGCGTGCGTGAACAAAGTTAACATGGTGTTGGGGCACCAAGGGGAGTGCGTGAACAGAGTTAACATGGTGTTGGGGCACCAAGGGGCGTGCGTGAACAGAGTTAACATGGTGTTGGGGCACCAAGGGGCGTGCGTGAACAGAGTTAAAATGGTGTTGGGGCACCCAGGGGCGTGCTTGAACAAAGTTAACAAGGTGTTGGGGCACCAAGGAGCGTGCGTGAACAGAGTTAACATGGTGTTGGGGCACCAAGGGGCGTGCGTGAACAGAGTTAACATGGTGTTGGGGCACCAAGGGGCGTGCGTGAACAGAGTTAACATGGTGTTGGGGCACCAAGGGGCGTGCGTGAACAGAGTTAACATGGTGTTGGGGCACCAGGGGGCGTGCGTGAACAGAGTTAACTTGGTGTTGGGGCACCCAGGGGCGTGCGTGAACAGAGTTAACATGGTGTTGGGGCAGCAAGGGGCGTGCGTAAACAGACTTTACAGGGTATTTGTCACTAACACCAATGTGATAAAAATTCAGTGATCTAAGGGGATAAGATAATGGCAGTTAAATTTATGTATATCCCTAAATATTATACACAAAATTACCAATTCTATACAGGGTGGGGCAAATATAATTCTATTTTTGAAATAAATGAACATAAAATCGTAATTTTAAAGATTTTATTAAATTTTAAAAACTGGGAAGCAAATTGGGTATAAGACTATTAGATTATTCAATAAAATCGCCGCCATCCTTAATCACCTCTTTTACCCGCTTAACTGCCCGCAGGCCCTGATCACAATGTCCCTGTTTAAGCTGGTGAAGTTCTCCTTAATAATAGCAATGAAGGAGGTCTTTGTGGTATGAGCACGTCTATTGGTACATGCTTCAAAGTAGCCCCAAGCCCAATAGTCCATTAGATTAAGGTAGGGGCTGCTGGGAGGCCACATCTCATTCGGAACGTGAGTAACCGCAGAATCCAAATTCACCAATCTTTCAAGCTAACTTTCGACGCGGCGGCTCTCATATGGGCAACAGTTGAGCTAGAACAACGTTCTATACCTTTTTGGAAATTGCATGAAGATTTAGTTAGGGTTATCTGCGCAACCCATAGTCTAAAACGAGTTTCAGGGTTCCACATGGGCCCCAGAACCGAGAAATATTCAAGATTTTAGACGTCTTTGACATCTCAAAATATGCTACGTTTCACTTTGCCGGAGTACTTTTTGGCCAAGCCAGCTGGGATAGAGAGCTCTAGTCATTTGAAAAAATGTTATAATAAAACTTTGGGGACTAGTGTAATAAACAGTCCATTATCCCTTCCTCTATGTAAAAATTACTCTACCCTAAACATTTGTCATGCTTTTTTACATTCCCGTCAGATTAAGCGACGTTTTTTTTTGGAAAGTATAGGATGTATGTATGTCTGTCTGTCCGCTATTATATTACAAACTTGGACCAATCAAGTTCTCCTTTTTTAGGGATATTTCTTTTTGGAGAGGGAAGTCCAATCAGAACCTTCTATGAGAACTGTAAATTGTAAATAAGTACTAAAGTTTTATAATTAATAGGGGAAGGCAATTTATAACGGGCATTTCTCCTAGGCCGGTGTGCTTCACCAAAAAAAATGGTGAACAACCTACCAAGGACTTTTATGAAGATTCACCGAAAAGGAGAACCTTATCCGTCCATTTTAACTTTTAAGAGCACTCAGTAATATATGTTGTTTTCTAAATAAAATTATAAATACTAAGTCTCTGAAATAGAAAATATTTTAATCAACATTCCTAGATATTTTCAACACATTCAAAATGTAAGAATTGTTAAAATTATTGTCATTGAACATTTTTGTATTTGTAATAAACATGACTCGACACAGTATAGACTAGAATACAAAGCAAGGATGACATCCAGAGCTCGGCAGCCGCAGCCACAAACCATCAGCCGCTCGTCTAACAAAGAGAAAAAAACTAGATCACTTTTGTGTCATTCTTTAAGAGTCATTTTTACATACAACCTCAAAAAATTTAATTTTTTATTTGAATTTAAAAATGTGACTTAAAATGAATCATTAATTAAAATTTGTTAACGTTAAGTGCATTTTTAAAGCATTGAGAAAAACGGGTGTAAATGTTTTTTTTCAGACTGTGTTACCTGTTAAGCTTCGCTTATTTTGATCTCATCCTAATTTAAGTATTTTAAAATGTAATTTTTCATTCTTTATAATCTATTTTTAATTAAGGATATACAATGTTTGATTATGCATTTGATAAAATAAACAAGGATGACAACATCCATACGTAGCGGAGCAACATAAATTACAAGAATTCAGACAAGGAGATGTAAAGCGCATTTGTTGAAATTATTAATAGATTTTTTATTAATTTTTATTCCCTTATCTACAAAATTTTGAAAATTAGACAAAAAACACCAAGATATGGGGGGAAATTTGAAACATAAAAATAGCCAAAAACCTTCAAAAAACAGTCCGACCGCCATGGATGATCATATTTAATTATGAACAAGAAGTTTCAACCTTTTATCTTAAATAGCTAGCAGCCGAGAAAATTACATTTCCCCCAGAGCGTTACGGACTGTCTGACTGACAGACAAAGTGAATTATAGATTAGCTTCGCTACTATAAATCGCGTGTTAAACAAATAATTTCATGCGCAATTTCTACCTTTTTATTATAATTAACTTAAAAGGTAAGTTTGGTTAAATTTTTAAAAAAATATTTCCTCTTCCGACACATTTAGAATTTAAATAATATTTGATGCCAAAATAAGTTTGTTAATAATAGTCTTTTAACAGTTAAATTAGGGATAAAAAGTGTATATAATAAATTTATTAAAGTGTTAAATATATTTATAAAGTTAATATTTTATTTGAACTATAACTATTCTGCATCTGGAAGTTAAGAAATTTTTTTTTAAAGCGAAGCTTTTCCATAATTAAGGTCGATCTTAACGATTAGTAAATAGTTTTCGATGGCAAATATTCGACATAAACCAGTTGAAATTGAACGTCCATACATTTTAACTTAAGCAGAGTAAAATTCTTGTTGACGGTATTTGATAATACTAGCGGCTACGCCCCTATAAGCCTCTAGGGGCACTTAATGTAGGAGGGGGAAAAGTCGACCTCATCCCATTTTAAATTTTAAATTTAAAAGAATAAAAAAAAAAATTTTGGGGGGGAGGGGGGTGAAGGCACCCTCCATAAAATAGTTTAAAACCTTCCCAGGACATATAAGAAGCTTCACTGTAAAGGAGAACATTATCGGTTCAGCAGTTAGCGAGATCCTTCGGGACAGACAAAAAACGCTTACTACTTTATATAATAGGATGGGAAAGGATTGGCGTGCACAGGGTTTTGCTAGAATGGTGCGTGAAGCGCACCTTAAAACTTTGACAGCCTCTTAAACACTTATTGGATAGTTTAAGGGGTGAGTATCAGCTGAATGTAGACTGTTATCAAATGGGTTGTAAAGCACGCCAGGCTACAATTGAATCAAGATAAAAGTAAGTGCCGAGCTCTGGGACCTATGTATGGTGAAATTAAACATAAAACCATAATGATTCCAGGTAAAACTAAAATATTTCAGCGGGATCTTTTTGAGAAAATTACATTTAAAAATTTCAAGTTCAATTTTCACCCCCTAGGAGTTGCCGCATAATCATGACAAGAAGAGCAAAGATTATTTATTTAAAATTTTGAACAAGTTTGCTTTTATAAAGTTCTTCATAAAACCACTCCTTAAAGGAAGCCTGCAAGAAATAAAACACTTTAACTGCTGAAAGACTGCCACAAGTAGACCAAATACCCGAAATTTGAAGCCTTCAGCTTCTATAACAAAAAAGTTCTAGGCATTTTAAAATGCCATTTTATGTACAATGGAAATTTTGAAAGAATTGCAATGCTCATGTTGAAAACTTTGAAATTAAACTACGTGGCCTAGAAACAAAATTATAAGCTTATTTTTGTCATAAATTTAGGTTTCCAGTAACTAATTATATTTTTACAATAAAAATACCCATTTTTATAGTCAAAATCATTAAGAAAAATTAAGTTTTACTTGCGTTGTACCGAATGTACTGTAGCCAATCAGAAGGCTGAATCAGCTTAACAACCAATCACAGCTAAGCTTGTATTAGTTTACCCCTTTGTTTCCGCTATGATTTTCGTTTAAAATTGTAATTTAAATCGAATTTTTTTTATAGATTTTGACTATGAAATATGGTGTTTTTATTGTAAAAATGTAATCAGTTACAGGCAATCTAAGTTTCTGACAAAGATAAGGTTATAATTTTATGTCTAGGCAACGTAATCTAATATTGTTTTTTCTTTTATGAGCATTGGAAATCTTTCAAAAATTCCATTGTACATAAAATGCTATTTTGAAATGCCTAGAACTTTTTTGTTATTGAAGCTGAAGGCTTTAAATTTGTGGTATTGGGTCTTCTTGTGGCAGTCTTTTAGCAGTTAAAGCGTGTTATTTCTTGCAGGCGTCCTTGAAGGGAGTTAATTAATGGCCTTTTTTATCAGTTGCTTTGCTAAGGTCGCGGAAATTCAGCCTTAAATAAATCATATATAGAGAGTTTTTTGAAAGACTTCATAAAAGCAAAGTTGTTCAAAATTTTAAATAAATAATCTTTGCTTTTCTTGCCATGGTTATACGGCAACTCCTAGGGGGTGAAAATTGAACCTGAAATTTTCAAATCTAATTTTCTCAAAAAGATCCCGCTAAAATAATTTGGTTTTACCTGGAATCATTATGGTTTTATGTCTAATTTCACCGTACATAGGTCCCAGAGCTCGGCACTTACTTTTGTCTTGATTCAACTGTAGCCTAGCATGAAAGGAGTCTAGGGCTCTGAACACCATGGGTGGTGTATGAACCCCCCTTAATTTTGTTAGTGGGATGGGTACAACCCCCTTCTGTACGCACCTGGGAAGAAGTACAAAAACTAGAATTATAAGACAACCATTTAAGGACGTCCAAGGGGGGGGGGAATTTACCCCTGCCAACAGATTTCAGGAGGGGTAATTACCCCCCACCCCCCAAACATATTTTACCCCGGGGTAAAAATTTTTTGGGGGGGGGGGTAAAAATAATTTGTGGCGCGTGCCATTTCCCCCCACTGCACCCCTTTAAAAAATTTTACCCCCCCAAAAATAAAAAGGTTGGACATCCCTGAAACCTTTTATAAAGATTTATATCAATCAAGAAGAACAAGGATACCCTAGTAATCTCAAAACGTGTAAGTAAGCAATTAACATTTTTTTTGGCTTACTTAAATGTGCCATTGTGCCATTTTTGTGGTAAATTACTGATAAGCCATAAAGAATACTAATTGCTTACTTATATCAGCATTCTACAACAATTTGGTCTTACTTGTGAGATAAAAGAGGGTGGAGTAAATAAATACTCAGTCATTTACAGTAAAAGTGGCTTATATAAGTTGAAGTGAAGAAAAAGAAGGAGGAGTAATAATTAATCCCTTCCTTCCTGTAAGCAGTTTATGAAAAAAAGAGAAGATTTGGCTGATATAAGCCAATTAAGCAACAAATGTGATTGATTGCTTATAAGTAATTTATCCAAAAATTGCATGATTTGGTATATAGGCCAAATAAGCATTTATTGTGATTGATTGCTCGTAAGTAATTTATCAACAAATTGGATGATTTGGTATATAAGCCAAATAAGCATTTATTGTGATTGATTGCTTATAAGTAATCTATCAAAAAATTGTATGATTTGGTATATAAGCCAAATAAGCCAAAATTTTCATTGATTGCTTATAAGTAATCTATCAAAAAATTGCATGATTTGGTATATAAGCCAAATAAGCCAAAACTTTCATTGATTGCTTATAAGTAATTTATCAAAAAATAGCATGATTTGGTATGTAAGCCAAATAAGCATTTATTGTGATTGATTACTTATAAGTAATTTGCATTTTCATTGATTGCTTATAAGTAATATATCAAAAAATTGTATGATTTGGTATATAAGCCAAATAAGCATTTATTAAGATTGATTGCTTGTAAGTGATTTATGAAAAAATAGCATGATTTGGTATATAAGCCAAATAAGCATTTATTGTAATTGATTGCTTGTAAGTAATTTTTCAAAAAATTGCATGATTAGGTATATAAGCCAAATAAGCACTAAGTGTGATTGATTGCTTATAAGTAATCTATCAAAAAATAGCATGATTTGGTATACAAGCCAAATAAAGATTCATTGTGATTGATTGCTTATAAGTAATCTATCAAAAAATTGCATGATTTGGTATATAAGCCAAATAAGCCAAAACTTTCATTGATTGCTTATAAGTAATCTATCAAAAAATAGCATGATTTGGTATATAAGACAAATAAGCCAAAACTTTCATTGATTGCTTATTAGTAATTTATCAAAAAATCGCATGATTTGGTATATAAGCCAAATAAACAATCATTTTCATTGATTGCTTGTAAGTAACTTATCAAAAACTTGTATGATTTAGTATGTAAGCCAAATAAGCCAAAACTTTCATTGATTGCTTATAAGTAATCCATCAAAAAATAGCATGATTTGGTATATAAGCCAAATAAGACAAAACTTTCATTGATTGCTTATAAGTAATTCATCAAAAAATAGCATGATTTGGTATATAAGCCAAATAAGCCAAAACTTTCATTAATTGCTTATAAGTAATTTATCAAAAAATAGCATGATTTGGTATATAAGACAAATAAGCCAAAACTTTCATTGATTGCTTATTAGTAATTTATCAAAAAATAGCATGATTTGGTATATAAGACAAATAAGCCAAAACTTTCATTGATTGCTTATTAGTAATTTATCAAAAAATAGCATGATTTGGTATATAAGACAAATAAGCATATATTGTGATTGATTACTCATAAGTAATATATCAAAAAATTGGATGATTTGGTATATAAGCCAAATTAGCTCTTATTGTGATTGATTGCTTATAAGGAATTTATAAAAAAAAATTGCACGATTTGGTATATAAGCCAAATAAGCAATCATTTTCATTGATTGCTTGTAAGTAATTTATCAAAAACTTGTATAATTTAGTATATAAGCCAAATAAGCCAAAACTTTCATTGATTGCTTATAAGTAATCTATCAAAAAATAGCATGATTTGGTATATAAGCCAAATAAGCAAAATCTTTCATCGATTCCTTATATTTTATCTGTTGCATATCCCCTCTTTGTCTAATTCCAATATGAACCCGCCCTATTATACATCATATATTTATGTTTTTTTTTTATTTAGATTTTAAAAATTATATTGATTTTTAAAATATTAATTTTTTGTTTGTTTTTTTATTTTAAAAAATTAATCAAATGATTTTCATTTTTAACTGTTCTAAGAAGAAAACCTCCTTCAAAAGTTTAATGTGATAATAAATGTAGGATGTCTAAGTCCCCAATTACTTAATTTGACGAATAGGAATAAAATGTAGACTAAATCCTACCACAATAAAAATTAAATTGAGAGTAATCAATTTGCCAGGTATTTTTACAATATTTGATTAATACAACTTTGAATATTTGAATTTAGCTTAAGATTAAGGTTGTTTAGGGAAATTACAATGTTTAAAATCTATTTATTATGAGATTGATTTTCTAGTAGTAGTAAATCTTATTTGTATCTAGATTGTATTGTTCAATTATCACACTGATTATAACCAGCTTTCTGCAAATATAAAATGTACAATCATAAAATTAAAGGCATGGGCTTAAATGAAGCCTGCAAGAAATACCACAAATTAACTGTTGAAAGACTGCAACAAGTAGACCCAATACCCCAAATTTGAAGCCTTCAGCTTCAATAACCAAAAAGTTCATGGCATTTTATAATGACATTTTATGTGCAATTAAAATTTTGAAAGATTGTCATTGCTCATGTTGGAAATTTTGAGATTTAACTACGTGGCCTAGAAACAAAATTATAAGCTTATTTTTGTCATAAATTTAGGTTGCCAGTAACTAATTATATTTTTACAAAAAAATACCCATTTTTATAGTCAAATCATTTTAAAAAATTAAGTTTAACTTGCGTTGTACTGAGAGTACTGTAGTATTTCCAGCCAATCAGAAGGCTGAATCAGCTCAACAGAGCTGAGCTTGCATTAGTTTCATTTGTTTTTGCTATGATTTTTTGTTTACAAATGTAATTTAAACCAATTTTTAATATGGAATGTGGTGTTTTTATTGTAAAAATGTAATCAGTATCCGGCTTACCGGTTATCTAAGTTTCTGACAAAGATAAGGTTTTAATATAGTGTCTAGGCAATGTAATTCAATATTTTTTTCTATTATGGGCAATGGAAATCTTTCAAAAGTACGTAAAATGACATTTGAAATGCCTAGAACTTTTTGTTATTGAAGCTGAAGGCTGTAAATTTGGGGTATTGAGTTTTACTTGTGGCAGTCTTTTAACAGTTAAAGCATGGTATTACTTGCAGGCTTTTTTTAATCTTATGGTTGTACTTTTTTATATCCATAGCAAAACTGGATCAAACAATGCCTTACACAATTATTCAGGATAGCTGAGAGCAGGTTCCAATCAACAGGATATTTGTTGGTTCCAAAGCAATTCTTCATATGTATTACACTAATCCTCCCCCTTTTTTCTCTTCCTCTCTCTTTCTCTCTCTCTCAAAACACTCCTAAAGGCAAAAGTGTTGTCACCAAAATATTTATATTTTTTTCTGTTAGAGATAAATATGGTAAAATTCTATGTTTTCTAGGCTTAAAAAGAATGCCTTATCCACATAATTTGTTTTTAAAAATTGTACAATAGGGCGGGTTTGATTTTCCCCTTTTTTCTTTTTCACAAATTTTTGTTGGCCAAGCTTTAAATATGTAAAAATCAGTTTTACTCAAACAGCATTTTTCACGCAGCTACTCAAAATTTGGTGTTTTGGTATAAAAGCTTAAAATCATAACTTTATTGTTTTTTTTAACCCTTACAGATCTGGCCCCATTTCCAACCTTATAAGATTGGGATCAGGGGTCTAAGAGCCCCCCCCCCCCCTCTATCTCAGCTCCTGTTACAGATAAAGACGTAAATTTTTTTCTGGTGGTTCATGTGTTTTTTTTAGAGAAAATTCCTAGTCATAACGGTCAGACCGCTCCTTAGCCGCATTTTAGCAGCCAGCCACAAAATATTAAAACAGCTGTAGAGCGGCCAATTTTAATGCTAGGTTAACCAAATTTTAGGATGAACTTTTATTTGTCATAACAAAAAAAAACACCATTTTTAGCGGTTACGGCAGTAAAACGGCGGTTGTCGGCGCCAATTAAAGGGACTGTGAACAAGAAAATTTCTCATCAGATTATCAAACCTTAACATCATCTCATTAATATAATTTCAAATATAGGGCAAAACTGTCTTTCATTTCCTTAAAAAACAGCTTTTTTTTGCCGATTTTTACTATGTCCAAGATTGGGGAAAAAATTTCCAGACTATATAAATGTGCAGTTAATTGTCTTTTTTCCATATATAGCTACAACTAAACTTTTTGACATAGTTCTGTATTTTTCCTAACGGTTAAGTTGACTTTTAACATAATCCTTGCTTTGAACCAATGTATAGTTACTTAGAAATTGATAAAATAAGCAATATTTGAAAACCAAATACAATAACAAAGCTAGAAATAGGTTTTTAATTAGTATCCAAGTAACTTTAGATGGCCCATCTCTCGCCCACCTTTAATTACAAATTTGTAAATAATAAAGGTGCAATATTTCTTTATAAATAGTCTGATAAAAGTGTAAACTAATTCTCCAAAGTGGGTTATATACTGTCCAAAACAATAGAAAAGGATATTATTATTTTAAATAACCTTTGAGATTTAACCCTTTTTAGACAGTGAGGTATTTTTTTGTCAATAATACGAATTTAAAAATATCTTTATTACCTAATTACTACGTTATTAAAAAACTAATTGGTAATTTTATGTCATAAAAAAAATCCTTAACAGTAAGTAAATTGTTTCAACTATATATGACAAGTTAAATATCCGTACAAACATTATAAGAAACAAAAACGTTCAGATTTTCCTTTTTTTTCCTTTTTCACTCCCAAAATACCATAAAATCAAGGCATTATTTCTGGATATTTTTGTTAATAGGACGTTTTTAGTTGATCCGTGTAGTGAAATGTGCTTAGAAAATGTTAAGATTTAATAATCAGATGAGAAATTTTTACGTTCACACTCCCTTTAATATTTTTATCTGTTTATAATCACAATAATAGACTACATACAAAAATTAGCTGGTCTAGAGCTGTTTTAAATTTCAGCAACTGGCAGCTTAAAAACTGCAAAACTACAGGTAATAAATAGAAAATCAATCAATGAGTGGTCAAACGGTCATGACCTTACTATTCACAGAAGTTCACTATTCCTCAAGGATTTACCAAAAATAATTATAGGTCTCTAGCTGTAACAGAAGCCACAAAATGCATGACATATGTCTATAGTATAAGACGGACAACAAATTGGTCATGAAACCCAAACGGTCAAATGGTCTTAACACCACTTTACTCAGATGTTCATTGATATCTAAGTATTCACCAAAAAAAAATTCAACTTTTTTTCTCCAACTATATAAATTTTTAGTTTTTCTTTTAAAACTTAGACTTCACTATCTATATATTGAAGTAACCGCAATTGTGGCTCAACACATAGCACATCTGCTTGTCGACGTGGAGGTGATAGGTTCAAATCTCAGACTGACCTGGCGTCATAACTATAGAAATTAAAAATGGTGCCTACTGCTGCTCTGTCAGGTGCTAGACATGAATAGTAAGAGCAGGGGGAATGCCCTGGCCCATAAACAGGTGCAGCAACTTACTACTATGCCCAAATAGGACTTCTCAGACAAAGGTCGTGCAATTAAAGGGTTGGTTGTTTTACTTAACCTAATATCCTTGAGTGTTAGAGTATCGCATCCCATTACAAATGGATGATGCTCTATATTCTGTAAATGATCCCTTAAATCTAAGGGGAATCCTGCCCTTACGAGGTAATGGTAATTGTAATCTATCTATATATAAAAAGTAACAATTTGTTTCTTCTTATATAAAAGTAACAGGATGTCTATATGAGATTGTCAGTTTGTCTTTTAATACGATAGGAATCTATCTAACCTCTGAACCAATATGGTTCTCCTATGCAATGTAGCATCTCATAGGTCCTAGGAAGATGTTTTTTACCTTTTCTTTATGGACCTAAAATTGATTCACCCCTCCCCCATTAGAGGCTTCTAGGGCCAGGGAGTAGCCCCTAGTAAAAAACAAAATACAGGGAGGGAAAGAAACCATGGGCTTTTTAATACACTACTCCCCAACGTTTTATAATAACATTTCCTTGTTTGTTGGCTTGCCATTTACATTTATTGTATTTTTATTTGTTGGTTCATAAAGTTGAGTGGTCAAACATTTCAACCACTTATTTCATTCTACAGATGTTTCTATTTTGTGTATCATCATTGGGGATATACAACAACAATTTATCGGCCCTTCTTATCCATATAGATCCCTGAACAAAATAGCATTATATGAAATGATACTCAGGGATACAAAGGGATAAGACAATGATTGATGAATAGATGTACATAACCAATGATGGCACACAAAATTACCCCTTCTGTAGAAATTATTGGTTAAAATGTTTGAACACTCAACCAATCTTAATTTATCAAAAGTCCCCAAAGTTGTTAAACTAACGAATGAGAAAATGTCATTATGAAACTTTGGGGACCAGTGTAATTAACAGCCCAATGTCCCCTCCCTCCCTGACAAAATTAAATGATACTGTCCAGCAAGATTCTCGGTTGAGTCATCTTCTGTCAGGGTTATCATTGTTTTAGCCTGTGAGGCCAGCCTTGCTAATGTTCTTACTAGGGTTGGGCCGGATATCCGGTGTGGCCGGATATCCGGCCGGATATCCGGCCATTTTCAATATCCGGCCGGATACCGGATATTGAAACTATCCGGCCGGATACCGGATATTGAAACTATCCGGCCGAATATCCGGCAATATAATCTTTTATATTTCACAACAAAAATCTCTGTTTTTTTAATCTTCAATGGCTTTAATTTTCTTATTATTGAAGCTAGAAGAACAATTTTTTCTGAATATGTTTATGTTTATGTAAATTTTTTATTAGAAATCTCAAAACATAAGTTTTGGCGGTGGCAGCAGTACTTGGCAGCTGCCAGCCGCAAACCGATGGTTGGCAGGTAAACGGCAACAGATTTTATGAAATTGTAATATGTCATGAAGATATATAAAAAAGCCTAAGTTTAAAATTTGAAATCTTCAAGTAAAAATTTGCGGTCACAGGAACTGTTTAAAGATATCTGGAGACCTGGAGGTTCAGGACTTGCAGGATTATACCTGGAACCTGAAATCAACTTGAACATCTATATTACATATGAGATGTACGACTATAGGATATTGTAGTATTAGATAACATAAAATGCTTTGTTTAAGTAAAAAAATATTTTTACTTTTTACCTAAATGACCTTACCAGATTTGCTGGTATCCTGTGCCCGCCAGGAAGGAGGTATTAAAAAAATTTCAACTCTCAGTTTTGTGTCATACCCATATTTCAAAAGTCACACAGTTATAGCCCTCAACCTTTTATACACAGAAAATGGGATAGAAAAAATCAGAGGGGGGGGGGGAGGCATTCAACGCCACCTCCCCGCTAATCCTCCAACCGTTAGAGATTGATATTACAGATTGAGAGTAGTAATAGTTAATTAGATTTATTTACTAAGCTTTTTTTGTCTGTAGCAAAGAATCTTGCTAACTGCTGAACTGATATGGTACTCCTTTAGAGTGAAGCTTCTTATAAGTCCCAGGGTGGTTTTAGGCTGTTTAATTTTTATAAAAAAGTCGTTGTAAGGTTTTAGGTTATTTTTCTGCACTTTCATGTCCCTTCTAATATATATCCCTAGATACTAGGGACGCAGACGCTAGTATAATATAAAACACCAGTTTATGAAGAATTTTTTTTTGCGGGAATAGTCCCTTTCATGGCAACGCTCCTTAAGGAGCAATTATTCGTATTTTCACAGTAGCGTATCTCCTATTTCTAGCCCCTCGCGGGGGACTCTAACCTGTAGACGTTGACCAGATATCCGGCCGGAACTTTTCTTTTTTTGGGGGGTGGGGGCTACCTAACCCTATTATAATTTTAGTCTTAAAGTAAGATTTAAAAAAAAATTGGGGGTGGTAATTTCTCCTGAAAGGGTGGTGGTACCTTAACCTAAAATAGCTAAAAACCTTCCTTAAAGCTACCCTGTAAAGGAGAATCATATCAGTTCAGCTGTTAATGAGACCCTTTCAAACAAACTAATAAATAGACATCCTGTTACTATATTATAAGGATTTTAGTTTTGAAAAGAAGAAATAAATTTTGAAGGTTAGGATGATTTTTCCATGGATTACGAAGGTAACATCCTCTAAATTAGTTATAACCCTTCCTAAACCTTCGATAATGTTTATTGTAAAGGATAACCATATTGGTTCAAAGGCTCTGATACATAGAGACACACAGATCTCCTGGTAATTTAACTAATTTTATATGTCATACTGTTTATTGATAAAGGAAGGAGTAGGTTGCGCTAAAAACCTGTAAAGGAGGTAAGTTTTAAGTTTAAAAAAGTAGTAGAATGATAAAAATTTATACTAACTTTAAAAAAAATATTTAGTGAATATTATCGTGCTACTACTATTTTTAAGCCTTAAAACTCACACCTTTACAGATTTTTAGCAAAACCTTACTAATAATTATCATTTCAAATTAATGTTTTTTTTTGACTTATTTACCAAATCATATTTTGTATAGGCATATTACTTACAGGCAATCCATATATATTATTGCTTGTTTGGCTTATAAACCAAATGATACTGTTTCTTCAATTCTTCTGAAATGAGCAACTTTTACTATAAATGTGTGAGGATTAATATTATCTGCCCATTGTTAACTTACATGTCAGACAATATTGTTGTAGAATGCTGAAAAAAGTAAGCATTTTATTATTTACTAGTGGCTACGCACCTAGAGGCCTCTAGGGGCACTTGAGGAGGGGGAAGTCGAATTTGATAACCCAATTTCTTATTTTAGATTTTCAAAGAAAAAGTAAAAAAAATTGGGGGATGGGTGTCCCCCCCCCCTGATTATTAAATTTAGTTAAAAAAATTAATTTTTTTTTGGGGGGGGGGAGTTGGAATAATTTTTTTCTTGGGGCAATTTTTCTTTGGAGGCTGGTGGTACCCTCCCCCAAAATAGTTATAAACCTTCCCAGGACCTATGAGAAGCTACCCTGTTAATTAGAACCCGATCAGTTCAGCGGTTAGCGAGATCCTTTGGTACAAACACACATCCTGTTACTTTATTATAAGGACTAGTGGCTATGCCCCTAGAGGCCTCTAGAGACACTTGAGGTGGGGGGAGTTGAATTTTTAAAAAAATTTTTGGAGGTGGGGGCTGACACTCCTTATTTTTAAAAGCGAAGCTTTTCCATAATTAGGGTCGGTCTGTCCGTCCATCCGTAACGGATAGCTTTTTTGTTAATTTAGGCATGTTAGAATTGTCCTATCAATTTCAAACTTTGCATGGTGATTCCTGCAGTAGTTAGATATGATTTAGAAAGCGTAGCAACTCTATAATCATTACCAAAATGTCCGTACGTCCATTTTAAACATGTGGATTTTTTTTCTTTTTTAACAACAAATTTTTATATGATCTAATCATCCGATTGATCTGACTTTTTGTATACTGATTCCTAGGACAACAAAGTACAATATTTTAAGCGAAGCAATTCTATAATTAAGTCCTAAAAATGTAAGTATGTCCATAAACATTATTCTATATACCATCAGTTTTTCAACAAATTTACTTACAATTTTGCATCAACTCTCATACATTTAAATTCTGATTATTCAGTTCTGACATTATACAAGTGTTAATGTCCGTTTGTCCTACCGTTTCAGCGCTTTGCTTTTATGGATGTTGTCATCCTTGTTATTTTTAGTTTAAAAAAAATAGATTAATTTTTTTGGGGAGAATTTTTTTTTCTATGGGCGATTTCTCTTAGGAGGGTAGTGTTACCCTCCCCCAAAATAGTTATAAACCTTCCCAGGACCTATGAGAAACTACCCTGTAAAGGAGAGTAAGCGAGATCCTTCAGTACAGACATCCTGTTACTTTAATATTTTAAGGATATAGCTAATCAGAGAAGAGAAAACTAGAGGTAAATTTGTGTGATTAATAGGGGATGGTTAGTTTGATGGTTGGTTTGTGTGTGTGTGTGTGTGCGTGCTTGCGTGTGTGTGCGCGCGTGTGTGTGTGTTTTGTAAGTGCGCGCCGGTCAATACAATGAGTGTCGGGTCGCGTCAGTTATCCAAAGGCAACCATAGGAGAGCCACGCAATTGTTATAATTATGTGCAATGTATCTTTTAGTTATATATAGAGTTATTTGATAAGTAATGAAACAATTCAGTCGAGTAAATTCTAACTGTATTTTTAACGGTGCCTCTAAATAATTTTAAATTCTATTAAGTAATACTTTTAGGGATATATAAATTATTTAAAGCCGTAACGTTAAAATAAAACTACGCATTATTGAAGCCAAACTCTATTGAAAAGAAAACTTGCAGTTCTATATGATTAAGGTAAGAACATTTTTAATGAGAAGTTTATAAAGTTTTATTATTATTGCGGCTTTTTATGGATATTAAAATGAAAAAAAATATATTTAAAAAGAATAATTATGTTTATTTTAATATTCATAGAAATTTGTCTGTAATACAATGCTATATATTACATAAATCAGTATGGCTTAGAACCGCTCCTAATCCTGCGGATATTAATCGGTTTTGAAGCTCTACTGGAAAATGTGTAATAAATTTTTACAAGCGAAGCTTTTTTATAACTGGAGTCGGTCCGTGCATTCATAAGTCCATATTGGGGGGTGGGGGGGGGGGGGGGGGTTAAGCAAGGACATCAAAGCTTCGATTTTATTAATTTTGTCATCTTTGTTTCTCTGTTGTTTATCAGGGATCTAAAGTGATAAGACAATGGCCGATAAATTGATGTACATCTCCTTAGATAATACACAAAACTACGAATTCTGTATAATTTCTATAGTGGTTGAAAACTTTGGACACTCAAATTAATAAACCAACCAATTAGAATTTAAGAATATTAAAACTTTATCTTAAAACTTTGAGGACTAGTGTAATAAACAGCCCAATGTCCCCTCCCATTCTGGATATTTCTATTTTCATTTTCTTATCTCTACCATTTTATTATTTATACCCAAAGTTTTATAACCACGCATATTTTATAAAAGATCTTTTAGGGGTTTTAATAGTTGGTTTTTAACTTGTTTTGCCCATTCTTTAATCAATTCATTAAATAATTTAATTCCACAACAGGGGTAATTTTAATGATCATTGTCTTATCCCTTAAGATCCCTGAATTATACCTTACCTTGTAAGGGCGAGATTATCTCTGAAGTATATACAAAGTTTAATAACCACGTTATCTTGTTTGTTGACCCAAAAGCTTTACGTACTTATATTAAAGATTTATTATCGCAGGTATCTAAAGGGATAAGACAATGGCCTTTAAATTATTATACATCCATATTGATGGTAAACATAATTACCCCTTCTGTAGATTTCAATTAGGGTTGGAAACGTTTGAACACTTAAGATGATAATGAGAAATTATTGAATTTTGATTAGTTAAGTCCTCAAAGTTGTTTGTAAATAGGGAATTTTCATCAATTCATCGTCCATTGTCTTATTCTTTAAGATTCCTTGTAAAAACGAAAATTTAGTTTAAAGTAAAAACAAGAAAAATTAATCCATAAATGCGATGCTATAAAATAAAATATTTACGCTTTCACTCGAAGTACCTTGATGAGCACTGAAACTAGGCAAGGTTAGATTAGGTTGTATAAAGAGGAGGGGAGGGTGTGGGGGGGGGCTGTATTACTTTAAATGTTTTAGATGATGTGTATCTTTGAGCAAAAACAACGAAGAAGGTGCCATTGGACTGTAAATTACTGGCACCCAAAGTTTTATAACAACTTTATCTGAAGTTCTATTTTAAGATCTATTTTAAGTTACCTCTCTGTGTCCTCCTTGTAATATAATTGAATTATCAGGAACTAGCAGAAAATGAGGGGGGACAATGGGCTGTTTATTACACTAGTCTGCAAAGTTTTAAGATAACGTTTTCTTATTCGCTGGCTAAACAACTTTGGGGACTTTTATTGGATTTTGAATAGGTAGGTTATTAAGTACTAGCGGCTTCGCCCCTAGCCTCTAGGGGCTTTGCCCCAAGAGGTGATTTAAAAAAATTATGTTGAAATTCGTAAAAGGTCCAGGGAAATCTTCAGCAAATTTTTTTAAAAATGGGGTTCAGTGTTTACCGAGATCTTAATGGACAGACGGACAGACAGACAGACAGACGGGCAGACATCAAGCTACTTTGTATTATAGATAGTAGTGGTTAAACCAACCATTCAAAATTCAAGTCCCCAAAGTTGTTAAGCCAACGAAAAAGAAAACGTTATTATAAAACTTTGGGAACTAGCAGAGAGAGAGGGGGACAATGTGCTGTTTACTACACTAGTCCCAAAAGTTTTACGATAATGTTTTCTTATTCGCTGGCTTAACAACTTTGGGGACTTTTATTGGATTTTGAATGATTAGGTTGTTAAGTATGCCAGTGGTTAAACCAACCAATCAAAATTAAAATTTCAGTAAAATTCCCCAAAGTTGTAAAGCCAACGAATGAGAAAACGTTATTATAAGACTTTGGGAACTAGCAGAGAGAGAGAGAGAGAGGACATTTTGCTGTTATAACTAGGGATGGGAATCCGTCGAATTTTTGAGCCGGATTCGGATTCCGGATTCCGAAGGAATCCGTCAAAAAAGTGACGGATTCTTGCGGATTCCGGATTCTTATTTTTGTCGGATTCCGGATTCGGATTCCGGATTCTAGCAGTATTTTAAAAGGCCGTCCGTCACAGAGGGATAGCTTTTTTCGTTAATTTATCACTATGTTACTTGGTTGAAGCCTTGATTTGTTTAAAGTGTTGACTTCCAGCATAACTAAAACATTTACATCACATTAGTAAATTTAAAAATTTAAGTGCTACGTATGTCCTAAAAATGTGCTTGGTATTTTCTAACCTATTTAAATTAAATTTAGCCTACCAATTTAGAATCCGGAATCCACTATAAAAAACGGATTCCGGATCCGGATTCGGATTCCAAAATTGGCCGAAAATTGGGCGGATTCCGGATTCGGATTCCGGATCCGGATTCCCATCACTAGTTATAACATATAACATATAACACTAGTCCCCTAAGATTAAAATAGCGTTTTCTTGTGCGATGGCTTAAAAACTTTGGGGACTACAGAAGGGGTAAATTTGTGTGTCATCATTGGGAATGTACATCAATTTATCAGTCATTGTCTATAGATCCCTATAATTTAATATAACTTCGGTATTTTGATTTATTGGTTCAAAACAAGCAGAATCTTAAATTTTTTTGGCCCATAATTTAATTTCTCGTATTCATTCAAATCCGTTGGATAGGAATAAAAAAAGGAGAGAGGGGACATTGGACTGCAAATTATACTTGTCCCAAAAACAAATCTGTTGTTTGTTGTTAAACAAGGATGACAACATCCATAAAAGCGAAGCACTGAAACGGTAGGACAAACGGACATTAACACTTGTATAGTATCTGAACTGAAAAATCGGAACATAAATGTATAAATGTCGAATCAAAATTGTAGGTAAATTTGTTGAAAAACTGCTTAAAAACAGGATAATGTTTATGGACATACTTACATTTTTGGACTTGATTATAGAGTTGCTTCGCTTATAATATTGTTCTTTGTTGTCCCAGGAATCAATATACCAAAAATCAGATCAAACGGATAATTAAAACACTTGAAAATTTGTTGTTAAAAAAGTAGAAAAATCAACATGTTTAAAATGGACGTACGGACATTCTGGTAATGATTATAGAGTTGCTACGCTTTCTAAATCGTACCCAACTACTACAGGAATCATCATGCAAAGTTTGAAATCGATAGGACAATTCTAACATGCTTAAAATAACGAATAAAAGCTATCTATCTCGGACGGACGGACGTACGGACGGACGGACCGACCCTAATTATAGAAAAGCTTCGCTTTTAAAAACTAGTATGTTTCTTTTTGGGTTGTACAAACCAACAGTGTCTTAACCTTTCTACTAAAAAAGTGTAACCTACAAAAAAGATTTATTGTAATTAAGGTGCTTACATAAATTTAACGTCCATTGTCTTATCTCCTTAGATTCCTGGTAAGATCAAATATTTAGTCTATAATGAAAAGAAGGATAGTTCAATCCATTAGAGGGAGGGAGGGGACCGTGGGTTGTTTTATACACTAGTCTCCATAGTGTTATAATAATTTTTTTCTATTCGTTTGCCTAACAACTTTGGGGATTGGTTGATTCATTAAGTTGAGTGTCCAAAAGTTTCAACCACTAATTGTAATGGAAGATTTTTGTTTTTTCATCGGGCATGTACATTAATTTCTCGGCCTATATGTTATCCCTTTAGATCCTTGCATTAAAGCCTGTGGTGGGCCTTCACGTCTGCATATTGTCATATTTAAAACAAATATTTTTGCAAATTAGTATAAGACCATACATATTTGAATAGAATTTTGTTTGATAAAGGTAAATATAAATGGGAAGATTAAGTAATAAACTGTGGTTCTGAATATTCTATCATATTGACGAAGGTGATGATGCACTATCCTATCATATAAAGTAGTAGCGTTTTTTGTCTATCCCAAAGGATCTTGCTAACCACTGAACCGATATTAGTCTCCTTTACAGTGAAGCTTCTTATAGGACCTGGGAAGGTTTTAAACTATTTTTGGGAAGGGTATCTTCACCCCCCCCCCCAAACAAAAAATATTTTTTTACTCTTTTGAAACTCAAATTCAAAATAGGTTGACTTTTCCCCCTCCTACCCCTAGATGCTTCTAGGGGTGTAGCCGCTAGTTAATTATCATAAAGAAAGACAAAATAACCCTTTCCTTTGTTATATATTTCAAATACTAACATTTAAAAAATAAGCAAACAAGAATAGTCATTTCATAAGAATCGCAGCAATAAAAAGTAGACTTTCTTAATCAAGAATAATAAGATCATAGGTTGGGCAACAATAACAATTCAACCTTTTTAAATCTTTATATTTATTTAATAAGAAGCGAAACAATAACAATCTACACCTTCTTAAACAAGAATGATTAGATTATAAGTAGGGCAACAATAACAAGCATAGCTTCTTTAAGAAGAATATTAACCCTAATCAATTTTATATAGATAGCTGATTACTTTGTAGTAGCAAAGCTACTCTATAATTTGAAATGCCATCCTTCCGTCCGTCTGTCCGTCTGTCTGTTTGGCCGTCCGTCCGTCTGTCTGTCAGTCTTTCTGTCTGTCAGAGAAAAAGTGGGAAAACATGAATTTCTCGGCTCCTATGACAGATAGAAGGCTGAAACTTTATGACGAAATTCCCATTGCTAAGGAACATAATTAACTTTCACACATCCATGGCGGTTGGACTGCTTTTTAGCAAGTTTTAGGCTATTTTTGTTGTTTTCACCAAAACTTTGGTGTTCATAATCTGATTTTTAAAATTTTTTTTGTTATAGATATCTAAATTAAATTTCCTGCTGTTTAATGAAACATCTATGAAGGTTGGACTGCCTTTTAACAGGTTTTTGGCTATATTTATATTTTTACAGATTTTCCCATATCTTTGGTGATTATGGTCCAATTTTCAAAATTTTTGTAGATAAGAATATCAATTAATTTTCCAGTTGTTTTAAAAAACATCCATAGTGATTGGACTGCATTTGAGCAGATTTTTGGCTATTTTTATATTTTTACATATTTCCTAATATCTTTGGTGTTTTTGGTCCAATTATCAAACTTATTAAAGATGACAGTATCATAATAATTTTTCCAATTGTTCTGAGCATCATGTATGTAATTTACTTTGAGCATTTGTATGTCAGTCATCATACAAAATAAAAAAAGGTTTTGTGTTTATTTTCTCCAATTAATTAAATCTATTCTTGATTTTAAAGAATACTCTTTCTTTCTACTTGTAGGTATTCCCATCCACAATTTTTGTGCTGTGCTACTTATGGATATTGTCATCCTTGTTCAATTTTTTACTTGCACTTCTGTATTTCTTCTTGTAAGTCTGTATGTAAATCCCATATGTCTGGACTAGCTAAATGTCCATATATTCATATGTTTATCTGTATGTCTGAAAATCTGTCTGCATGTCTGTATGTCAGACTGTTGTCAGTCTGTCTGTCTGTCTATATGTCCAACCATCTCTCTGTCCATCTGACTATCTGTCTATTTGTTACTCTATCCATTTTTCTGTCTGTCTATCCATCTGTCTTGAAGTCTTTCGAAATGTCCATCTGTTTGCTTATCCATCTGTCTGTCCATCTATCTATTTGTCCATCTGTCTGTCCATCTATCTATTTGTATTTGAACTGTTTTTCTGTCTGTCTGTTAGTCTTTTGTCAAGATTAATTATTTTTATGTAGTGCAACAATAACAATTTACAACTTTGTAAACAAAGATAATTATATCAATAAGCAGTACAAAAAAACATTGTATACTTTTCAAACAAGAATAATTATTTTATAGGTAGTACAAAATAACATTCTAAACTTTCTTTAACAAGAATGATTATTTTATAAGTAGCGCAGCAATACCAAGGTATACAATAAGTAGCACAAAATAACATTCTATACTTTCTTAAACAAGAACAATTATTTTATAAGTAGTGCAGCAATACCAAGCTATACCTTCCAATACAAGAATAATTAGAATATAAGTAGGGCAACATAACAAGCATACCTTCTTAAACAAGAATATTAACCCTAATAAATTGGGGGTTTTACTATCTGTTTTACTATCTGTTTGACAGTCTATCTAAATGTCGGTTAATATGTTTGTCTATATTTACATCTGTCTGTTTGACTGTCTGTCCATCTGTCTGTTTATCTTTCTGTGAAAGGAAAATAAACGTTTTTTTTAATGTTTAGAAAAAAAGGCATCAAGTTTTCAACTCCACCAATTTAAAATATTTTTTCAATGCTCTCATGTCATTTTGTCTGGTCTTTGGGTAATCTCAAAATTTGTCTGTCTGTCTGTTTGTTTGTTAGTTTGTTCATTATGTTTATTAGGGTGGGTTCATATTGGCAATTTATCTGACACTAAAGCAGGAACTTACACTTAATTTATATAACTACAATACACCTCTGGATGAATTTGATTCATCTTAAGTCTAAGAACTGTTAGTTACCACACATTCAATTGTATAGCTATTTGTGAATTGTCATAAGCTCTAGTTTTTGGATATGTAAGAACTATTCCTGAGCTAAATTTAGTATAGGAGCTACATGGTAAAATGTTCCACCTTACTCAAAACTTTTCAACTTTTTTCTCATATTTTCAATGTAGCTCCTAAACTACAAATAGCTGAAAAACTGGTATTCAAGGCACAATAATAATCAAAATGTTTTAAAGTTTTCCTATAAAAGTTTTACCCTAAATTAAAATACTTTTCTTGAAATTTATTCAGGTTTATTAACAAACAGGCATTGGAATATTATTTGTTTCTATATTTGATGTATTTTATTAGTATTTATTGTTATTAAATGTTGATAAAAATTCTTGACTGTTTAATTGGAAATTGTTAAGAAATATTTGTATGTAATCCTATTTAGTACATTTGAATATATTTTGTTTGTCTGTAATTATTTTTCATTAGATTACTTCAGTGAAGAACATAAACTTATCACCTGAAAAAATAATAGGGGGCATTTAGAATCACTTTAAAAAAAGATTGTTGTTTTTTTTAATTCAGTCTGTTGTTAGAGTGGTTTTGCTGGAACTCCTATATACTTCATTTAAAAAGAAACATCAAATTAATTTGTATCAACTTGAATAAATTTTCATCAGAGTCTTTTGTATTATAAATAAATATATAAAATAATTTTTTAAAATGTTTGAGCAAGTTTATTTGAGGTTTTAGTAGCTCAAAAGAAAGGTAAGTAAACATAAGATAGCTGGTGTTCAAGCACATATTTCACAGTAAAAAGGTTGAATTAAAGAAAGCATAAAATAAATAAATGGATGATTTAAGTAAGCAATCAACCCTAAAAATGGCTTATTTAAGTAAGGATTTTGTAGCAAAAATGGATGATTTAAGTAAGTAATCAACCCCAAAATTGGCTTAATTAAGTAAGGATTTTGCAACAAAAATGGATGATTTAAGTAAGTAATCAATCCCAAAAATGGCTTATTTAAGTAAGATTTTTGCAGCAAAAATGGAGGATTTAAGTAAGCAATCAACCTCAAAAATGGCTTGTTTAAGTAAGGATTTTGTAGCAAAAATGGAAGATATAAGTAGGACATTAATCACAAAAATGGCTTGTTTAAGTAAGGATTTTGTAGCAAAAATGGAAGATATAAGTAGGACATTAATCACAAAAATGGCTTGTTTAAGTAAGGATTTTGTAGCAAAAATGGATGATTTAAGTAAGCAATCAACCCCAAAAATGGCTTACTTAAATCATCCATTTTGGTTGCAAAATCCTTACTTAAATAAGCCATTTTTGGGGTTGATTGCTTACTTAAATCATCCATTTTTGCTACAAAATCCTTACTTAAATAAGCCATTTTTGGGGTTGATTACTTACTTAAATCATCCATTTTGGTTGCAAAATCCTTACTTAAATAAGCCATTTTTGGGGTTGATTGCTTACTTAAATCATCCATTTTTGCTACAAAATCCTTACTTAAATAAGCCATTTTTGGGGTTGATTACTTACTTAAATCATCCATTTTGGTTGCAAAATCCTTACTTAAATAAGCCATTTTTGGGGTTGATTGCTTACTTAAATCATCCATTTTGGTTGCAAAAACCTTACTTAAATAAGCCATTTTTGGGGTTAATTACTTACTTAAATCATCCATTTTTGTTGCAAAAACCTTACTTAAATAAGCCTTTTTTGGGGTTGATTGCTTACTTAAATCATCCATTTTTGCTACAAAATCCTTACTTAAATAAGCCATTTTTGGGGTTGATTACTTACTTAAATCATCCATTTTGGTTGCAAAATCCTTACTTAAATAAGTAATCAACCCCAAAAATGGCTTACTTAAGTAAGAATTTTGCAACAAAAATGGATGATTTAAGTAAGTAATCAACCCCAAAAATGGCTTACTTAAGTAAGGGTTTTGCAGCAAAAATGGAGGATTTAAGTAAGCAATCAACCCCAAAAATGGCTTGTTTAAGTAAGTATTTTGTAGCAAAAATGGAAGATATAAGTAGGACATTAATCACAAAAATTGCTTGTTTAAGTAAGGATTTTGTAGCAAAAATGGAAGATATAAGTAGGACATTAATCACAAAAATGGCTTGTTTAAGTAAGCAATCAACTACAAATATAGCCTAAATGGCTGAGAAGGGATTAAATTTTGAGGAAAAATAATCCGGATTAAAATCTTAATCTGTAAGACATTTACCTCAAAAGCGTCCGATTTTGCTGATTCTTATCAGCCACCCTTATTTTTGGGGTTTTTTAGGGGTTTATAGGGCAATAATAGTTCTTCAAGTAAGCAATTAACCTACGAAAATGGCTCGTTAGTCCGACATGTCCGATTTAAGTAAGCCACTTTTGTTGTAAAGTGCGGACTTTCCCGATGTGAGCACGTCCTACTTAAATCTGACAAAAATGCTTATATAAGCACAAAAAAAGGTAAATTGCTGAGACAGAGATTACTAGGGATACTTTTACTATAAATATGACATAGAAATTATCTGCAATACAAAGTACAACGATGTCTGTCTATTCGTCTGTCTGAAGTTTAAGATCTCAGTAAAACCATTAAACTGATTGGTCTCTACTCTTCAGGAAATATTCCTACTGGTTCTGTGATGCTTTTATACTATTTTTTTTGTAAATGAAAAACAAACAAGGCCCTTTTTTCTGGCCAGTAAGACACACGGACATAACCTAGTAAAAGAATATCAGCTCCCCTACAACAGCTATTAAACGCAGGTATATAAAGGGATAAGACAATGGCCGATAAATTGATGTAAATCCCCAATGATGATACACAAAATTACAGCTTCTGTAGATTACAATTAGTGGTTGAAACGTTTGGACACTGACCTTAACCAACAAATTAAAATTCAATGAAAGTCACCAAAGTTGTTACACCTGCGAATAAGAAATAATTATTACAAACTTTGGAGACTAGTGTAATAAACAGCCCAATGTTCCCTCCCTCCCTGTATTAAACGAGCTTAATTTAACAATGCAAATTGTAAAAAAAGCAAATGCAAGTCATTTCTGAGCTTTTCATTACATTACATTTTACTTCAATAGCATCCAGGGATCTTAGGGGATAAGACAATTGCCAAAAAAAAATCATTAAAAATTCTTTATTTAGATAATCAAAATCTTCCCCCTTATGTACATTCTAAGAGAAGTATGGACGCTGCTAATTTTAAAAACTTAATTAGGATTCAATAAAAAAGTTTTTAAGCTGACAAATAATAGAATGTTTATATAATTAAAGAAAAATGTACATAAAATAGTAAATGTAATGATATCAGGAAGGGGGGTTACGTTGGACTGCGTTTGATTAAAAACTTTAGATACTTTTGTTTATCATAATTGGCGATGTTCATTCATTGTCTTATCCATTGATATCCCTGAATAATGATGTTTTTTATATATATGTTAGATATTAACAATACGTCAATCCTTTATAAATAAATTATTTTCATAATAAAACCAAATCCGTTAAAATGTCCTAGGCTAGCCTAACCTTACAGAGTTATAAAGAATAGCCTAAGCAATTTTATATGATTCGGCCCAATGTCTGCCTCTAGTGGCATCTAAAAGGATAAGACAATGGCCGATAAATTAATACACATCCCCAATGATTATACACATATACACTCTTCTATATATTACAAATAATGGTTGAAACGTTTAGACACTCAATTAACAATAAAAATTCACTAAAAGTCCCCAAAGTTGTTAAGCCAACGAATAGAAAACGTTACTAAAAACTTTGGGGACTAGTGTAATAAATAAAACATTGTCCCCCTTTCTTCCTGCATTTTTCTTCAAACTTTTTTTTGTGTCATGTATATGTTTGATACTTATGGGAATAATTGTTCTTATTAATCTAAAATGATCAATAATAATGTTTATTTTTCTTAAAATTAAATGTAACAATGCAACGGTATTAAACTGAAAGAGATAAATTATTTTCTTTATATGAAGCAATTTTAATCCTAAATAATGTTTTCCTAGTCTGTAATATAGACTAGTGGGTGCGCCTTTAGCATCTAGGGGCTCTGTATTAAAATGGGTATATAAGCGGCAGAAAAATAGCATAAAACCATCCTAAGGCTTTAATCTGTAAAGAAAACAGCCTAAAACCATCCTGGGGCCTGAGTGAAGCTTTCCTACAAAGGAGAAAAAAGAATAATCGGCTTTGCAAATTGATTTATGGGGTTTATTTTATTTTGCTGGGGGAGGGGGCAATAGACTAAAACCATATCCCAGAAACATCTGATTAACCATTTTATAGATCATTTCAGAGAAAAAATAATACTAATTTATTTATAGTAAGGTTATCTTGATAAAAAAAGGCCTAATGTACATAGATGAATATTTATATATGTCCGTCTGTATGCCTGTCCATCAGTTCTAAGATCCTGTTAAGAGGCCTTAGACAGGAGGAAGGATAAAAAATGTACGGCTATCCTTAAGTGACGCCAAATCTTTAATTTTGTTGGGGTTAGTTAAGTCTACCCTCCCCTAATATGAATTTTAATTGGTACTTTTTTTATATACTAGCGGCTGCGCTTTAGGAGCTCTGTATTTGAAGGAGTAACAGCCTAAAACCAAACTTCGATAAAAATGAATAGCCTAAAACCATCCAGGGACCTATAAGAAGCTTCTAAAAAAGAAAGAACAATTTGTTCAGTGCAGTGTATATCAATTTCTTACGCTACAGACAAAAAAACCTTAAAACTTATATAATAGGATATTTTAAATTAAATCTTAACTTCCTCACTATTTTGTAATTAATTTAAATCACTAAAATATTAAAAAATCACACACATGCATATGCTTATATTAAACACATATGACTATACAAAATTAATTTAGTTAAAAATATGTGTGTGTGTGTGTGTGCGTGCGTCACAGAACCATATTGCTCCTTTATACGATGTCGTCACTTTGTACGCATCACCTCCCCCCCCCCCCCCCACCTCCAATCACTCTCTGCGAGACATGAGAGAGCATTGCAAGAGGCTCACACGACGCTCTCCGTCTTCTGACTGACGCAAAATTGACGCGATTACGGCATTGTGCCGTGGGGGGGGGGGGGGGGGGACCACAATTGAGAGGGAACGGTTACGATATAGTGCGTTGCGTCAAAATGATTTTTTTGGTAGCGATTGTTTGTTTATTTAATGTATAGCAAGGAGAATGGGATATGAAAATGGAGGATAAATTAACCTTCTTATAATTGAAATACTGCCTCACATTTTAAGTAGCGAAGGTTCTCTATAATTTACTGTCTGTCTGTCCGTCACGTTCCGGGGAAAATTTACTGTCTGTCTGTCACGTTCCGGGGGAAATGTTAACATAAAACATCCATGTCGGTCCGACTTCTTTTTAGCAGGTTTTTGGCTATTCTTTTATTTTTCACCTTTCCCCCCATATCTTCAGTGTTTTTGGTCAGATTTTAACATTTTTTGTAGATAGGGATATCGAAAATAATTTCCCATCTTTCTAAAGATATCTACAGATGAAAGAACAAGAAACTTTTTGATTTTTCACATATTTCTTCATATCTTTGGTGTTTGTGGTCCGATTTTAAAAATTTTATATGGATAATAACTAGGGTTGGGCCGGATATCCGGTGTGGCCGGATACCCGGCCGGATATCCGGTCATTTTCAATATCCGGCCGGATACCGGATATTGAAACTATCCGGCCGGATATCCGGCATTATAATCTTTTATATTTTACAACAAAAATCTCTGTTTTTTAAAATCTTAAATGGCTGTAATTTTCTTATTATTGAAGCTAGAAGAACAATTTTTTCTGAATAAACGACAACGGATTTTATGAAATTGTAATATGTCATGAAGATATATAAAAAAAACCTAAGTTTAAAATTTGAAATCTTCAAGTAAAAATTTGCGGTCACAGGAACCGTTTAAAGATTTCTGGAGACCTGAAGGTTCAGGACTTGCAGGATTATACCTGGAATCTGAAATCGACTTGAACACCAACATTACACATGAGGATGTACGACTATAGGATATTTTAGTATTAGATAACATGAAATGCTTTGTTAAGGAAAAAATATTTTTACTTTTTACCTGAATGACCTTACCAGATTTGCTGGCATCCTGTGCCTGCCAGGAAGGAGGTAATTTTAACTCTCAGTTATGTGTCATACCCATATTTCGAAAGTCACTCAGTTATAGTCCTTTACCTTTTATACACAGAAAATGGGATAGAAAAAAAACAGAGGGGGGGGGGGGCAGGCATTAAACGCCACCTCCCCGCCCATCCTCCAACCGTTAGGAGTTGATATTACGGTACTACGTCAAACCCTAGATACGTCAAACAGTAGATGCGACAAACGCTAGACAGACAAACAGTAGACAGACAAACCCTAGACACGACATACGCTAGATACGACAAACACTAGAATGCGACAAACGCTAGAATATGACAAACACTAGATTTTTTCTAAAGGCGACAAACAATAGATACAACAAACGCTAGAATTAATCCTATTATGTAAAGTAATACGCTTTTTTTGTCTGTAGCGATGGATCTCACTAACCGCTAAACCGATATGGTTCTCATTTACAGTGAAGCTTCATATGTGTCCAGGGAAGGTTTTTAACTAATTTTGTGGAGGGTATCTACCCCCCCCCCACAAAAAAATATTTGTTTTTCTTTTTAAAACTTAAAAGGAAAATGATATAATCTTTTTTGTATGTAGCAAAACTGATATGGTTCTTCTTTAAAGTAAAGCTTCATATAGGTCCAGAAGGTTTTTAACTAATTTTGTGGAATTTAAATTATATTGCCTATTACTGACTAAAATTATATGGTGATTATTATTTAAAGTAGTGCCTGTGGTAGGGGTTTGTAGAGGGATGACAACACCTCCATTTAAATTTGAATTAGTATTGCCTGCATTCCCCTATTTTTCCCCCAAATGACCCCAGATGAATCGCTGCACTGATTCAAAGACAAGGACAATATCATATGTAAGTAGTGCAGCAACATTAAAGCAAGATTTTTTTCTCTTGTAATAAACAAGTATTGTAAGTATGAATCTAAAAAGAAAAATTTCATTACAATTGAAATTATTTTATATTATTTGATTTAACCCACGGCCTAGGTGAAATAAGATTTCTGTAAAACGTTTCAGTCAAGCAACGGATTGTCAGAATTATAGATATACATACATACACTTACTACTAAATAGCTGCGCTGTTGAAAAAGTGTTGTAAGACGAAGTCATAAATGGTCAAATAATTCATGCTCATAAAATATTGCTCATCCTAAGTGTATATAACTCCGCCCATTTATATCTCCCTTTGGTGTTTAAACAAAGCAACTGTAAAATAACTTTATACAAACATGTCATTTAGAAATAATTATATTTGAATTACTAAAATTCTTTATCTCTTTAATTATATTAGACTTAATTTAATAAACCTTCTTTGATGTATCGTATAACTGTTAATGACTATAAATACAAAAAAATAACACATGCTGGTTTAGTTTTAACTGTATTGCAAAATCACCTTTTCATTGCTATATCACATTTTCTGCAGGGAAGGGACAATGATAGCAGAGCGAGAGGGGAAAATGGGCTGTTTAGTACACTAGTCCCCAAAGTTTTATAAGAACATTTTATTAATCGTTGGCTAAACAACTTTTGTTACTTTAATGAATTATGGTTTAATAAGTTGAGTGTTCAAACGTTTCAACCACTTATTATTTGCTATAGGTGATGTACATAGATTTTTACGTCAATTATCTTATCCAGTTAGATCCCTGCATTAATAGAAATATAAATTTAGTATTAATGAACGAAAAAAATTATAAATATTTTATAAGTTTATAGGTATTCTAGCGTATGTCGCTTCTAGTGTTTGTCGCACTTTACAAATTCTACTGTTTGTCGCGAAATTGCAAATTCTACTGTTTGTCGTAGTCTAGTGTTTGACGTATCTATCGTTTGTCTGTCTATCGTTTGACGCATCTACTGTTTGTCTGTCTATCGTTTGTCGCATCTACTGTTTGACGTATCTAGGGTTTGACGTAGTACCGATATTACATTGAGGGTAGTAATAGATAATTAGATTTATTTGCTAAGTAGAAAGATCATTTAATAGTTACTTAATTTTTAAGTTCTAACCTTAATTTTATCCTCCTATTATATATAGAAGTAAGCTTTTTTTTGTCTGTAGCAAAGGATCTTGCTAACCGCTGAACCGATATGGTTCTCCTTTAGATTGAAGCTTCTTATAGGTCCCAAGGTGGTTTTAGGCTGTATAATTTTTATAAAAAAGTCGTTGTAAGGTTTTAAGTTATTTTTCTGGACATTCGTATCCCTTCTAATATCCCTAGATACTAGGGACGCATCGCTAGTATAATATAAAACACCAGTTTATGAAGAATTTTTTTTTGCGGGTATAGTCCCTTTCATGTTAACGCCCTTTAAGGAGCGATTATTTGTATTTTCACAGTAGCTGTCCTCCTATTTCTAGCCCCTCGCAAGGGACTCTAACCTTGCGGGGACAATTGCCTAACCCTGTGGGGCAATCACCTAACCAAATATAACCTAACCTAACCTAAAATAGCCTATTAAAAGCAATTTTAAAAATACAATGAATCGCCCCTTAAGGTGCGTTGCCACGAAAGGGACTATATCCTTTTTTGATACTTTAATATGTAGTAATTTGGCCGGTTATCCGGCCGGATATCCGGCAATTTGGCCGAATAATCGGCCGTATATTTGCCGGATATCCGGCCCAACCCTAATAATAACATCGAGATTGAATTTCCCGTTGGTCTTAGCTTCGAGTTTGTATAGTTTACCTTGACCGTCAGTTATGTTATAAAATGTAAAAAAACATAAGTGCAGGTTCGGTGATTTTTTCGGTACTACGTCAAACCCTAGATACGTCAAACAGTAGATGCGACAAACGCTAGACTGACAAACAGTAGACAGACAAACCCTAGACACGACATACGCTAGATACGACAAACGCTAGAATATGACAAACACTAGATTTTTTCTAAAGGCGACAAACAATAGATACGACAAAGGCTAGAATTAATCCTATTATATCTATAATACAAAGTAGAATGATCTCTGTCTGTCTGTCTGAAGCTTAAGATCTCGGTAACCGCTGAAACTCTTCAGGGAATACACCTAATGCTCCTGTGATGGTTTTAAGCTATTTTATTGGGGGATGAGACACTCCCCCCCCCCCCAATAAAAAATTGATCAATCTCTTGGGGCAAATCTGCAGGGAAAGGACAATGATAGCAGAGTGAGAAGGGACAATGGGCTGTTTATTACACTAGTCCCCAAAGTTTTATAAGAACGTTTTTTTTTATTTGTTGACTAAACAACTTTTGTTACGTGAATGAATTTTGATTGGTTGTTTTAATAAGTGTTCAAACGTTTCAACCACTAATTTTACGCTATGTACATAGATTTTTCGGCAATTATCTTATCCCTTGAGATCCCTGCATTGATAGATTTTTGAATTTAGTATTTATGAACGAAAATATCAATGAATATTTAATAAGTTTAAATTCTATCGTATGTCGCTTCTAGTGTTTGTCGCACTTTAAAAATTCTATCGTTTGTCGCGAAATTGAAAATTCTACTGTTTCTCGCAGTCTAGTGTTTGACGCATCTATTGTTTGTCTGTCTAGCGTTTGACGCATCTACTGTTTGTCTGTCTAGCGTTTGTCGCATCTACTGTTTGTCTGTCTAGCGTTTGTCGCATCTACTGTTTGACGTAGTACCGATTTTTTCTCTTATGTATGTTGTCATCCTTGTTTAAATATATGAAATAAGAAGAAAGGGTTGTATATTAATTGTACAATCAGTGTCCAATCTCTCTCTGCATTTATATATTTGTGTGTCAAAATTAAAGAAATATTATCTTATTAAACGGAGAGGCTTTTGGTTAATAGTAGCTGCGCTCCTCTTGTTACCTTCTTTACAGCTTATACCAATAACGAAATTAATTCGGGAAAAAATCACGAAACCTATACGTGTTTTTCAGCTGTCGTTGGGGGGCAACACATCGTAAAATTGACGACCTCTCCATTTGCCCCCCAAATATTATTTTAAAATTTTTTTCACTTGTTGGTTATAACTTATACCTGCCTTCTATAACATGATTTCATCCTTTTTAAGATTAAGCTATCATAATATACGTATACTAACGGCTATACCACTAGAGGCCTCTATGGACACATAAATGTTTTATTTTCAATCTGTTTAACAAGAAAATATCCGCTAGGTGGTGCTTTTTCTTTGATTTTTGGCGATTTAAATTGATATAAACCTTCCAAGGTCCTATGAAGAACTATCATGTAAAGCAGAACCATATCGGTTCAGTGGTTAGCGCGATCTCTCCGTACAGACAGACAAAAAGAGATCTTTTACTTTATTTTAAGGACTAGCGGCTTCGCCCCTAGCCTCTAGGGGCTATGCCCCAAGAGGTTTGATCAACCTAATTTTTCGTATTTTAGATTTAAAAAGAAAAAGTAAAAAAATTTTTTTTTGGGGGGGGTATTTTTCATTTTTTGGGGGGGTTGGGGGTGTCCCACCCCCCAAGAAAATAGCTTAAAACCATCACAGGACCAGTAGGTATATTCCCTGAAGAGTAGAGCCCAATTGGTTCAGTGGTTACTGAGATCTTAAGCTTCAGACGGACAGACAGACGGACAGACGGACAGACAGACGGACAGACATCGTTCTACTTTTATTTTAAGGATTACAAGAATCTGGAATCTAATAAAAAAACATAAAAGTTTCATATTTTATTCAATAATTTGAAAACAAATTTTCAAGCATCAAATATATTGACAAACAGTATATAAAAAATTATAATAGATTGCAATTCTAAATTGATAAGATTATTTTAGACATACAGAACTTAGTTTGTATTTTGTTTCAGTTGCCTTAGTAAAGTTTAGCTGTAATTAGATAATTATTTGACTGAAAATGAGTAATAAGTTCAATTAAGTGTTTTGCTACATGTTTTTTGTTTATCAAGCTTTACGCTAAAAAGATATAATTTAAATCTTATGCTTTACAAGAAAAATGTTAAAATGCAAAGTGGAGTTGCTTTATTTTAAATTCAGCTGCATGTAGAAATTTTTAATGCAAAAATTAAGTAATCATATTTTTACTGGGTTACAATTGATAAAGTCCATCCCAGGCTAACAAAATAAAACATAATTATTTACATTCAATGCTTAAAAAAGATTATTTATTAATAAGTCATAACTGTCGATTAGAAACAAGTTGTTGGATTATGTAATTCTAATATCACATTCAGATATTTGGTTCAATAAAAACTTTCTTTATTTTTTGTCATTAATCCTTTTCCGCATCTATTTCAGCGGTATTAAACCGGTTTTAAACCGTGATTCCATGTGATTTTATACAACGCTGTTCATGGAAACGTCAATAAAAATCATAGGCTGAATCTTAATATAATGGTTTAAGCCTTTGGTCCCCAAGGGCCAACAAATAAGGAATAAACCCTATGAATTTTTATTTACCTATCCAAAATCAACTGTCAATGAAACCATATATGAAATCAATATTAAAATTCAGCATTTTTATGAATAAAGAAAATTTTTATTGACTATAACAATTAATGTTACAGTTTTATAATAAAGGATTGTTGTTATAAGAAGTGGCCCCAGATATATTTAATTAATATTTACAATATCTTTGGTTTTGTAATTAATAGGGTTGGGCCGGATACCGGATATCCGGCCGATTTATAATGCCGGATACCCGGCCGGATTTTGAAAATGGCCCGATTTCCGGCAAATTACCAGATATCCGTTATTAGAAATCAGCAGGATATCCGGTATCCGGATTGTTTTTGTATCCGGTATCCAGCCGGATATTGTCCGGATATCCGGCCCAACCCTAATAATAAAAGCTATGGTTTAAGCTCAAATAAAATTATAACAAGGGGCAAAAATTGGTACGAAATTCATTTAACAGAATGTATTCTTTTAAGTATTTGATGAAATAGTATTAAAATTTTAAAATATTGCTAAAATTAAAGTATTATTTGGCTTATTAATTTGAAATTATTTTAAAAATTCTAAGTTGTACAAGATATGTCTTATTAAGTTCTTGTTTACAATTAAAGTTAAGTTATTTACATAAAAAGTAAACCTTATAAGAATAAAGTAACAGTTTTGTAATTGATTCTAATAAAAATTCCTACTTTTAATTGTTTAAGTAGTAAAATTGGTTTAAAGCCTTATTTTAATTTTCTATTACTATAAAGGAAATAAATTAAATTACAAATTCAAAATCAAAATCAATAAGTAAGGCGTCACTTTTACACTTAAATGAAGAAAAAATATGAGCTTAAGTAATTTATGGCACTTAAGTTAGATCTGTATGATGAGAAATTAATAAATAAAAATCATTTGCTTTAAAACAATTCATGTAAAGTGACTTCTTTTTACAAAAAAAGAAATAATAATGATATTAAAATTACTAAATGTACAATATTTACAATAAAAATGGTTAAGGTACTGTGTACAACTCAGTAATTAAATGAGTGTACAATGTTTATTTTTTGGTACACTTTTGTACAGTACAGGAGGTTGTCTACATTTTTTTCCAAGTTAAAATCCCCCGTTTTTTAAGTCAAAACTCGTTTTTTTGGAAAGCATGTTATGAACTAAAGGCGTTAAGGTTAAGATTTGCTGTGAAAAAAGCTAATTTAGGATTTATATAAAAAAGGAATGTCTTGTCTAAAAGGATAAGACTAAGATAAGATAATATGTTGGTACCGGCAGTAACCAAATTTACCTCTCAGGTCAAAATGCTGGTATAGTTATTTATCGCATCGTATCATAAACAGGTTTCCGCGGATATAAAAATGTACAATTCTAATTTTAAGTTTTGATAGCCCTGAGATGCCGAAGGCACTGGCTAACAAAGCTGGTTTTAATATTATGATTGTACATTTTTATATTCGTAGAACTGGATATAATACGATACATGATTTTTTCAGTGTGGCTGAGAACCGGTTTTTATCCACCGGACACAGCTATCCTCAACGGTTTAGCGGATTTATAAACAACACGCTCCAAGCGGTCAATGGATCCTAAAAATAGACAAACTTGCTGAATCATACCTGGTTTTACCTAAATTATACCTGCTCCTTCTTCGGGACTATAGGCTTTTAAAGATTTTCACTTAAATTACCCTATTATTTGACTTAAAAATAGCGGTCGACAAGACATCCTGTCGCTGTTTATAAGTTTTAATACAAAAAAGATGTTATTATTTTCTTTTAAGGCCATCCAAATGTCTTTTATTAGATTTAAATTTAACCAGTATAATTATTATTGGTTCCCTCTGCCGATTCTATCCATATTTCATGAAATTAAAACCATATGAAAGAGTTGACGAGAAAATAAGAAAAGTGTTGAGAGGATAAGTAAAAACTAAGTTAATGATAGAGGTATAGTATTAAGACTAAAGTAATTTTATCTAATATAAGGTTTAACAATGTTAACCTCAAGAAAAACGTAAATATAATGGTGGGACAAAGTAAATTATAAAGTAAATGATCAGTTAAGTTGTCATAATAAATAGGAAATAGAGGAATAGAAATAAAAGAAAAGAATGATAGGAGAATATATAAGAAAACCGAGAAACCCTTAAATATAAATATAAAAAATGTAGCATGACCAACAGACTGACAGACAAAGTAAGTTCGTTGTATGCTGTTACTTTTTGTTAAGGGATATCTTCACAAAAATTGACTTATCTATCTGAAATAATATTGGTTAAAATTAAATTTTACCATATTGTTATGGACTGACAGACAAGATGAATTATAAAGTAGTTCTGCTACTAACCCGCAACTATGGCTCGTCATGTAGGGCATCCGCTCTTTGTTGGGGATGTGATAGGTTCGCGGTACAATTAAAGAAGTTAAAAATTGTTCCTACTGTTACTATATTAGGTGCGCGGCATAAATAGTTAGAGTAGGGAGACAGGAATCTAAAGGGATAAGACAATGACTTATAAAGTGATGTAAATCCCCAATGATGATACACAAATTTACCCCTTATTTAGCTAACACTTAGTGGTTAAAAAGCTTGGAAACTCAACTTAAATACCAATCAATCAAAACTTAATAAAAGTCTCCAAAGTTGTAAGCAAACAAATAAGAAAACACTATTATAAAACTTTTGCTACAGCCCAATGTCCCCTTTCCCTTCTCAGACAAAGTGTTGGTTGTCTGTTGAATGTTACTTAAATGAATATCTAACAGTGGGCGGTAGAGCTCCCATGACAAGCGCGCGGATTTTGAAATTAAAAGATAAACCCACCCCAATTAGGTAATATTTTCGCTATTAAAAACTTAAAACACATAGATGTATTTATGTTAAGTATACTCTGCTAACTTAATTTGAAGTCAAATAAGCTGATCATATTTCTACCGTCCACTTTCTTATATTATGCCTGGAGTAAAACTCCAATTATAATATATAGGTTAGTACTCTAGCCTATAACTTTTCCTCAAGAAAAAAATACAGTTAATCTTTTAGATGATTGTAAATTTCTTTGCTATTAATTATAGCATACTATTGAAAATCGGTATGCAAAAGATAAATTTCTTGTCAAGTTTCACAATTATCATTTTTATCTCTTGATATGATAAAAAGTAATGCATAATTTAATTTTCTATTCTTATCATTGGTGTTGGGCGTTATATACCAAAAATATTTGATGCAGTTATCAGTAAGTATACAAACAGCAGGTCAACAGTCTTTAGATTTATGAAATAATATTAAATATGTATTAGATTGTAGTTCACAGCACAAAAAAACGCGCGAACAGAGGTTAGTGGGTTAAACTAAGCACTACTTTTATTCATCAAAAAAATAAAAATCACCCTGTGATAAACATGCTGCTACTTTTGTTTTCCATAAATTGTTACATGTCTTTTATTACTATAAATAAACATATGGTTGCCCTTTAACATCCAGGGGATTTGTATTCAAAATGGAAGGAAAAGGCAGAAAAATAGCCTAAAACCATTCTGAGACCGATTTAAATTTTACATTATTTCGAGAATTCAATCAAATCATTAGTTATTGAAATCTTAAGCTAGCTACAAACAAAAAAAAACCTTTAAACTTTAAAAAATAGAATAAGTATAAAATACATTTTACATTTGTGCCAATAAAAAAATTTGATCCTAAATTCATGTTAGTATATTATACTGTAATCTTAGGCAATATAATTATTTTTTAGGAACCGCTATTCTTGACTAGCTGGAGAATTAAACGTACACTAGATCATTTTCTGATGATATTATTTTCTTACTGCCCTGTAATTTACTAATTACATTTCATATTTTGTTTTGATATCTATTTCAGCTTAAAACTGTAGTCATAATGTCACCAATCCTACTTTATAAAGTAGTAAGTTTTTTTGGGTCATGTAAAGGAAACGAAGTTGCGGGTTTCGTCGTATTTTAACAGTAGCTTTTGAAAGGTTATATTAGGTTAGGTTAGGCGATTGCCCCGCAAGGTTAGGCAATTGGCCCCGCCGGGTTAGAGCACCAGCAGGAGCTAGAAATAGGATAAAAGCTAATGTGAAAATATAACGAAAACCGCAACTTTGTTTCCTTCACATTAGCCAGTTTGTTTTATAAAGCTTAAGATCTGAAAAGTTGTTAGGTTGTACTTTTCAAGAAAGCACAATAATTTTTTTTTTAGTTATTTTAGGCTATTTTCCTCCTCCCCCACCTCCCCTAGAAGATCAGGTTGACCAATTAGTAATCTTATAATGTTAAGTAGTAAGTTTTGTGAATGTATGAATTAACATTCTAATATTTGAATGGTAATTTTGTATAAAAACAAACACTGTAAATAATGGTTTTAGCAAACGCTGTTAACAATTTTATCAATATATTAAATGCAAATGACTCCTTTTTGGTAATAAAACGTATAAACAGCTCGACAGGATGTCTTGTCGAACGCTATTTTTAAGTCAAATAATAGGGTAATTTAAGTGAAAATATTTAAAAGCATATAGTCCCGAAGAAGGAGCAGGTATAATTTTGGTAAAACCAGGTATGATTCAGCAAGTATGTCTATTTTTAGGATCCATTGACCGCTTGGAGCGTGTTGGTTATAAATCCGCTAAACTGTTGAGGATAGCTGTGCGGATATTAATCGGTTTTGAAGCCATACTGGAAAAGAATTTATCTGAAGTTGACAAAATCTGCCACACATGCACACAGAGATAACAAATAACAAATATTCTCAAAAATATACAAACATGGAAAATACGGTGCTAAATATTTTGAGCTTTTCCAAATAATGTTGGAAGAATTTCTTTAAATTTCCAAAAGGTTGAAAATTATAAAATTTAGATTTTGAAACTGGAAACTGAGCTGTGATACAAAATAGAACTTGTCACTTGAAGCGCGGTTACAAAAATTTTGAGGCTCCAAGGACAAATAATTTTGTGGTATTTATTTTTTAACCTGTCATCCTTTGCGGTACCATTGTGCAGTTGCATTTTGAATGGGTGCCGATGTCATCAAATAATAATTAGTGCTCAATCTTTTACATTCAGCTGGAATCCTTGGACAACCACTGAGAAAACAGGATAGCTGTAATATCAGGGGTTAGGTAGAGAATATATCAGTGGCCGCCAAAGGATTCTTTTTACATTTATACAATGGTCCTTAAGTATTCTTGCATTAACTTTTTTTAGGCTTAAATACATGATTGCAGCTATAAATACATTTTATAAAATGTTAAACATTCATTCCGAATACTAAATATAAATGTTTCTTTATCAAATGCAGTATAATAACAAGCTTAAATGTAAATTTGTGAATACTGTAATTTATTAATGCAAAAATACTTTAATAGACCATGCGCACACAATTGTATCACTACGGTAAAGGTTTAAAAAGGGCAAATAATTTGATAAAAACAAATTAAAAGGCAAGGCTTGCTCAGATCATAAAACGGTTGTCTGTCCGTCCTTTATCTGAACAGATCTGGTAACATGACTAGTTGAAATATTGGCCTAGCCTTCATATTTTATTAGACTATTTTATTCTTCTTTTTAGCTGCGTGTAATAGATAAGTTTCTTTCACTTTTTAAACAATATTGATAAAACGTTTTTATTTGAGATTTTTGTACACAAATAAAGTTTTTGTGTATTATGTGAAAGCTGCCTTTTTTATTGTGTATTTAATAGTGATAATAATGCATCTTATTAAAGAATAGTTTCACAGTAACAAATATTAATATTGTACTCGTTGTCAAGTCATAGTGGCACTAAGTAACTTTTTGCCAGAAAATTTATCCACGTAGTTTTTTTGTTGTCGTACACCACGCTTGCACAGTGTACGTTCTTTTTATTTTATACTGAAGAAGATTATTTTATTTAGTATGGTTGTGTTGTTGTATTCTAAATCTACACAGCTTATGAAACATCAAATAGTTTGTAAGATGTCATCATTCAGTGTTTTAACATGTCATACATGCAAAAATTAAGTAGAGAATACATATTTTAATTTGTTTGTTGTCTTCTTTTAGATTCCTTTCGTCCTCACAATACTGATTATACAATATTTATACAAGTTTATATATATTGTTTATAAGGAATAATTAAAGAGTATTGGTTCTGAATGAAGAGTATTTGTAAGTATGTAGTTATAGTATACCAGGGTAACAATTATAATGATTTAATAATAGTTTATCTTGCCTATAACTAGTTTAGAATAAATTAATTTGACTAAAACACTTGAGAAGGATAAAATAACTGGAAGGATGTTAAGTTTAGAATCTCTCTCACTCAACTTTTTCTCTTGGTTTGGAAAAAAAAATAACATTCATTGTATCATTCACTCGGTGTGTGTTGGTGCTACGAGACATTGGCACTGCTTATGGTTAGCTCTTTATAAAGTTTTTGGAAACAAATTTTTTTGTTAACTTTTTTTTTAATCTGGTCTGGCAAACATAACATTCCTCTCAGAGTGATTTCAACATCTTCTATTGTCTAAGAATTATGAAATAGGCGCGAGTGTGTGATAAATTTAGGTTTCATTAGTAAATTAATCTAAATTATGCTATTTAGAATGAATTCCTCTGGTCAATCATGGTACACAACATGGTTAAGTTGGAGGGGGGAACATTTACACAGGTCTGTCCTGCTGGGGGTTGTTCAGGTGATACTTGGCGGTGTGGCCGCTCCACCCTCCTCCAGCTGACTGATGATGTTCTCTGGAGGGCAGGTATGGCGGGCTGTCCGAGTTACTGGAGCCCTGGTGGTGTTCATATCCTGGCGGAACAGGGGCACTGGCGCCGCTGAAACGATATTCATGCCGCTGCTGACCGCTATATCCGCTGCCACCACTGTTGTCCAGCGGATGCTGAATTTGGTGGCCGGCTTCAAGAGCGCTGGTATTATCCACGTTGTCACTGGCAATTCTGCCATCGGCACCAATGGTCTCAACGTCCTGAACGGCACGGCTACGAATATATCGTATTTGTTGTTGCCGACTTTCTTCTAGGACCGCAGCAGTAATAGCTGTTTGTAGTGCGGGGTCTTGACCACCACGGGCACCGGAAGATGTGCGAGGAGCATTGGCCCCTGTAAATCTAGGATCCTGTGGGGAAAGACCATAAACCCGCTGCTGTCTGGGCATGCATCTGGTGCAGTGACGAGTCACTGAAACAAACCAGTGACGGCAAATTATCAGAACTCTGTTGGTAGGGCCAGATCCAGGCGGTAGTGCAGGCATTTGCTGCCCGCTAACTACCGCCGACTGCTGCGCGGGTGCCATTGACAGTGACAAGCCGTTCTCGGCGGACGCAAGGAGGGCGGCGGCGAAACCCGGGCCTGAGGAAGGAGGAAGGTGGGACTGGGGGGAGGGGCGGTTGTGTATCTGAGACCAGAGAGATCCACTGTTGGAGGGTGAGCAGCTGCTCGGCTCTCCGGCTGGGAACTCCATGACAAAGGTCAACTGAGCTGACCTACGATGTCGTCGCCTCATGTTTGCTCCTACAATTAATAACATGTTCATTAGATAAATAAAATCAGGGAAAAAACAATCCTATAATATATAGAAGTGAGATTTTTTGTTCGAAGCTAAAGATCTCGAAAATTACTGGTCCAACGTGGTTGTACTTTTCAGTGAAGCTTTATGAATGTCTTAGAGATGGTTTTAGGCTATTTCCCCAAACTCGACTGCCCTTCTCTAAAAGCTAAGATCAAAACAACTAGTTTATACATAATTCGAATGCTTCTTAACTTATTTTAACTCAACCATTTGATAAAATCACCAATGAAAGTTTTTGATTAAATAGATACAATAATCCTTATTCCATCAAGAGAAATTTGTTATGGTTATATAATCTGGAACACCTGCCATAATCATGAAAGCTCCTATAAATGTTCAGCTTAAGCTGCTCATAATGAATAGAATAATTGTCATAATGTACTCCACAACTTCTGATGTCCAAACCCTGAGAAACTATGGGTAATAAATCAATTTAATGAATCAAAAATAAATCTATAAAAATAGTTGATTAACCCGACAACTACCTGGATTTCCCTGTTTAGGATCTTTTTCGTCTGCTAGAAAATTGCCTTCTGATCTTTTGTAGGGTCTTGCCTGTGTTAATATTCCCGAAGCTATTGGTTAACTTTTACAAGACCCAATTGAAAGTCGGCATAGGGTTCTATGGGCGGGGACATGCGGTTATTTAACCCCTTCCCCCTCTACCTAGTGTTTTACTCTAAAGAATCCAAGAACTCACCAAATAAGCGAAGGATGACATAGTTAGCTCAGACTCCGAGTTCCAGAGCGGAGGATTGTCAACTGTCCGTGTAATGATCAAAGGAAGATAGGTACTCCAGGGCGGCACGATAACAGAACTGGTACTGATCCTGAAAGATTAGGATTTAGTTAATATTTTTTTTTAAATATCGGATTCTTTAATCTATACCACGAAATAATAATAATAGTTTCCATGGAAGAAGGGAAATAAAACTTCTTATTGGCTGATTTAGAGAATGTGTCTCTAGATTATGTGTAGTTAAGTGTAGTGTCTCTATTAGCGTAACTAACCAACTTTATGGGGACCATCATTTAAGAAGTTCCAAAGGCCATAGAAATGACGAGAGAGCAATGATTTGAATCGGTGGAATAATTGAACACTAGATGCCTTTTGGTGAAAAAGGCACAAAAAATAACTCAGAGTTGTTCTAGGGAATAAAGAATCAACCGTAACAAGTTTTACTATGCCAGTTTCGCGATTTCAACTAAAATTATGAGACATAAAATATAATTCTCAGGATATTTATTTATTCCCCCCTCCCTCCCAATTATGTAACTAAACTTCTATTGATCCTTTAAACTTTAGTAATGAAGTAACAGAGTTTAGTTAAAGTAAACTAAAGTTGCCTAAATTATCTACCCTCTTAGGATCCTTGCTACTCTTTAACTAGGGTATGTATGTTGGTAGGTTTTGTAATAAATATTATTATTTCAAAGTTTTTATTGAAAGAAAAAAAAAGAGTACTTACAGAAAACATTTTTCCTCCTCCATAGGGGCTGGTGGAAAACAAGAAAAATATGTGGGAGGGGAAAAAATGAATGAAATAAAGAGTACTAAAAACATTTTTCCTTTTTTCTATCCTTGCATCGGGTAGAAAAATGAATCTAGTGCAAAATATAGACCCCTGGCGAGTGCTGCAATGTTTTTAAGTTACACACCTCGGACTGGACCATGGCTGGTCTCTGTGTCCTGAGAGTTCTGACAGTCTGGAAGACATCTACGACCCCCTCGTACTGCATCCTCTCCAGAACTATGGACAGCGTGATGAACACTCCTGTACGTCCAACACCGGCACTAAAATTGAATTTCAAGTTGGAAAATTATAATTTCGTATAATGATTAGCTTCCCACGGATATTAAAATAAAAAAATTAAGATTAACATCTGTTTTGTTAGCCTCCAAAGGACTGCGCTTGCAAAACTGTTATTAATCTAATGATTTTTATTCCAATATTCGTGGAAAATTGTCTGTAATACGATGCTATACATAATTTTTGCATTATGGGTGAGAACTGGTTCTAATCCAACGGTTAGTAATCGGTTTCGAAGCCATAATAAAAATAAATTAAAATTTTGAAAATAAGAACTTGAATTGTTCTTTTAAAATGAAAATTAATATAGGACAAATGTTAGCTTCTAAATTTAGAATGAGTAACAGTTTTAGATGAAAAAATATACTTTTAAAAGTACCTACCTAGTATTAATAATAACTTTATTATTTTTTATCATTTTGGAATATCACTCAATGGCCAATTAAAAATAACATTAACCTGCAATGAACTGTGATAGGTCCTTCTTGGCCAAACTGTTCCTTCGTTTTGTGCACCTGACCAATGAAGTCAATGAACCCTTCCCCTGACTTTGGTACCCCCTGCTCGGGCCAGTCTGTAAAGTGGAATTGTCGGATCGTCCTGGACTGACCGTCTCGCGCGTCTGTCACCTGAAACAATTATTATTATACTAATCATAATGGAAAAAACATAATTGTAGTTATTTTGCAAGGATCTAAAGGGTAAGAAAATGGTCGATAAATTAATGTACATGTCCAATGATGATACACAAAATTACCCCTTCTGAGGTTCGAATTAGTGGTTGAAACGTTGGACACTCAGTTTTGGGAACCAACTAAACTAAATTCATTAAATCCCAAAGTTATTAAACCAACGAATAGAAAACGTTTTAATTATTGGACCAATAGAAATTAATCCTCATACCAAAAGATAATGTAACAGATATCATGGACGATGTGTTAATGTACTGTACTGTAAACACTCAATGATGATAAACAAAATTACCCCTGCTGTAAATTGAAATTAAACCAACCAATCAAAATTCAATAAAAGTAACCGAATTCTTTTAGCCATCGAATAAGATAACATAAACATTAAACTTTAAGAAACAGTGTAATTTACAGTCCAATGTCACCTCTCTTCCTGTAATTTAGGCAAAAATACCAAATTTATATCAAAAAACAAATATACATAGGTATATTGATAACTAAATGTTCTTTCCATTCAATGTAAAAAAAATTATTGAAAATGTGAAGAAAATCTTTTTTTTTCACAATCAATCTAAAATAAGAAATAAGAAAATGAACAAGGATGACAACATCCATAAGTAGCGAAGCACTAAAAACCATGGAATTAACAGACAAAGTGAGTTAATGAGCTGATGTTTATTTCTCATATATAAAGACGAATAAAGGGAGAAAATAAGCAAAACTTCCAAGAAACTCACGAAATTCTAAAAAAATACCGTTTAAATCTGTTAAAGTATGACCGACAGACAGACGGACAAAACTATGTATAGATTGGATGCGCCTATGTCATAGTCATTTTCACTTAAAATTTCAGCTGTCTATCTTTAAAAGCAGGTGAGAAAATCAAATTTTCCCCATACCTGACTAACTGACGGACGGACAGACAGACAGACAAAGTGAATTATAAAGTAGCTTCGCTACTAAAAATAGTGAACAATAATTTGATCAAGTCACTCCTCTCTTCCCTTTCTATCTCTTGCGCTGATTAAATCAAAGAAAGGTTTAGAAAAATTTCTTTTGCCACTCTTCCAACTGGGAATTACTGTATTTAAAAGGATAACTAAATCAAGATGGTTTCTAAATAGAAAACTAAATTTTGTCAATTTTTGTAAAACAAGGATGAGAACACCCAAAAAGCTACCATTATGGACCTTAAAATCTGATAATGATGGCTAATAGTGCATGATTTAAAGGGGGGAGGCGGATGTGCCACTTTTTAAAACCAAAACTAAAAGTCAAAGGAACTCAACTAAAAAAGAGTTACAGGTCTGACATTTTGCATGGCAGTTGCTTCAAAGGGTTACAATATGGAACAGTGAAGAAACGGCGGCGCATCCGCCGAAAACCGCCGAGAAATTGCAAAAAAATTCGGCGGGAAACGGCGGTTTTCGGCGGTTGCGCAGCCGTTTCTTCACAGTTCCATATTGTACCTCTATAAAGCAACTGCCATGCAAAATCTCAGACCTGTAACTCTTTATTTAGTTGAGTTCCTTTGTTGACTTTTAGTTTTGGTTTCAAAAAGTGGCACATCCGCCTCCCCCCTTTTAATATTTAGGACACAAAAGCAAATTTGTTAGGTAAGTAGCTTCGTTTTACTAATTGTGATTAGAAATTTAAGCAACAAAAAATTATTTCAAGAAAAATCCTTTAAAATTTCTTTCAATAAGCAGATTTTTATTGACAGGTGGACTCACATCACCCTCCCTCCCCCAATCAAATAAATATAAAATTATGGTGGGGGGGGGGGGGCTAACACCTGCTGGATGCCCTAACCCTGCGGGGCTTATACTTGTGGTGCTCCAACCCTGCATATCAATTCATTACACAATAAGCCTATAGAAAATAAACAAATAAACGAAATCCTAACACAATACCCATTATTTTCAATTTAATTAAAGAATAAAGGGCTTAACATCTTGGTATTAAATACTTTATTATTAAGAATATGAGTCCCTCTCTCTCTTGAACATAATTATATGTAATATGGGATACTCTCCTCTACCAACTATTTACTTTATTATTAAGAATATGAGTCCCTCTCTCTCTTGAACATAATTATATGTAATATGGGATACTCTCCTCTACCAACTATTTACTTTATTATTAAGAATATGAGTCCCTTTCTCCCTGTAACATAATTATATGTAATATGGAATGCTCTCCTACCAACTTTTCTGTTTAGTGTGCAACAGAGAGTTGAGTTCCTAGGCTTTCAAATGGCAAAAGTTTGTCCGGGTTAAAAAGCAATTTCTTGCGCGTTTTCTTTGCATTTATGCGGGTGTGTGTTTTAATATATGAAAGTGTGATACATAAAGGAAGCCTGCTGGAAATACACCGCTAAAAGACTGCCACAAGTAGACCCAATACCCCAAATTTGAAGCCTCCAGCTCCAATAACAAAAAAAGTCATAGGCATCTTAAAATGAAATTTTAGTGAGTTGAAAACCTCAGAAATTTCAATATTAAATTACAACAGCTAAAAGTAGAACTAAAAGCTCATTTCTAACACAAAGTTATTATGTCAGTAACTGATACATTTTTACAATAAAAACATTTACTTTTACCGGTATAATGTTTTCATAATAGAAAAGCAGGCTAGGAGCATAAAATGCTGAACTGCCCTGGTCGTGTAAGTTAACCTAAAGAGCATCTCCAATCAGGATGTTGTGTGCTCTGAATGTAATTAAACTACGGAGCTGCATGAAAACATACCTACTATATGTGTATTACAGTTTTTAACCAAGAGGTAGAACCCGATTTTTTTTAATGAAAATAAAGGAACTTAGCCTTAAATACCAGGGATCTAAAGGGATAAGACAATGGTCTATAAATTGTTGTACTCCCCAATGTTGATACACAAAATTACCCTTTCCGTAAATTAAAATTGGTGGTTAAAACGTTTTAACATTCAGCTTAATGAATCAACCCATCAGAATTCACTAAAGTCCTCAAAATTGTTAAGCCAACGAATAAGAAAAGTTGTTATAAAACTTTGAGTACTAGTGTTATTAATTAAAGCAACTACCAATAAAAATCTCATTAGTGTAACATTTTTACCCGTATTTTTGTGTCGATTTCAAAAAGTGCCCCCTCCACCTCTATTGTCTTTTAATCTGTCTGTGTTATAATATTTGCAAAAATCACACATTTTTAAATTATCTAAATTTTGCTAAGTTAAAAACCTTAAACACTAAGTTAATTAATTGGAAATATTTGATTAATTGATTTATGTGTGACTAAAAATCTAACGATATTTATAAAAGGCTTATAATTAAGAGAAAACAGGCACAAAAAAATATTATACACACAGTATAAGGGAAGCTAAGCCTTACAGATTACATTCTGCGTGGAAATTAAAAACTTTTGTTACCTTGAATTCTCTAAGAATGTATTGTGGCATATTATATTCAGCAAGAGGATCCACCACAAAGTACTGGTATCTTGCTGATCTGTCGGTCGGCCAGTAGCCGGCGCATTTGTCCTGAAATTATTAAGATGGTGACTTTCTGTGTAATTGGTTGATTGAATATCATAGTCACTTTAAATTTTACTAGCGGCTACGCCCTTAGCATCTAGTTGCTCTGTTTTCAAATTGGCAGAAAAGGTTAAAAAAATATCTTAGAACTATCCAAAGACTTAAATCTGAAAATAAATTAGCCTAAAACCATCACTGAACCAACGTGAAGCTTGAAGCTTGCCTAAAAAAAAGAACCCAATCGGATCAGTAATTATTGAAATCCTAAGCTTCAGACAAAAATTTCTAATACTATAATAGCCTAATAGGAAAACATTTTTTGTAAAAATGGACACTGTAGTGTTTAAAATATAGTAGAGATAAGACAAGGGGCGATATGTGAGTTTTAGCTGCTTAATATTGTAAGTAATAAATAGGTTGTAAATCAATCACAGGAAAAAAGTCCATCCTATCTATGTACTAGCCGTTTCTGTGTAGTAAAAGTTATCGCAACTATAGGTATTAAATGATAAAATCTTTTAAATAAGTATTTTTACATCTACACAAACTAATTGTATAAAAGATGCAAAAGTCAGGGATCTATAGGGATAAGACAATGGCCAATAAATTGATTCCCAAAGATGATATTTAAAGTTTTTCCTTCTGTAGATTACAATTAGTGGTTGAAACGTTTGGACACTCAAATTAATCAATCAATTAAAATTCTATAAACTCCTCAAAGTTGTTAAGCCAACAAATAAGAAAACATTTTATAAAACTTTGGGGACTAGTGTAATATCCCCACCCTCCATGTGCAAAAGAATATATAAATGTACAGTTATATTTCACAAGAAATTGTTTTGTAAGAAAATTATGTGTACACTGTACATACATATCTGTTAGAAATTGGATCCTATCTATATCTAAATTGTTTAATCCACGGCTCGGCAGCCTAGGGATTAGACAATGGCCGATAAAATGATGTACATCCACAATGATGATACACAAAATTAATTCTTCTGTAGGTTAAAATTTTTGGTTAAAACGTTTAACACTCAACTTAATGAATCAACTAAAAAAAATTTACTTAAGTCCCCAAAGTTGTTAAGTCTACAAATAAGAAAACGTTATTATGAAACTTTGGGGACTAGTGTAATAAATATCACATGGTCCCCTCTCTCTCTGTCGGCAGCCACTTATTTTTTTAGGACAGCCATGCTGCAGATTTTATGTGCTTTAGACTGGTTTTTATTGTAAGATGACCGACTGAACTTTTAAAAAATAGCTGCGGCTGTCTGGAAAAATAGCGACTGTTTCTCCAACTGCCGAGCCCTGATTTAATCAAAACACTCCTGTATTTAATCTAATATCGTACTTATTTATTGAGTTTCTTGTTCTAGGATTAGAATGCACTGGTTGTAATGAGATGGATATTAGATAAAACAAGGATTTAATATATGTAGATGCATATTGCACAGATACTATATAGGCCTCTTTATTCTTTAAGTATTGCACAATAACATATACTCATACGTCAGGTATGACAACAAGGATGACAACATACATAAAAGCGAAGCTCTTAAACCGTAGGACAAACGAACATTAACACTGAAGTAGAGTGTCCGAACTGAATAAGCAGAATATAAATGTAAACAAAATTGTAAATTTGTTGCAAATTGAATACAGGATACAGATGTACAGACGGACTGACCCTTATTACAGAAAAACTTCGGAATCATGGAAAGAAAACGAAGTAGCGAGTTTCGTCGTATTTTCACAATAGTTTTTGATAGGTTAGATTATATAAACGTTAAAGATTGCCCCAGCAGGGTTAGAGCCCCCCTGCAGGGGCTAAAAATTGGGAAAAAGCTACTGTAAAAAAACGACGAAACCAGCTACTTCGTTTTTTTTCCATGATCCAAACTTTGCTTTTAAAAATTATTTATATTAGTCTTGGGATAGTTTAGGATATAATCTTCTCTCTTCCTAGCCCTCTCCAAACAAAGAACCCTAGATCGTAGTCACTAGGGGCGCATCCGCTTATATAAATGTCTAAAGAGTACAATAAAATGTGTCCCTCTGTGACTATGTCCTGTCCTACTTACTACAGCTCAACTTTAAATTATTGAATAAAAGTTTTAAAATTGAATTAGACAATGGAAAAAGTAGGATAACACAATACTTCTCCTGGAATACTTATATTCTAATACAAAAGGTACTTGTATTTATGACAGTTAATGTCATCATTTCTAAAATTCTAATTCCACTTTTACTCAAGACCTATTTCTTGCCTTTCCATATTTCAATGTTTGAAAAATAAGTTTATAGCCCTCTCAGCTCGTTAAGATCTCATAAACAGCTCAGCCGGTCGCTTCCATAATTTTAAAGATTAGTTTACGAGCAGATTTTATAAATATTTCAGAAAGTGCGGAGATTTTAAGAGATAGGACAATGGACAATAAATTAATGTACATTCAAACGTACGAAACTTAGAATTTATTAATTGATGGGAAAGCTAAGACACTGAAACCCAAACAAGATCTTTTAAAAATCCCCTAAGTTTATTCACCAACGAATGTAAAAATGTGTGTTTAAAACTTTGTAAACAAGTATAATTTACCAAGGATCTAAAGGGATAAGACAATGGCCGATAAATTGATGTACATCCCCAATGATGATACACAAAATTATCCTTTCTATTGATTACAATTAGTGGTTGAAATGTACCTACGGAAACTCAACTTAATGATCCAACCTATTAAAATCCATTTTGTTCCCCAAAGTTAATGAATAAAGAAAACGTTATTATAAACCTTTGGGGACCAGTGTAACCACCCTCCCTCCCTCTTCCATATTTAAACTAAAATAAATAAACTTACCCTGCCCATTTCTCTGAGCTTGGTGAGCATGACCACAATGGTGGAGTTGTGCTCCCATAACATTCTCCAGAAATCCTCCACAGTCTCGTTCAGGGGACCCTGGGTGGCTATATAGGCACTACGATACCTACAAATATTACAACATTAATGTTCAGGGGACCCTGGGTGGCAATATAGACACTCCGATACCTACAAATAATACAACATTAAAGTTCAGGGGACCCCGGGTGGCTATATAGGCACTACGATACCTACAAATATTACAACATTAATGTTCAGGGGATCCTGGGTGGCTATTTAGGCACTGCGATACCTAGAAATAATCAAACATTAATGTTCAGGGGACCCTGGGTGGCTATATAGGCACTCCGATACCTATAAATAATCCAACATTATTGTTCAGGGGACCCTGGGTGGCTATATAGGCACTACGATACCTACAAATAATTAAACATTAATGTTCAGAGGACCCTGGGTGGCTATATAGGCACTCAAATACCTACAAATATTACAACATTAATGTTCAGAGGACCCTGGGTGGCTATATAGACACTCCGATACCTACAAATATTACAACATTAATGTTCAGGGGACCCTGGGTGGCTATATAGGCACTCAGATACCTACAAATATTACAACATTAATGTTCAGGGGACCCTGGGTGGCTATATAGACACTCCGATACCTACAAATATTACAACATTAATGTTCAGGGGACCCTGGGTGGCTATATAGGCACTCAGATACCTACAAATAAGCAAATATTAATACGTAATTTACACATAATATGAAACTTTTAACAGAAAATTTCTATTTATTATCAAAATTACTTCATGGAACGAATTAAATTATTTATAAGGAATACACAATAGTGAAACCTAGTGAACGCATGTCAAAAATCACATTAATTTTTTTAGTGATATTAATTTCAGCATGCTCAATTACATTAAAAATGTGATATTTGATTATTTATCTAATTTATTTTTCTAGAAAGATTTTAATTTTATCCGTCTCTAACGTAACAAAACCTTATCCCCATAGTTTTGTAATATCTGTAAAAGTTTTAACTTTGTACTACGAGATTTCACTATAATTCAATTTAATTTTTATTTATGTTTAAATAAAATACAGATAAAATCAGAGAGAGAGAGGGGACAATGAGCTGTTTATTAGTCCCCAAAGTTTTATAAGAACGTTTTCTTATTCGTTAGCTTGAAAACTTTAGAGACTTTTACTGAATAATGATTGGTTGGTTTATTAGGTGTTCAAACGTTTCAACCACTAATTATAATCTACAAAAGGGGTAATTGGGGATGTATATCAATTTATCAGCCATTGTGTAGACCCTTTAGATAAAATATATAAAAAAATTATATTTCTTTTAGTTTGTAAAGAAATCTCAGAAATGTCAGATGTACCTAAAAATTACATTGTTTTGAAGTAAAACTAGAACAATAAAGACCAATAGAGGCAAAATAAATTCATAAGGGCATTTTAATTTACATAAAAAGGCTAAATAAAAGAATTTTTTTTAGGAACGATTATTGCTCAAATTAAATGCTTGTCAAAAGTGCTATAGACAGACGGAATGATTGCCGGAGTAGCTTTGCTAGTTAGAACTTGGATTAAATTAATAATACATGAAAACCAAATACTGAAAGAGCAACAAAAAAATAGAAGAAAATAATAAAATTATAACTTCTTTTACTCTTATATAATATACAAGATAGAATAATTTTTCAAGATAATTCAATTTTATTTTCTACTAAAAAAATCTTTTAAAAATATATAAAGGTAGTGTAATAATAAAACAGGGCAGGTAGGTATTTACTATTTATTATCATCCACCAAAAATCGAAGAAATGTATATACTGGAGGTTGCTTTAGAGTTGTATCGAGCCAAAAATAAATTAAGAAAATTAAAAAGCTTTCATTACACACAATACTTTTACATTCAAAACTAGGTACACAATTACAACAACAAAGACAATTTTTGTCTCAATTACGGCTGCCGAGCCCAGAGGAGTTTAGTTTCCTATTTGTAAACAATTTTCAGGGCATAAGTAAAATATTAAGAGAATAAATTCATTTGAATTATGATGTAGTAATGACAATAACCTTAAGAAAAAGCTATTTTGGAATTTTATTACCACGGATAAATAAAATAAATGGAGGATAAAAACACATAACAACCATGATTTAATGAAGGGAAATGTGTGAATATCTATCCTTAGTCCCTGGATGTGACAACTATCCGGGATATAAAAGGATAAGACAATGACCGATTAATATATGTACAGTACATCCCCAATGATGATACACAAAATCACCCATTCCGAGATTTGTGGTTGAAACGTTTAAACACTCACATTGTTGTTGTTGAACCCACCAATTAAAATTAAAGTTGTTAAGCTATGAATAAGAAAACTTTATTATAAAACTTTGGGGACTAGTGTAATGATCCCAATGTCCCCTCCCTCCCTGAACAACTATACTGTCCTCCCGATAGTCCTTTTTCATTTAAAACTAGGATAATAATCTTTCCATTTTACGCTTTTCTGATTCTAAACATTCACATTTCAGTGGAAATATTTAACACTTTATTTTTATATCAATATCCTATATAGTCGTGTGTATTGTTTAAAGTAAGAATCGAACGACTAACCTTAAATAACAAAAATATTTATCATGAAAAAAAAGAGGAAAAATTTTCGCGCATTTTCCGTAAAATGCTCTTCTTAAGTCAAAGTGTTCTTATTTATGACCGAACGCTTGAATTAAGAAGAGTTTGATTTAAAAATGGCATTTGAGTAAACGGTTACACAAAACTTTACGGAATACACAACAAATGACCCCCCAAACAAAGCTAACTAATTGCGGGATATTTAGTGGCTCACTTCAAGTAGATATAATTCGACCACTTTATCTATATCAGTAATAATTTTACAACCTGTATAAATTCTATAAAATAAGATGTCTGTGCGGTCTCTGGATTTTGATATCAACAACACAAGATCTTATAAAAACTTCGCCCCTAGCTCATAGTTTTGTAAATTATTTGTCAGAGGACAATAAAATGCTTCATTATCCATTAAACAAGATATTTATGAATTTTACAATCGTATCTTTAATGCATATGCTAATAAGTAAAGCAGTTTTCAAGTTCTTAGAAGACAGACAAACACAGAAACGGACAGACTTGAATTAGTGAGAAAACTAAAATTGAGCTTCGTTCTATATAAACATTATGTTTTTATTAAGTTTTTTTTTCATAATATGATGACGTTGAAAACAATATTTACTACAATATGGCATATCAGACTGACTTAATTTAACATAGGCGTAATAATTAAGCAAAACAATAGAAGGGAAACGGGTTAAAAAACTTTATGTCCCAGCCCCGAGGACCCTGAGCCGAATTTCTATTGGGTCTTTCAAAATCAATCAATATCGTCGGGAATGTTAACACAACCATGTTGCTATAAAAAGCAGAAAGGAATTTACTAGCAGACGAAAAAGATCCCCAACATGGGGATCCAAGTTGTATTGTTATACATCCTTATTTATACAAGATTTATAAGCGTGACTGATATAAGTACAATTCATAAAGCATGTTCATACCTGTATCCGTCGATGAAGCTGGCGTTGATATAATCCGCTCCCTCCATATTTCTATTTGGTTGTAGGCACACGCGGGAGGATTCAAATGGGAGGATGTTCACCAGACGATTCTTAAACTTGTTGGCGGGCAAGTTTGCGGACACAAAACTAAAAATGCAAATAATTATTAACAGGGCCAAACAGATGCGTCAGCCGCCACTAAGCCTCAAGTTAAAACTCGTTTAAATGTTTTGAAAACCTGTTTTGAAAAAAGGAATTGCAATATTTAGTTTAGGTTTAGACTTCCAGCTGATTTTAATATAGTAAAAGGTTGATTTTTCTGAGGCTTTCAGACGGCTGACGGATGGCTATAAAACAACGTTAAGTAAGACCTTTGCTTTAATTCTTAATACACTAACATCATAAATAATACTGACAGCCAACTCTTTGATTGCCCGACCTATGCCTGAAGTCCAAACTATGTATAGTTTTGAATTATATTAGTTCTCCCTATTCTAAAAAATGCCGTGGATCTGATGTAGTAGCAATAAGTAAATTTTTTCCCGTTTATACATACTTTTAGGCCGAGATTAGAATTCATCACCTACCCGATGACGATGTTACTTACATGCGACTACGCGGCCTCTATAAGATTTATTTTAGTGAGGGCTCCCCATCCAACTTAAATTTTAGGAGGGTGATGGTAACCTCTCCCAAAATTGTTATAAACCTTCCCAGGACCTATGAGAAGCTACATCGTAAAAAGAACCATTTCAGTTCAGCGGATTCTTCGGTAAAGACAGACATACAGATAGATAGACCTCCTGTTGCTTTTATAATGGATTGTTTTATAGAAAGAAGAAAACAATAATTACCTTCCCATCTCTGCTTTAACATTGGACAGGTTCTTAAATTCCAGCTCCATGGGAGTTATATTATCACCAGGATCTGTCTGTAGCAAGGACTGGATATGTTGGTGTAGGTTTCTAGCTGGTACCTGAATAAAGTATAGTTATATTATCACCAGGATCTGTCTGTAGCAAGGACTGGATATGTTGGTGTAGGTTTCTAGCTGGTACCTGAATAAAGTATAGTTATATTATCACCAGGATCTGTCTGTAGCAAGGACTGGATATGTTGGTGTAGGTTTCTAGCTGGTACCTGAATAAAGTATAGTTATATTATCACCAGGATCTGTCTGTAGCAAGGACTGGATATGTTGGTGTAGGTTTCTAGCTGGTACCTGAATAAAGTATAGTTATATTATCACCAGGATCTGTCTGTAGCAAGGACTGGATATGTTGGTGCAGGTTTCTAGCTGGTACCTGAATAAAGTATAGTTATATTATCACCAGGAACTGTCTGTAGCAAGGACTGGATATGTTGGTGCAGGTTTCTGGCGGGAACCTGAAAAGGTTTAGTTTTTGAAAAGGACTTCATTAAGGGGGTAAATTTTTCCGCATATCTTCCGTAAAGCTGGATGTAACCTTTAAGTCAAGTGCTCTTAATATAGGGAGTCAAATTTTTTCGCGTATTTTCCGTAAAGATGTGTGAAACCTTTTAGTCAATTGCTCTTATGAAGTCAAACTGTTCTTAATTTTGACAAAATGTATATATGAAAAATTTTGGTATAGTCCCTTTTGTAGCAACGCACCTAAAGGGGCCATTCTTCGTATATTTCACAGTAGCTTTTCTCATATTTCTAGCCTCTGCGGGGAGCTCTAACCCTGCGGGGCCAATTGCCTAACACAGTGGGGCAATCACCTAACCCAATATAACTTAACCTAACCTAAAATACATTTTAAAAATACGACAAATCGCCACAAAAGGGACTATTCCCGAAAAATTTACTTCCTTTATTCTGAAGTGTAATTCAACATAATCATCATATTCTCATGGTTCAACTTGTTTGTTAAAAGAAAACATAATTATTATTTAAGTTATATTTCCTTGCTTAAATACAAATTTCTTATATATATTTTTGCAGGATGGAAGGGGACAATCAGCTATTTATTAAACTAGTCCCCAAAGTATTCTAATAAAGTTTTCTTATTCGTTATCTTAACAACTTTGGGTACTTAAATGAATTTTGATTGGTTGGTTCATTAAGTTGAGTGTCTAAACGTTAGAACCACAAATTGTAATCTACAGAAAGGGGTAATTTTGTGTATCATCATTTGATCCCTGATATTCTTGAGTTTGTGAATATATTCATTTTCAATTAATAGTACCTAACTTTAAAGGATGGGTATTTTTGGAAAGCTAAAAAAAGCAAAAAAGCTTATTTTATCCCTAACATGAAGAAAACAAACAATTTCATAGTTAACTTTTGCTTGTTAGGTTAATAACAGTAAGTGTTTTAGAGTAAAGAAGTTAAATTCTGGAGTCAAAATTATTTGCTCCCAAGTGACCTGTCTTTACATACATACATACACAATATTATTCCATTTTACTTTCATATGTTTAATAACAAGGATGACACCATGTATAAGAACGACACAAACAAACGAACACTTACACTTGTAGAGTGCTATAACTGAATATGCAAAATATTAAAGCATAAGTCTAAACAAAATTCTAGGTAAGTTTATTTCAAAACTTCTTAAATACAGGATACTGTTTAAGGACATACTTACATTTTTAGGATTTGATTATAGAGATGCTTTGCTTATAACATTGTTGTAACAGGAAGCAGATAGTTAAATATCAGATGAGTAGGATAATTTTAACATACAAAAAATTGTTGTTAAAAATCAGAGGTGAAAAGAAAATTTGACTCACTAAAATCAGTTTGCCTCACTAAAAATTTAGAGGGGATAACTGATTTTAGTGAGGCAAAAGGGATAAGACAATGGCCGATGAAATAATGTATATCTTCAATGTTCTAGGACACATATCAAACCAGGGATAAGACATTGATCTATAAAAGGATGTACCTCCCCAATGATTATACACAAAATGACCCCTTTGTAGATTACAATTGGTGGTTGAAACGTTTGGACACTCATCTAAACGAACGAACCAATCAAAATTCAATCTGGGTAAACAATGTTGTTAAGCCGCTAACGAATAAGATAACGTTATTTTAAGACTTTGGGTACTACTGAAATAAACAGCCCATTGTCCACTCCCTCCCTTGATAATATGTTAGTTTATGAGCGGAGGAATTTCAATTAGACAACTGAAGAGGGTAAAAATTGACACTTGGAATGCTAATATATGAGAAACATTCTACACTCAACTTAATGAGATACAAAACCCTGGCAAATTTAAGTCTAAATAGGACTCAGGAAGGCAGGGGACATTAAACTGTAAATGATACTGGTACCCAAAGTTTTATAAGAATGTCATCCTATTTGTTTGCTCAAACACTTTCACTTTTATTAAATCTAGTTTGGTTAGTAGCAGTGTTCAAACTTTTCAACCAATAATTATGATCAGAAAAAGATAATTTGATTTTAAAAATTAAGGGTACATATTCAAACAACTCATAGTATAATCTCTTAAAATATTTAGATATACCAAAAAAGTGTCCTCAACTAGTTATGTATTTGAAATCTAAATAAAACATATAAAGTAAAATCTATTTGATCACAAAGTTTTTCTTAGAGAAATAATTTCCTCTTTTTTTTAATCATGATAAAATTATTTAAAAATAATCTTTTTACATGTCATTGTCTAGCTGCGGAAATAATGATATTAATAGTTATTTCTTTCATCGTATTATAAACGGCTTTCCGCGGATATAGAATGTACAATTATAAGATTAAAACAAGTTTTTTTTAGCCCCGAGATGCCGAAGGCACGGGCTAAAAAAACTGGTTTTAATCTTATGATTGTACATTTCTATATTCGTAGAAAACCGGATTTAATACGATGCTAGACATAGTTTTTTCGTATGGATGAGAACCGGTTCCTATCCACCGGATTCGAATGAATACGAGAAAAACTCTTATTATGTTTCCATTCTAAAATTTGTGAATAGAACTCATGAATTCTGACTTAATGGAATAATTTTCAAAAGTTTGTATCAAATTTCTGTCGGAGATAATGCCAAAGGACCCCACAATTCTTTTGTGGACCAAACCCCGCCCCACCCCCCCCCCCCCCTTCAGGTTAAGGAGATCAAATCTAACCTTAGACAGAATGATTTCGCGGATTGATAGGTAAACTGACACAAAGTGGTTAAAATAAAATGTTATTTTTTAGGGGGGGGGGGGGCTTGTCAGATGAAAAATTATGAACAAAAAAAAATCGGCCAGTGATTTTAGGTTCTTTTCTGTCCTTTCCCGTTTTAGTCTTCTAATTGTTTTGCATATTGGATTAACTTAATTCTAGCCTGCAACGGCTAAATTATATTAATATTTACAATATGAAGGGGGGTGGGGAGGGTCATGAGTGGTCCTGTTGCGTAAAAAGAGATTCTACGAAGAGAATAAAGTTTGCCCCAAACATAACTTATCAATGCATAGCAACAACATAACTTGTTTTTACATGGGCGGGCAGATTTTTTAAATTAAGAATTATTGATAAATAATGCAGAAAGAGAGGGGACTATGAAATGTTTATTACACTAGTCTCCAAAGTTTTATAACATTAACAAAGTTCTCTTATACGTTGGCTTAACAAATTTGGGGACTTTATTAAACTTTGATTGGTTGGGTTATTTAGTTGAGTATCCAAAAGTTTCAACCACTTATTGTAATCTACAGATGTAATAATTTTGTGTATAATCATTGGGAATGTACATCAATTTATCGGACATTGTCTTACCCCTTTAGATCTCTGACTGTACGGCCTAAACGCTTTAATCAATTTTACTAGTGCACTTTTCATCTGGCTAATAAAGATAATTTTTATTAAATCAATTAATATTTCTATCAATATTAATTTGCAATGCTTTAGCAACATAAATTTAGAACCAAAAAGTTAAAAAATATGAAGTCATTTTGTAAAGGCAATCTTATCGTAGGAAAAATTAAAAGTAAATAATATAAACTAGAAGCCAAGGAGGGAGGGGACATTGGGCTGTTTATTACACTAGTCCCCAAAGTTTTATAATAACGTTTTCTTAATAGTCTGCTTAAAAACTTTGGGGACTTTTAATGAATTTTGATTGGTTGGTTTCTTAAGTTTAAACGTTTCAACCACTAATTTTAATCTACAGAAGGGGTAATTTTGTGTGTCATCATTAGGGATGTTCATCAATTAATCAGCCATTGTCTTATCCCTTTAGATCCCTAGAAAGATGATATCTCCTTCTGGTAGAATGAAAATTTACCTCAGTGTTGCCAGCCAGAATAGCCTCTAGCAGGGCATCATGGATAAATATATACTGGTCCTCTGTCTGGACCATGTAGTTGCGCTGCGCCCTCAGGCAGGTCACGTGACCGTACACGTCCACGGTGCGCTCGTGCTTGATCCGCTGCAGCATCGAGTCTATGACGATGAAGGCACCGGTTCTACCAACTCCAGCACTGAAACAAACAATCAAAGTTAGAAACATAAAATTATTCTTTCATAATAAATTGGAATTAATATAAAAAACATAGATTATAAAGGATACCAGCGACTGCGCACTCTAGAAGCCTCTAGGGGCACATAAGGTGGGAGAGAGGCGGGGGGGAAGTCTACTCCCCTCCCCCCCTAATTTTCAATATAAGTTTAAAAATACAAAGTTAAATCATTTTTGTGAGGGGTAATTTTGTCTTAGGGGTGATTTTCCTTTGGAGGGTGAACATACCCTCCCCAAAATAGTTATAAACCTTCCCTGGACCTATGAGAAGATTCACTGTAAAAGAGAACCAAATAGGTTCAGCATTTAGCGAGATTCTTCAATACAGACAAAAATAACTTACTACTTTATATAATAGGATTATATAATATCACAAGCAATTAACTCTAATTAGAAACTGTTTAATGAAACTATTCCTTTAATCATTTAGCCTAAATATAAACAATAGGGTGGGTCGATTTTGGACATTTTTTTTCTGAGGCCAAAGCGGGGATCTGCACTCAATTTATATAGATATAATACACCCCTGGATGATTTAAAATTTATCCTAAGTCTTAAAACCGCTGACGACCAGACATTCAATTGTATAGCTATTTGTAAATGGGAGTCAAAAATTTATTGCATCAGAACTATGGCTTCATGGTGCTCCCTGGAAATGCCTTGAGGAGCTGAGTCAGGAACTTTTGTCCGTTTCAAAAAATCTCGTTCCTAGCCTGAGAAAATCTAAAAAACCTCTACAAATTGGACAATTCTCAATAAACCATAAAATTTTTTGTTTTTTTAGTGATTTCTAAGGCTAGGAACGAGATATTTTGAAACGGACAAAAGTTCCTGATTCAGCTCCTCAAGGCCTTTCCAGGGAGCACCATGAAGCCATAGTTCTGATTCAAAAAAATTTTGAATGTCGTCTTTGCATACTAATAAGTAATGAATTATATTTTTAAGTGGTCGTGTTCTAAAACTCAATTTTTTAAAATTCTTTTTCGGTCAGAAATGTTTTTAAGGTTAATTTTATCTGTTGCATATCCCCGCTTTGTCTAATTCCAATATGAACCCACCCTAATAAACAACAATAATAATAATGATAATGCACACATGAGATAATGCAGTTTAAATCCACTTCTTTCACTGCCCGGGATTATCTTGTCCGTCTGATCATTCAAAGTCTAAAGTTTTTGTTTATATTTGAAATTTGTGTTGCATTGTGCAATTATGGGTAAGAAGATGGGGGGGGGGGGGGGGGGTCAAATTGCAGTAATTGCTCTTGATAAATAGAATTGGTGTCAAAAGTGCGCTATATATCTTATTAAAATATCTTAGATTAACATTCATTGCTTTTTATTCTAGTCTCTCGGGTAAATGGACAGAAAAGAGCAGAAAAATAGCCAAAACCATATCAAGACTTAAATCAAAAAAAATTCAATCGCCTAAAACCACCCCAGGTCCAATGGAAGGTGAATTGATAACCTAATCGGTTCAGTCGTTATTGAAATTTTAAGCTACAGACAAAAAACTTTACTACTTTATTTAATACATAATTGAAAAACAATTCTAAACATGTCCAAATGCAGCGATGTTATTAGCGGTCCATCCTAATTTATTTCTAAACATAAATTACCCAATAAGTTATGTCAATCTTTATTTCATCTAAACAACAACGCCGTTTTACTAATTGTGTAACTTATTTAAAGGTAATGACAGAACGAAAAACGAAAAGACCAATTTTTAAAATAGTATATTTCAATTGAAATGTGATACCTGCAGTGAGTGACTATAGGTCCGGAATCCGCCGGATTCAGAGTGTGTATCCGCCGGATAAACTGCAGGAACGGGGCCGGATGCTCCGGGACTCCGTGGTCCGGCCAGGCTGTGAACTGGAACTGTTTAATCTCCCTCCTGTCCGTGTAGCCCATCTACAATATATAGTTCTAGTTATTGGAAAATCGGACAAAACCAAATTTAAATATATTATTGTTATTCTATACAAAAGTTTTTTGTTTTCTTTACATATTTATATTGAAACATTTTTAAAATCTTCATTTTTCCAGAATGGCTTCAGATCCAATTAATGTCTGCGGTAATAAAACCGGTTCGCGGGAATGATAACGAATAAATAAGTATCAAATCGCATTATAGACAATTTTCTTCAGAAAACAATATAAACATTAGACAATTAATCCAAAATTTTCCTGTCTGCGGAAAAATGTCTATAACATTCCAACTCAAATGTGTTCTTAAGCTATTGCTTTTATGCCAAAATACATTTGAGGATAAAACTAGATAAAAGTTAGTTTTGTAAATGTTTAAAATTAAAAGTTCTTGTATAACAAATGCTGTCGCAAATATAGGTATTAAATAACTAAAATTCAATCTACCAACCTTACATATAGATCAGCACTGTAAAGCAAAAATATAAAAACAAGGCTAACACTTAGAAATAAAACTGTGCACAAAAAATTTATTTTATAAACATTTACAAGATGAACAATGAACATGTTATTCCAATATGGGTTTGAAACCTATTATTATCCGAAGGATAAGAAATGTTTTTTAGCCACTCTGAAAAATCATGTATCGTATCGTAATATATTCAGTTTTCGAAGAATATAAAATGTAAAATCATAATATTAAAACCAGTATTGTTAGCCCATGTCTTGGGCATCTCGGGTCTAACATTAACTGGTTTAAACTTATAATTGAATATTTTTATATCCGCGGAAAGATGTTTATAATACCGTATCTTGTAAATTATCATAAAATAATTTTTAACGATACATGCAAAGGTGGGTTTTTGAAGGTTATTAATTTTGGATGTGTGGGTTTTTAATGATAGTATATTTTAATATGATTTTGAACGAGATATGTTGACTTTGGCTAAAGATTGCCTTTTATTCCATCCTATTCTTTGTCAAACACTTTTCTTAATTCAAAAATACAAAAAATAAGACTTAAAAGGGGGAGGTCATTTTCTAGTAAATTCCGTAAAGGTGTGTGTGTTATAAGGCCTAAAAATAGTAGTAGAACGATAAGGTGCTCTATATATTTGTATTCCCTATTGAATAGAACAATAGGGAGCACCTTATCGTTCTACTACTATTTTTAGGCCTTATAACACACACACCTTTACACACTTTTACGGAATTTACTAGAAAATGACCTCCCCCTTTCTTTAAAAAATCCTATAATAATTGATAAAAACCAGTGGCGTGCAAAAGGGAGATGTTTGGAAGGTCAGAATTTCTTATTTATCACAGTGAATCGCTGTGCACACCACTTCAAACTAGTTTTGTTTTACTATTCTAAGTAACCAAACTCAACACCTCTCATTCATGAAAAGTTCCTATTACGCCTATAATATTTAGGATTTAGTTTACAATAAGGATAACACGAATTCTACAGATAATTGTGCTGTAAATGAAATTATAAAGTTGTCTTTCCATATGACAAGAATGTAGATTTTAGGTTTTCCTACACAAGAGATATTCATTAGGTTTTACAAAAAAAATGACATAAACTACGTAGTTCCCGAATGGCTTCATTCTTTACTGTAAATATATCTTCAAAGGAAGCCTGCAAGAAATATATCAATCTAGCTGCTGAAGGACTGCCACAAGTAGACCCAATACTCAAAATAACTTCAGCCTTCAACTTCAATAACTTACTTTAAGTTTTGAAATGTCTATAACTTTTTTGTCATTGAAGCTGAAGGCTTCAAAGGGGGGGGGGGGGCGAAAGTGATACTTTTTGAAACCAAAACTAAAAGTCAACAAAGGAACTCAACTAAAAAAAGAGTTACAGGTCTGAGATTTTGCATGGCAGTTGCTTTATAGGGGTAAAATATGGAACTGTGAAGAAACGGCGGCGCAACCGCTGAAAACCGCCGTTTCCCGGCGAAATTTTTTTCCCTTTTCTCGGCGGTTTTCGGCGGTTGCGACGCCGTTTCTTCACAGTTCCATAATGTACCCCTATAAAGCAACTGCCATGCAAAATGTCAGACCTGTAACTCTTTTTTTAGTTGAGTTCCTTTGACTTTTAGTTTTGGTTTCAAAAAGTGTCACTTTCGCCCCCCCCCCTTTTTTGAGTCTACTTGTGGCAATCTTTCAGCAGTTAAAGAGGTGTATTTCTTGCAGGCTTCCTTTAAGAACTGTTAAATTTTTGTTTATTATAATGCATGTCCGTGGTGGTACAAGGATACACATATGAAAGATGAAACAAAAGGATTTAGAAGGGAGAGATTTAGTTTGATCATGATGCATATTCTTATAGGTAAAGGGATAGGTCAAATTTTATTTAATCTTGTGGAATATTTCATGCCAAAAAAGTTATATTATTCAGCCAGTCAAAATACTTTAAAGTGGCATACAATTATATGCTGTCTTGACAACATAAAAGCCTTTCTTGAAAATAATTGTTTAATTTAATGTAAAAAGATCGTGTATGTATGTAGCCTTGGTTCTCCTTTACAGGATAGCTCCTAATAGGTCTTGGGAAGGTATATAACAATTTTGGATTAGAGTAACACCATCCTCCTAAACAAATCGTCCCTAGAAAAAAATGACCACCACCCCAAAACATTTTTTTACTTTTTCTTTTGAAAATATATATGAAAATTGGGTGGGGGGGGGGGGGGTCGACTTCCCTTCTTCTCCCACAATGATCCCTAAAGACCTCTAGGATTGAGTGTAGCCGCTAGTTTAATGTAAAATAAAAGACAGAATTGTTTTTCTTTGTGTGAAATTTTCTATAATAAAGTTTTAAGGTATGTTTTGGGGGTAAAAACATTAAATTTGTTTTGTTGTATTTAGTTAAGTTGAAAAATTTTGGAGTTATACTACAAAGATGACCTAAGCTATTTAATAATTTTATTTCTTTTAATTCCTGAACTTCTACTCCCTTTCCTGTTCTTATACTTTAGTTATATTATGCATTAATCTACCCTGTATGATAAACTTCAACTACACACATACACATACAATCCATACTTACTTACTACATGGTATAACTTGGTAGGGTACATCAATGTATGAGGTTAAACAATAGGCAATAAAGAGTCTTTAATTACCAGGCCTTTGAGCAAAGTTTACAGTATTGTGTTTAAACAACAAACAAGGGATTATATCTAGTTTTATTTACCATACATACTGAAAACTTCTTTTAAATAGAGCTTAGGTGCTTTCACCCAATCCTCCTCCTCTAACCCAATTTCGGTTTTAATACACTTATTTCTAGCCCCTAGCCTCGTACTGTAATGCTAAGAAAAGGAAAAGGAGAGGAGTAATAATTTTTTCCTATTTTTTTTCGAATTACATGATCATTATGTGATTAAACTATTTTTTTTAACTGTCATATTTTAATAACAAAAGCAGGTGCTCATTAATTAAAACTCTTATTTTTAAAAGAGGGGGGTAGGTTTCTGGTAGAATCCGTAAAGGTGTGTGTTTTAAGGCTTAAAAATAGTAGTAGAACGATAATTTTCACTGAATATTTGTATTCCTTATTGAAAAGAACTAAAGACAAATTAAAAAAAAAGTTAACATAAATTTTTATCGTTCTACTACTGTTTTTAACTTATAACACATAACCTTTACGGATTCTACCAGAAACCTACCCCTCTCTCTTTGATACATTCATGCAAATTTTTGGGTTTTTTAAAGTTTAATATTAATACTTTACGAGAAAACATGTCATAAAAATGGCAATATATTCCTAAAAATGTGATAACTGACAACTTTTTTATAGGATTTCCTGAAAAACATACAATAGCCCCTTAAAAAGGTAAACAAAATATTTAATGTTATCCTTTAAATCTTATCCGAAAAAATTTACATTATAGTAACTCAAAATGTTAATTTAAAGACAATCTGGGAAAGCATGCGTTTAAAAGGTGTTTTGGTGATTGGGGTTGGTGCTTTACTGTAAGGTTAAGGTTTGCAACATAAAAATTGATCAACACAATAGTTTTTTAGTCGTAAATATAAATAAAATAATTTTCAGTATGGAATAGAACCGGTTCTCTGCTATACTGGAAAATCATGTATAGCATCGTATTACAGACATTTTTCCACAAAGGAAATTTTCCGAAGGCCCGGGCTAACAAAGCTGTTTTAATCTTTTTTCCATTTTAATATCCGCAGAAAGCTGTCAATAATACGATGTGATAAATGACTATTAAAAAGCTGATCAAAATTGCACATACATCAAAAACGCGGAAAGGTTTTAAAAATTCTGTATATGAAATATAAATAGATTATTAGATTATGAATCTTATTACTTAATGTTGCATAATTAATTATGTTGCATATGTTGGATATTTACCTGCCAACACACCCAGAAGGTTATCAACTTTACAAAGGGGATCAGACACAAATGAGATTTTTTAAGTTTAGATAATTAACAATGCAGGGATCTAAAGGGATAAGACAATAGCCTATAAATTGATGTACATTCCCAATTAAACAAAATTACCCCTTCGGTAGATTACAATTGCGGTTGAAAAGTTGAAACTCAACTGAATGAACCAACAAACCAAAATTTAATAAAAGACCCCAAAGTTGTTAAGGTAACGATTAAGAAAATGTCATTATAAAACTTTATGGACTATTGTAATAAACAGCCCTATGTCCTTTCACTCTCTTTTAGCAATGTGAATCTAACATTTTGAATTTGTATCTATTTGATAAGATATAATAGAAACAAATTTTTAAAGGACAATTTTTATGTTTAACAAAAATTTTAAGTATACAACGAATGGATCCACTGGTTTTTTATATCTAAACTCATCAAACCTAATTAGTGAATTTTCCTCTTTACAGTTCTCACTCTGATTTTCAAAATAGGTTTTTAATTTCAAAAAAAGGAAGTCATTTATTTTTCTCGCGTATTTTCCGTAAAGTTGTGTATTAGCGTTTAGTCAAATGCGCTTATTAAGTCAAACTGTTCTTAATTTTGATCATTTCGTATAGATACATTTGGTCATAATTATGAACAGTTTGACCTAATAAGCACATTTGTCTAAACGCTAACACACAACTTTACACACAAATTACCCTCTTTATCCATTTTGAAATCTCCCTTTTTTAGTTAGAAATATTAAAAGTTAATAAAGTAATGGAACACTCACAAAAGCTGAAGCCAAAAAACCCACGAGGCTAAATAAGCTATAAAAACAAACATTAATACATATTATGAATATTAATATTCTCCTAAGATATTATTATTAGTAGAATATATTGAAACGATAAGCAGGTATAACAAACATAAGCTGTTATGTTACTCTTTGCCGATTCCTGTGCACATCGTTTATTTGAAGATAATCATACTTTTATCCGTACGGTTTTATAATCAAGCTTCCTATAAACAGATATTAGAAAAAAATGTAATAGAAGTTTGACAAAAGCGTTTGATATGTCAAGAAAGGGATGAAATTTTCAAAAAAATAACGATCAATTAATATGACTTTTTTTGAGCTTCTTAACTGTTTATAGGAAGCAATACCTATATGATTTTTTTTTATCTTTCTATGATGTTATAAATTCACTAAACACTTGAAATTACGGGATCTCAACAATAATCCTGTCTCCATTTTATTACAACCCATCTTCAAATAAAAAATGTGGTAGGACATATTGATGATGATTCATAGTAAGCTAATTTAACATCTCAAATACTAATTTAGGCATTTTAATTGTTTTCCCACCAATTTTTATACAATTCTAGCTATATGCATGTTTTGGAACTTGACCTAATATAATTACAGCTTAGAACCTTTCTATATTGCGAAGAAACGAAGTAGCGGGTTCGTTGTATTTTCACAGTAGCTTTTGATAGTTTAATCTAGGTTTGGTAAATAATAATGTTTGCCCCACAGGATTAGGATATTGCCCCCACAGGGGCTAGAAATAGGAGAAAAGCTACTGTGAAAATACGCCGAAACCCACTACTTCGTTTTCTTTTCATGATCCAGATTTTTTCCAAAACATCATATTTGAGATGTAAAAAAAAACAGATTGTACCGTACAAAGGCATAGACAGAAGCACAACAGCTTATTCAGCCAATATTTTACACAAAACTATTGTTATTTTGGTATATGTTTTGTTTCTAAAACTTGCTTTTCTATTTCATGTTAGGTTTTTAATCGGTCCTGCTTTTGTTATTTTAAATAGTAATGTGAAAATATTGGCTGCAGCCCACAGAGGCTATATTATCATAATATTCATTATTATAATAATAAATATACGTATAAATATAATATATTATAGTGTTAAGTGAAGTGTATACTAGGGTGGGGCATGCATGGCAAACAGGGATCTTACATGTGTGCTACTCACGCGTTGCAGCTGGAAGGTTCGGATGACGTAGGTGGCCAGCTCCTGGGTGTCCGTCAGGGTGACACACATGACCCCGTAGGTCTCTGTGCCGCGCGCCGGCCAGTACTCGTCACACTTGACCCTAGCCCTCTCCTCTAGGCGGGTCAGCATCACGATGGTGCTGCTGCGCTGCTCCCAAACCATCCGCCAGAAATCCGCGAATGTTTCAGGAAGGGGACCCTGAAACAATGCAAATATTATCTTCATGAATTTTGTACAATGAATCAAATTTATTAATAAACAGTAACAGAGTGGAATGTACATAAGATATGAATATAATATCAGGCTAATGCTACATTAGGGCAAAGTATAATATAATTCAAACTACCCCAATACAACTTTTAATACTTTCGATGGAAAATGAGAGAATTTAAACTTTTTGGCTTAACTGACTATTAATATTATGAAAGTATTAATACAATTAACTTAGGTTTTTGTCTTAGGCATAGGTATTTAATTGTTTTTTTCTCTCCAAAATTATTAGGTAGGTATACAAGAATTAAATCATGCCTTTGCTAGCCAAGAGGAAGATCAATTCATTTTCCTGTATGGCTTTGAAACCGATTAATATCCACTGGATTTGAACCGATTCTCAGTCATGCTGAAAAATCATGTCTAGCATCGTACTACAGACAATTTTCCACGAATATTAAAATATAAATAATAAAATTAATACCCTAAGGTCAACCAAAACTTGTAAATTTTTATTTTAATATCCGCGAAAAGCTGTCTACAATACGATACGATAAATAACTATTATTACCTGTGTAGCTATGTAGGCATTCTGTTTCCTGTATCCATCACAGTAGTTTGCATTGATATAATCAGATCCCACGACCCCGTCAACAGGCTGCAGCACTACGCGACTGTGGTCATAAGCTATTACGTTCGCGTACCTGTAAAATTTTAGGCTTATTATTTTAAAAACTTTCACAACATACAAGAGATCTAAGGGGATAAGACAATAGGAGATAAATTGATGTACATCTTCACTGATGATACAGAAAATTACCCCTTCCAGTGATTAAAATTAGTGGTTGAAATGTCAAAGAAAAAACAAATTTCACTGAAGTCCTTAAAGTTTTTAAGCTATCGAATAAGAAAACATTATTATAAAACTTTGAGTGCTAGTGTAATAAACAACATAATGTCCCCCTTTTCTCTGAATTTTCAACTAAAATGACAAAAAAATGTTACCTGTTTTTAGGTTTGTTAACATCCATACTTGAATTATCCCAGGTAAACTGTTGTCCAGGTTCTATACTTTCATACTCTGTCGTAAACTTAGCTGACCCTTCAGTCTTTAGCTCATCAATATGGGCCGACAAGTCGGTGATAGGAATCGGCGGGTGGGACAGCATGCCCGGCGTCTGGAAATTCATCCGGCGCATCTCAACCGGGTCAGACGGAGCGATCATGCTCGCGTTCTGCATCTCAAAGCCGGACATCAACGGGGTCATGACCTGGCCAGCGTCCATGGGCTGTTTAATCGGGTGGCGGCGCCGTTTAAACATGATGACCATGACTACTATGATGGCGAGACCGATACCGGCTACTACCGGACCGACCACCCAGAGAAGGTTGTTGCGCCTTGGATCTGGCATGATGTTGCTGCACGTGTTCATATCGTCGCAGGGATCGTCTGGAGGTGGACGAGTTGCTGATGGCATGTACGGCTCTGAAATAATAATAACATCAAGTGAATAAGATTTAAATACTATTGCACACGAATTAAGGTTCCATAAGTGACAAACGTCGGAAACAAAAAAAGGAGTGTCTAAAATATTAAGTTAATTAGGTATTTCTATACAGGTTAGGTTAAATTAACATATGAACATACAAATAAGCCCCCCGCAGCAATTTAAAAAAACCTGTAAGATAGTTTAAAATACGTTAGGTTAGGTTAAGTGTTCTGTCCACTCAGACGTTTGTCACTTCTGCGTTTGTCCTATCACCGAACTTAAGATAAGAAATTAAGATGTATTTTTGTGTAATAAGGTAAGGTCAACCCAGCAGTCTAGGTACTTAGCAGGGAGTTAAAAATATTATGAAATATGAGAAATGAGTTTAAAATGATAAAATAACTCTAGAAAACTAATAAAAATAAATGGTACAGGTTCGTAAATATTAAAGCACCCATAATGTATGAAATGTATATATGTAAATAAATTGTGTGCGTGTGTGTATATGTGTGTGTATAAATCAGGGATCTAAAGGGATAAGACAATGACCGATATATTGATGCACATATTTAATGATAATTACAAAATTACTCCTTCTATAGATTACAATTAGTGGTTGAAACGATTTGACACTCAGCTTATTGAACCAACCAATTAAAATTCAATAAAAGTCCCCAAAGTTTTTGAGACAATGAATAAGAAAACGTTATTGTAAAACTTTGGGGACTAGTGTAATAAACAGCCCAATGTCCCTTTTCTTCCTGGTATAAAATGGCAACATCTGCACTATTATATTCCTTTATCATGATATATTTATGAAAATCTGACGCAGACATTAATCATAAACACATCAAATAGTGTCCCACACAATAACTTATCATCCCTGTTGACCCTAGAGGCATAGTGTTGACACTAGAGGCATAGTGTTGACTCTAGAGGCATAGTGTTGACCCTAGAGGCATAGTGTTGACCCTAGAGGCATAGTGTTGACCCTAGAGGCATAGTGTTGACCCTAGAGGCATAGTGTTGACCCTAGAGGCGTAGTGTTGACTCTAGAGGCATAGTGTTGACCCTAGAGGCATAGTGTTGACCCTAGAGGCATAGTGTTGACCCTAGAGGCATAGTGTTGACCCTAGAGGCGTAGTGTTGACTCTAGAGGCATAGTGTTGACCCTAGAGGCATAGTGTTGACCCTAGAGGCATAGTGTTGACCCTAGAGGCATAGTGTTGACCCTAAAGGTATATTGTTGACCCTAGAGGCATAGTGTTGACCCTGTAGGCACATTGTTGACCCTAAAGGCATAGTGTTGACCCTGTAGGCACATTGTTGACCCTAGAGGCATAGTGTTGACCCTAGAGGCATAGTGTTGACCCTATAGGCGTAGTGTTGACCCTAGAGACATAGTGTTGACCCTAGAGGCATAGTGTTGACCCTAGAGGCATAGTGTTGACCCTAGAGGCATAGTGTTGACCCTAGAGGCATAGTGTTGACCCTAGAGGCATAGTGTTGACCCTATAGGCGTAGTGTTGACTCTAGAGGCATAGTGTTGACCCTAGAGGCATAGTGTTGACCCTAGAGGCATAGTGTTGACTCTAGAGGCATAGTGTTGACCCTAGAGGCATAGTGTTGACTCTAGAGGCATAGTGTTGACCCTGTAGGCATAGTGTTGACCCTAGAGGCATAGTGTTGACCCTAGAGGCATAGTGTTGACTCTAGAGGCATAGTGTTGACTCTAGAGGCATAGTGTTGACCCTAGAGGCATAGTGTTGACCCTAGAGGCATAGTGTTGACCCTATAGGCGTAGTGTTGACCCTAGAGACATAGTGTTGACCCTAGAGGCATAGTGTTGACCCTAGAGGTATAGTATTGACTCTAGAGGCATAGTGTTCACCCTAGAGGCATAGTGTTGACCCTAGAGGCATAGTGTTGACTCTAGAGGCATAGTGTTGACTCTAGAGGCATAGTGTTGACCCTAGAGGCATAGTGTTGACTCTAGAGGCATAGTGTTGACTCTAGAGGCATAGTGTTGACCCTGTAGTCATAGTGTTGACTCTAGAGGCATAGTGTTGACTCTAGAGGCATAGTGTTGACCCTAGAGGCATAGTGTTGACTCTAGAGGCATAGTGTTGACCCTAGAGGCATAGTGTTGACTCTAGAGGCATAGTGTTGACCCTAGAGGCATAGTGTTGACTCTAGAGGCATAGTGTTGACCCTGTAGGCATAGTGTTGACCCTAGAGGCATAGTGTTGACCCTAGAGGCATAGTGTTGACTCTAGAGGCATAGTGTTGACTCTAGAGGCATAGTGTTGACCCTGTAGGCATAGTGTTGACCCTAGAGGCATAGCTTTCCACAGATATCAAAATTATAACATTAAAATTAGTTTTGAAGGTCCAGGATAACAAAACTGGATTTTGATTTTATGATTTTTGTTATAATAATTTTTGTGCTAAAATTTTTGTATTACGATGCTATATAGGTATGGATTTTCATAATAGCTGAGAACCAGTTTTAATCCAGATGATATCAATCGGCTACTGGATACTGGAAAATTGGTTATGGAATATGGAACCATAATGATAAGGTAATTTCATATTTTTATCATGACCAATGTTGTATTTTATACTGAAAACCTATATCAACAATGTTATTTTATTTTTGATATAATTGTAGCAATAAGGTTTAGCAGGGATGTTAGAGACACAAGAAGATGCCTGCTTTTTAATATTGTAGCAGGAGTGCGAATATTATATGAAAATAAATGATACAAGAAAAACTTTGTATTTGTTATTTTTGGTAACTTTATATTTATCTTCATTCTAAATAAGAATAAAATTGAGGGTATAAATATTCAGGGAGGGAGGGGGGGGGGGGGGGGGACATTAGGCTGTTTATTAAAGAAGTCCCCAAACAACTTAGGAGAATTCTATTTCATTTTGATTGGTTCGTTCATTAAGTTGAATGATCAAAACTTACAACAATTAAGAGTAGTCTACAAAAGGGGTAATTTTGTAAATTTGGGATAAACATCAATTTATCAGCCATTGTCTTCTCCCTTCATACTCATACAGGTGCAAATGATAAACATTTTTAACAAAAGTTAAAGGACTTATTTATTTCGTAGATATTTTAATTATGATTAACTAGTGGCTACGCCTTTTTCGACCAGAAGCTTTTCCCACAAGGTATTCAAACCTTAAATTATTTACTATGCCTTAAAAATTTTAAAAAGTGTAATTTTCCACTGTCCATAAAACACCCCTGACTACTAAAAAGTTCCCCGAAAAGCAGACCAAAAAAAGTCTCCAGTTGATATTATAATGGATAAAAAGACAAAACAGACGACTATTCCACCTTATTTTGTAATAAATATTAAATTTCTGATAAAAAGTTATTGCCTTAATTGAAATCGAGGAAAAGTAAATTATTTTCATGTCTAGAAAATTTGTTGAGGCTGCTGGCTTGGCAATTGTGAGGAGGAGGTTGGGGGGTGCGGAGGGTTAGCCAGTTTTGCATTAAAAAAGAATATTTTGCATTTCTAAAAAAATGCACAACTAAATCAGGAAGGTAAGGAATATGTGATCTGAAGATAAAAAAAAATAATTTTTAAATTCAAATTTTGTAATTTAATTGGCATTTATCTTAGAACACTATAAAGCTGCATCATAATACAAAGCTGCGCCCCTAGCAGATTTATTATTAAAAATAAAGTAGCCTGAAACCATAAAAGGACCTATAAGAAGCTTCACTGTAATGGAGAACAATAACGGCTCGGCGGCTTTATATAATAGGATTTAAATGAGAAATAATTGGTGGAAAAATATTTTTTCTTCAAATGACATATCCCCTAATTCCCTGAAGGAAAGAAATTGAGGAATTCATAACTTTGTATGAAGTTGTATGTACACGGTGCTGTAATTTTGAAAATTTATTCAGAATTATTATTGTGATTGCATGATTGAGGCCTGTAAAATAGATTTTATGACAGAGAACATGTAATACGGTTGGGAGCGCGATACCAACTACTCCCCCCCCAATTTAATTAATAAATAAACATGGTGTTTACTTATTTATATAAAAAAATATAAAATAAAACAATAAAGTGGGCAGAACTTTTTAAAAGGCTAAAATAGCCATTCAGCAGTTTCCCTAATTTTGAAATAAATTGAAATTAAGGGGGGGGGGAGGGGTGGTAATTTTTCATTTGTTTGTTTATTACTTTGGTAAGGCACCGCAGGTCACAGGGTTGGGCCACCTGGGGATTAGGCATAGGAAAAGCATATCCCTTTCCCTTATTTTAAATTTTTAAAAAAAATAAGGGAAGGGGGGGTTCAGTGAGCTCGAAGGGCACTTTGAGGTAAAGCATTAACAAATCCATCAAAGATAGTAGGTAGATATATTCTTCAAGAATATTTCATTTATCATTTTAAAATGTCATAAGAAAGTAAATAGTATCCAACCAACAACTATTATCTAGAAATAATAAATCAGTTTCGCATTCCAAACTATACAAATTTTCAAATAATCACAAAGCTATATCCTCGTAATAATGAGCGTAAAAAGAAATGATAAACCTTTAAAATTTTTTTTGATTTTCAGTTTTCTACTTTATTTCAAAAGGAATATGGTAAAAGGAATGTGATATACTAGTTGCATCTAGGGGAGGGCTGGGGAGGTCAAGAAACTAGCTTAAAACCAGAGCAAGATATTTATAATGTATAAATAAGCATAAATAATTCGGACCTGTAACTTAATATACCTAATTGAAGTTATTATTTATTTGGTTATAGTTAGGATCACTTTGACCTAATAAGCGCATTTGACTGGAAGCTTGCAAATAACTTTACGGAATTGCGCGAAAAAAAGTTTATATGGTTTTTCTTAATATACCATGATAGTGGATGAAGATACAATATTATAGCCTCCGCATTTTATTAATTAACTTACCAAAAGGCATGTCCAGTGAGAGGAGAGGGGAGAACGGAGACGAAGTATAGAGATGCTTCTGAGGCACATCAACATATGCTCGCACAAACACCTTGTACACCACCCCTGCTTCTAGAGGCTTGTTCACTAGCCCTTCGTACTTCTTACCATCCCCCAGAGGGAAGGTATAGGGTAGGTTGCGCTGCAGAAACTTTGCTGTGATGTACGGCTTGGCCAGCTGCTGCGTGGCAGCTGCCTGTAGGTCGTCTGTTGTGGGTAGACTAGTTTTTGTAACAGCTGTACTTGAGCTGTCCAAGCTGTTCGTTAACAGGTCTGTTGAGTCGTAATAATCAGGATGTTTTGTCTTGGTAGAATTGGCGTAGGGAATAACTACAAGATAATAATGAGATATTGGTCCATATTCTTCACTAGCTTGGGGTAGGTACACTGTAATCACGCCAGGAACGTCACGTTTTACGCCAAAAAAGTCAGGCTTTACCATGGGCTGCGGCGCCGCCATTTGGGTTGTGACTGTAATTTTGGCGGGAGGACGGTAGCTGCGGCCCTCGGGTACTGCCGTAACATTGACGTGGTAGGTGGTGAAGGGGGACAGGTCCTTGATGGTGTACTCCAGGGTGTTGTGGCTCACCAGGATGGTGATCTTGGGGATCTTGACGGTCTGGGTCACGCCCTGCGCGTCAACAAACTCTTTGGTTGCATCATAAGAGATTTGGTAGTTTATTGGAATCAACCTGAAAAACATATGATATTTTACTCCTCAATCTCAAATGTATGCAAAAATAATAAAATAATATTTTATTTAAATTCATAATTAAATCAAGATATTGTTTGGAAATTAATCTTAAAATTGAAACTTCGTTGAAGGAAAGACGTACACACACTCAAATTATAGAGAAGCGGCCCTTATCCGATTATATAAAGTAGTAAGCTTTTTTTGTTTATAGTGAAGGATCTCGTTAACCGCTGAAAAATACCTATGGTTCTCCTTTACAAAGAAACTTCTTATAGGTCCATGGAAGGGTTTTAAACTATTTTGGGGGAGGAAATCTTCATCTCCCCCCCCCCCCGAAAAAGAAGATTTTCTTACTTTTTATTTTGAAATCTATAATACAAAGTAGAACGATGTCTGTCTGTCCGTCTGTCCGTCTGTCTGTCCGTCTGAAGCTTAAGATCTCAGTAACCACTGAACCGATTGGGCTCTACTCTTCAGGGAATATACCTACTGGTCCTGTGATGGTTTTAATCTATTTTCTTGGGGGGTGGGACACCCCCAACCCCCCCCAAAAATGAAAAATACCCCCCCCCCAAAAAAAATTTTTTTTTTTACTTTTTCTTTTAAAATCTAAAATACGAAAAATTAGGTTGATCAAACCTCTTGGGGCAAAGCCCCTAGAGGCTAGGGGCGAAGCCGCTAGTCTATAATAAAAAATGGGGGTGGGGGTTGACATTTCCCCTCCCATCTTAAGTGCCCATATATACTTCAACAAGAGGCGAAAATAATGTAAATACCTAATTGGAGGACCCCAAGTGAGGCGCATGGTATGGGTTGTTACTCCTTCTCCACGCAGGTTCATAGGCACATCCTCAGGCTTGACGCGAACAGCAATCCTTTGGGAGAGACGGCCCAGCCGGTTCTCCACTGTGCGAGCCGCAACAGCAATTGAGTACTGAAACATTATAAATGATAATTTAATAGTTATTTCTCGCAGCGTATTATAAACAGTTTTCCGCGGATATAAAATGTACAATTACAAGGACAAAACCGGTTTTAACCTTATGATTGTACATTTTCCATATTCGTAGAAAACTGGAATTAATATTATTCTATATAGGTATACAGTTTTAGTAAGACTGAGAACCGGTTCGAATCCACCGGATATCAATCGGTTTGGAAGAGATACTGGATAAAATATTATAAGTTCATTATATCTACAAACAAACAGACAGAACAATTCAATCAAAAGAATTACTACTTATTATTTAAATTTTAACCTACAGAAAGGTTGATTTTGTTCACCGCTTAAAAATCCCATAAAATCCCAGGGTAAAAAGATTAAGTTTCTATTGCTAGGTACAATAAAAGTTAAATAAAACCATAAAAATCAAACAAAGTAATCCTTGCCAATAAATAGACTTATCCTTGTCTACTTAAAATCATAATATTTACAACCAATTTCTGTTGTAAAACTTAAACAAATAATAAGGGAAAAATAATTTGATTAAATGTAGCAATAATCAGCATATTTCGTGTTATTAACTGGCAAAAAAGGCCGGAATTCTAGCAGCCTGCAAACATTTTTACACTATGCACTTTTTTGATTAAAAAATAATTTGAAAACGTTTATAAATTTTTTAAAAAAGAAATATTATTACAATAAAAAATTAGGTCAAGCCTTGATATTCAAAAATCCAATTTTGCACAATTTTTTCCTTGGTTGATGGACCTAATAAACAGTTAATCTAAAACTTTAATTAAGTTTTCTCTCTTTATATCCAATTCCATTTAACCTTATGATCAAAACATAATCCCCTAAGAAGAAAAGTTTGTTTTTAGTTCCTCCTATCTTATTCTGATTATCTCTGGTTTAATCATTGATGAGCATACAAAGTAGTTAGAATTATTTTAGAATACTTTCTCATAGATAAACTTAAATCCTATTATATAGTAGTAAGATTTTTTTTGTCTGTAGTTTAAATTTTCGATAACTACTGAATTGTTTAGTTCTCCATTTCATGGAATTTGCACAGAGGTCATGGGATGGGTTTAAGCTATATAATTTATTTATTTATGTCCTAGGATGTATTTATGCTATTTTTGTCCTTATGATTATATACAAAATAAACCCTTCTGTAAATTCAATTAGTTGTTGAAATGTTTCGTTACTCAACTTAATGAACCAATCAATCAAAATTCAACATAAAAGTCCCAAATGTTGATAATCCAACGAATAAGAAAATGTTTTTATAAAACTAGTGTAATAAACAGCCTAATGTCTCCTCCCTCCCTAAGAACAAATATAACACAAACCTGAGCATGGCGTTCCAGGTTGACGAGATCAATGGAGGTGACGAGGCCCACGGTCTTGCGCTGCCAGATGTCCAGGTCGTCCACATCCGACATGGAGTAGAATACCTCGTAGCCGACCACCTGGGACCTCACGGGCACGGCCTCCCACCACACCTGATAAGTTATACAATAAAAAAAATATTTAACACATCGTATTATAGACAGCTTTTCGCGGATATTAAAATGAAAAATTTTATGTTGAAAACCAGTCCTGAGGGACGAAGTTATTGTTTACAGACATACTTACTTTTTTAGAACTTAATTATACAGATGATTCGCCTATAAAATTATATCTTGATGTAATAGGACTGATTATGCCAAAAATCAGATGAACAGGATATTTATAACACATAAAAAATTGTTGTTAAAAAAAGGTTAAAAATCAACAGGGACGTAAGGACTTTATATAGTTGCTAAGCTTCCTAAAATGTATCTAACTGTTATAAGAATCATCATGCAAAGTTTGAAATCGATAGAACAATTCTAACATGTATATATTAACGAAAAGAGCTAACCGTTACACGAAAAATGCTAACCGTTACGGAAAGACATACGGATTAACCTAACTCTAATTATAGAAAAGCTTCGCATTTAAAAAAAAGTAGGGCAATTGGAATATAATATACATATTACTTATATTAAAAGAAGATGACCAGTAATAATAATAATAATATTGACTAATCTACCCGACACACTGCATCACATACACACATAATATATATTATAGAAACAATTGAAAATGGTTTATTTCATATCCCCCCCCCCGTACCCCCTATTATTTGATATATGTATAGGGTGTTTCGTGCCTGGAATAGATCGCTGGTGTTACATTTTGACAAAAAGTAATATTTTAGCTATCAAATCCTTTTATTCTTAAGTATATGAATGTTTGTCTGTCATAAGATATCTAAAAGGCATTACGGCCTTTTTTTGTGAAGCCTCAAAAAAGTTTGACTATGAGTAATGTTTTCCAAAACTAAACCCTTTAAATACTATCATTTTAAATGATTTTACTTATTTTCCAAGTTTTATTTCATATGAAAAAGTTAATTTAAGTTCTATATTCAATTATGCATATATCTATTTTGTTGCATTTTTGTAGGCCCTTCAAGAACCTGTATGTTGGTGGCACTAGCCACTGAATGGTTTTCCACCTGGAATACAAATAAGGTTTCTATACACATAAACACACACACACACACACACACAGATACGCCCAAACACACCCACACTAAAGCTATTTCAATATAACTACTCCCTATTCCGCTTACTACACCAAGAAAATCATCTTTTAAATGCCTTTTCATGCTCTTTCTCATTGGCGTATTTAGTGGGGATTTTATCAATTCTATCTTACAAACTAAAATAACAGGAGCTTCGTATCTTTGTCTAGTAAGATCTCTTTGACGGGTTGACTGATCGTTCTATTTTTTTCAGAGAAGTTTTTTGTTAGTCATGGGCAGATTTTAGGCTATTTTGCCGGATTGTAGATCAATTACCCTATAGAAAATGGTCATTTTATGTATAAACTTAAACACCTCCTCCTAACGATTTTTTAATATAATAAAAAGTGAAGGGAGTTACTCCCCCCTCGACACACAAACTAAAAGTATTAAGAGTAACAGTGTGGATTAAAAATCTCACCTCTAAACTAGATTCACTGGTGGCCATAGCTTTTAATCCCAAGGGTGCGCGCACAATATTCCTGTCTGTTCTAAACGTTTGCTGTGTCGACCAGGGTCCATAACCTTTCCGCGTGTTGGCCCTCACACTAAACTTGTACTCCGTGTTGTCGTCCAGGTTGGCAAAGACCGCCTTGCGGCTGGTCGTACTGCGCACCTTCTTCTGGTTCGGATCAGCGCCTTTCCAGAATTGTATCTCATACAGTATAATCTGACCGTTGCGCGAGGGCTCAGGTGGCGGGTCGTAGACTATTTCAACAACATCTGGCGTCTGAAATCGCCATGAAATGTTCTTGGGCGAATCAGTAGGCACACCTTCGGGGGTCAGATAGGTGAGAATCATTTCCTGCCCTGCGCCCACATTATTCATGCCAGCTACACGAAACTCATACTCGATACCCTTTTCCAGGCCGGAGATTTCTTGGTGCTGAACATTTGGGTCGCGAATAAGGATGTCGGTCAGTGGATCCGGCCCGTTTTTGCGGCCATATCGTACGCGATATCCTTTCAGAGCGCCGTACGTCTCCTTAGGTGCCTGCCATTCAAGGTCCATAGTGATCTTAGCTTCGGATTTTACAAGTCTGAACAAAAATGTGAATTTAAGAATATCATCAAAATCATAAAAATATTAAATTCATGTTCATATATTATGTATAACCCTAATATAATATAAACAAAAACAATAAAATTCCCCCCTTGTAGTAAATCAAAATATCTGGAAACTATTTAAAATCTAGATTAAGTATAAACAAAGGTTAGGATAAACTAAATGCAACAAAAACAGAAGTCTGCTCAAACTTTGGTAATTTCCTAGCTAATTCAACACAAACATACCAAGATTTAAATTTATGGTAATTCATTGATAATATTAATGTACAAAATAACAGATATAAATTAGGTTTAAAAGAAAAACTAGTAAGTAATAGTTATTTATATCATCAAATCATAGACATCTTTCCGCGGATAAATTAAAACCAGTTTTTATAGCACTCTAGGAACCGAAGGCCCGTGCTAAAAAAAATCGTTTTAAATTTATGATTTTCAATATAATATTCCTGGAAAATTGTCTGTAATACGACACTATACATGATTTTTCAATAAGGCTAAGAACAAGTTCTAATCCAGCGGATATTTATCGGTTTTAAAGCCATACTGGAAAAGGTCTTGCATTTATTTTGCATACTTTAGTCATAATTGAGTTATTGCGCATTTTTTTGTTTAATGCCCTTCCTCTATCAAAGATATGTCACTCGTCTGGCAGAGCACGAGTATATATAATTTTGATAAACTCTTAGTTTGGACGCTATCTGGGACAAGTAAACAAATACCCCACCCGGCTCCTTGACTTGATAAAAAAATGGAGGTTTAACAAACCAGAGTTAGATAAAACTGCAAGGATGTTGCTACAAGTTTGTATCACACAAAATCATTAGTTCCCTCACCCCGAAACACGTCAGACAACCTTTTTTACCCATCAAAACTAAATGTCTGATTTGATCAAGAAAAAAAGAATAATAAATGCATCTAGACTATTATAAGCTTTAAATTTCATAGACCAAATAACAAAATGTCTTAATTATTAGTTTGAAATAACAAGGGAGTAAAATTAAAATAACAAAATATTATAAATGGTAACGCATTTTAATTTCTTATTTCTTAATGTTTATTAGCTAGGGTCTTGGGTAGAAATTTCGTAGGGATAGAAATTTCGTGAAGATAGATTTTTCGTCAAAATCAATTCATATAAATTCCAATAATATGCTGCGCAACCTGACCAAAGAAAATTCTTACTTTATTTCTGCATGAGGTCTGGAGGGTACTCCACCTGGAGTTTTTACATTCACAGGTTCAGATCTGGTTCCGTCTCCTTTTCTTGTCAGGGCAGCAACCTTCACAATAATTATGATGTAAGTCCAAATATTCAGGGAACCTTAAGGGATAAGACAATGGCCGATAAATTCATGTACAACACCAATACACAAAATTACTCCTTACAATTCATGATTGAAACATTTGGACACTCATCTTAATGAAGTCCTTGAAGTTTTCAAGTCCACAAAAAAGAGAACATTATTATAAACTTTGGGGACTGTTGTAATAATCAGCCTGTTGTCCCCTCCCTCCCTGCAAAATATTGCACGAATTAGGATATTGTAGCCTTTAATTCGAGCACATGGCAATTATTTAAAGAAACCTGTGTGTAACTTTGATGCCAGACTGAATTCTGGTCACTTCCCCCAGTCTAGGGGGTTTGGGTGGGGCTAACAATCCTTCCCTAGAAAAAACCTGCTTATGTTCAACCCGCACAAAGTAATGACCAATTTAACTTTGGGCTCGGGAACGAAGTAGAGGTTGGAAACAACAATATGATGTTTGGCTGGGAAACCGCTAACGGACCAGTCAGGCGGATGATTCTGAATTCCCGCAGACCAACAAAAATTTGCACCTGGAATGTTCAGACAATGTTTCAGTCAGGCCAGACAGAAAACATTTGCCAAGAAATGCTAAAAGCCAAGGTTGACATCCTGGCTATCACCGAATCAAGGTGGACAAACAATGGAGAGTTTAAACATCATTCTGGCTTGAAAATACTATACTCAGGTCATATGAATGAGGATCTAGGCCATAATCAAGGGGTGGCTCTTATGCTGACCAAGCAAGCAGAGCAGGCCATGATCAGTAGGCAACCCCATGGTCCTAGAATTATGGAGGCTTATTTCAAATCCTCAGTTAAAAACATCAAACTGAGAATTATAGTAGCATATGCTCCAACAGAACAAGCAGATACAGAGGTCAAAAACGAATTTTATGACCAGCTTGACTCTGTATTTAAAATGGTCATAAAGAAAAGGATCTGACCATGCTCCTAGGAGATTTCAATGCTCAAGTGGGGAGTAATAATGAGAATTTAGAAGAAGTCATGGGCAGATATGGCCTAGGCTTAAGTAATGGCAAGGAAAATGACAATGGTGATAGACTTGTAAGTTTTTGTACTGAAAACAAACTTGTCATTGGTGGAACTATCTTTAAACACAAAAAGATTCATACTGCCACCTGGAGGTCACCAGATCAAAGAACCTTTAACCAGATAGACCACATATGTATATCTAGAAGCTTTAAAGGTTCTCTCCTTGATGTCAGGGTTGAAAGAGGACCTGATGTTAATTCAGACCATTATCTTCTATCTTCTAAAGTTCGGCTGAGATTTAAAAAGCAGGACACAAAGCCAAACCCCAGAAAGAAATATAATTTAACATCCCTCCAAAACTCTGAAAAGTTACAAGAGTTTAAGCTCACTCTAAAGAATAGATTTGAGTTGCTGACTCTTTAAGAGGAAGATGGAGTGGAAGATATTTGGCAAGGTATCAAAAAAGTTTATAATGATACTAGCCAAGAAAAATTAGGTTTCAAAAAGGCTAACTAAAAGCCGTGGATCACTCAAAGATCCATTGATCTCATGGATCAAAGAAGAGAGGTAAGACAAAAGACACTCTCTAGAAACTCTCCAGAAGATGAAGACCTGTATAAGATGCTCAGCAGGGAAATCCCAAAAATTGTCAGAATTGACAAAAAAGAACACTTGGAAAACCTTGCCTTGCAAGCAGAAAATGCTGCTAATCAAAATAGAATGAAAGATGTCTATGAGATTACTAAGAGCATTACAGGTAAAGTACACAAATCAGGATCACACATCAGGGACAAGGATGGTTCACTCCTTAAAACTGATGAGGATATTCTAAATAGATGGGCAGAGCATTTCACTGAACTGCTGAATCTTCCAGTTCCAGAGGAAGAACTGAGATTCCAACCTCAGATGCACTTGACATTGACTGTCGAGCGCCAAATCTATTGGAAATCAAAGAGGCCATTAAAAGTTTGAAAAATAACAAGGCTGCTGGACCTGATAACATCCCAGCTGAGGTCATGAAAGCAGACCTAGACACATCTGCTGAGGCATTCCTACCTTTGATCACTAAGATATGGAATGATGAGTTATGCCCAGAGGACTGGAAAAATGGACATATCTCAATACTGGCCAAAAAAGGAGACTTGACCCAATGTGGAAACTACAGAGGGATAATGCTTCTTTCAGTACCTGGCCGTAACCTTAGTAAGATTCTTCTTAATAGAATAAAGAAGAAGGTTAATGAAAAGCTAAGACCTAATCAGGCTGGATTTAGACCAAACCGTTCCACTATTGATCAGATAACCTCTCTAAGAATCATCATAGAGCAATCCAAGGAATGGAACTCTGAGCTTTTTGTAAACTTTATTGACTACAAAAAAGCATTTAATTCTTTAGACAGGAAATCTCTCTGGAAAATCTGCCAACACTATGGCATTCCAGAAAAGATAATCAATATCATTAAAGCTATCTATCATAAAGGAGGTGGAAATGTTATGTATAAAGGTAAACTATCAACCTTTTTTGAGATTGTAACAGGTGTCAGACAAGGATGCCTTCTCTCTCCCTTCCTTTTCCTCCTTGCCATTGACTGGATCATGAAGAACTGTGAAAGCAATGATGGCATTCGCTGGCAGTTATTTGGCAATCCCAAATATTAGGGAGAACTGGACTTTGCTGATGATATTGCTTTGTTAACAGCAATAGAAGTCAAATGCAAAGAAGGACTAACATGATAGCTGAAACTTCCAAGAAAGTTGGACTTGAAATAAATGTTCCAAAAACTAAAATACTCAGATTAAATGCAAACTCCCAAGAACCAATAACTATTGGAAACCAAATTCTTGAGGATGTTAACTGCTTTGAGTATCTTGGAAGTAAAATTGATAAAGCTGGAGGCACTTTGACAGATGTTAAAGCTAGAATTAACAAATCTAGAACAGCCTTTGCCAGCTTAAACAAAATTTGTAATTTCAACAACATCTCCATAAAGACCAAGTTAAGACTTTTCAAGTCAAATGTTCTCTCTGTTTTGCTGTATGGGGCCGAAACTTGGTTCCTAAACACAGCAGTGGTCTCCAAGCTACAGACATATGTCAACAAATGTCTTAGGAGAATCCACAAGATCTTTTGGCCAAACAAGATCACAAATGCTGAGCTTTTAGAGCGCAGTGATATGTCAGACATCAAACTGACAATAAAACAGAGAAAATGGAGATGGTTGGGGCACACTCTAAGGAAAGGGCATGATGATTTAACCAATCAAGCCTTGACTTGGGACCCCTTCACAGGAAAAAGGAAACCAGGCAGACCAAAAACAACCTGGAGGAGGGAATTCCTTGAGGAACTGAGAAAGAAGAATTTTTCATCTTTCAGTGAAGCCTCTACTGAGGTCCAATTCAAAGATAAATGGAGAACCATTGTGCGTGGCCTATGCTCTGGAAAGAAGAGATAAATGGCGATGATGATGATGATGTGCGTAACTTTTATGCAAGTAGGGATTTAGGTTGTAAAAAGAAACTTGAATGGCAATACAAGGCACACATTCACTGTCGGGTTGTAATATTTGGTCTCAAAATTAGACAAATAATCCGAAAAAATCTACAAATTTTAAATTAGAATTCTAATATATAATCCAAAAAAAAGCAAAGTAATCCAAAGTTGTATGTTGATTGCCTCCCTGATTTGTTTAAGACATACAAACAATCTCTGTAAACTGCTAAACAAATGTTTCTACCTGTACTTTATATTTTGTATCCGGCTGTAATCCAGAAACATTCATGGCAGTTACTGTAGCATCTTCTGTTGTAAACCTCAAAGGTTGGCTGTAATACTGCTGTAACTCATCCTAAAAAGAAAAAAATGTTTTTAAAAAAATGCTATGAAAACTTTTGGAATCGTCAAAATAAACATTTAGTCACAAGAAAAATAGAAAAAGCCAAGATCAATTGTTTACTGTATTCATTACAAAAGTCAAATAAGTCAAATAAGTCTAGGTATCCAGTGGATTGGCTGATTAATCTGCCATCCCTGTAAATTTTTATCGTCTTTTGTCCTATCTCTATTTTCCTAGCACAATTTAAATACTTCCATGTCACGGAGTCCAATCAAGTTCACAAAAAATCCTCTATAATTATATTGCTATGGATAAGCTATCTAAAACGCATAAATGTGTCATAACCAATAAACTGATGCTGCAAAATCTTCAAAAAAAACTATCATCAAACATGATTATATTCAATTATTATTTATTATCTTTTGCTTTTGTGCATGATATAGGCACATTACAAAAACAGATATTAAAACATTGTGATATTAGCAAAAGCAGTTATCCTCTTATATAAAGTAATAAGGTTTTCTTTTGTCTGTAGATTAAGATTTCTTTAACCACTGAACTTATTAAGCTCTCCATTTCAGGGGAGCTTTATATAAGCCCTAGGTTGGTTTTAAGACTCTTATAATCTCATATTTGAGTCTTGATAGCCTTAGTTTAGGCTATTTCACCAATCTTCCCTTCCAATACATAGCCTTTAGGGGCGCAGCATCTAGTATATTGTATAATGTGGCACCTGGCGGATATGAAAGAACACCCCAAGTCACTCCATTAATATTTGTTCAGGCCTTCAAGTTGAATTAGTTGGTGAGAGTAAAAAATAATGAATGCACAAAATTAAAGTTGCATTGTTGTCACCTAGCTGCTCTACAAATAAGAATCTGGCAAAGTCACATGATCTATCTATCTACAACAATTTGTTGAAAAAAAATAATTTTTACATGAAGCATTGGAAAGATTGTCGTTAACATTATTATATGTTTTCATTGGAGGATTTTCTTTTCTCTAGATATTTTTAAAAATATTGAAAAATGAAGATCTTTTTATTTGTAAAACACATTAAGAAATCACCTAATCTTCATGGGAATCGTTAAAACTTTCTAGTATCACGGCTACGTTAATGAAGTATTAATATTTAGTTAGTAAAAAAGGTATAAATAAAGCTGTAGCCCAGCTGTCCTATTTCAAACTTTTACCCGCAGCTGTAGAAATAAAGTTTAAGTTTGGAGGTCTAATCTTTTAAAAGGATGTTTCAAGAGGTATTCAGAATAGTTATTCAACGCATCGTATTTTTGACAGCTTTTTGCAGATAATAAAATGACATTATAAGATTAAAACCCGTCGGGGCTAACAAAACTGGTATTAATTTCATGTTTTTAAAGTTAATATTCGTAAAAATTTGTCTGTAATAAGATGCTATACATAATTTTTCAGTATGGCTGAGAACAGCGGATATTAATAGGTGTCGAAGCCATACTGAGAAAATTAATATTTCCCCGTTTAAAACAAGTATATAAGAAAGTGAACAAAAACACTGTTCTATAAAAATGATATATCAAGTAGGATTATATACATTGAAAATTACAAGAAACTACCAGGGATCTAAAGGGATAAGACAATGATAAGTTGATGTACATCCCGAATGATAATACACAAAATTACCCTTCCTGTAGACTACAATTAGTGGTTGAAACGGTTGGACACTCAACTTAATGAACCAACAAATCAAAATTTTATAATAGTCCTCAAAGTTTATGAGCCAACAAATAAGAAAACATTATTATAAAACTTTGGGGACTATTATAAAAACAGTCCAATGTCCCCTCCCTCCCTGAGAAACTTCTCTTTTTCTTGCAGAGATTATCAATAAAGATTGGATACTTTCATAAGAACTAGCAGCTTCGTCCAAAGCTTTTAGGATTTTAGTAGCGAAGCTACTCTATAATTCACTTTGTCCGTCCGTCAGTCCGTAACGCTATGGGGGAAACGTGATTTTCTCGGCTCCTATTCAAGATAGACAGCTGAAATTTTTAGTGAAGATGTTTTGACATATGCCCATCTAATCTAAACATTGTTTTGTCCTTCTGTCTGTTACTTAGGGTGCTAGATCGATTCCTAGATTTTTAAGCTTTTGTGATTTTTTCAATTCCTATTCAAGATAGCAGGCTGAAACTTTCAGAGATTAATTTATTTTACATTCAAAATATTTTCACCAAGTTTTGGGTATTAAGATTTGTTTATTGATTGGGGTGCTGGATCGATTCCTAGATTTTTAGGTTTATGTGATTTTCTCTATTCCTATTCAGGATTGATGGCTGAAACTATCAGGGATTGAATATGCTTATATTCTACATATTTCCATCAAGTTTCATTAAGAATTGTTTATTAATTGCGGTGCTAGATTTTGAGTTTTCGTGATTCAAAGGATGCGTGATTTTAAAGGCTTCGTAATTTCACTATTGTATCAAGTTTAATGATTATTGTATGACACTGTTCTATAATAAATTTTTTCCCGATATTCATTCAATTTTTTTTAGCTTCGCTACTTATGGATGTTGTCATCCTTGTTTATTCATTCGAATGGATTTTCTTTGAAGACAATTGCTTTCGCCCAAAAAAAGGTATGAAATAATTTTAGGATGTTTCACTGATAAATAATTATTTTGACCAGGATTCTGACAATCAATTCTAAACAAAAAAAATTCCCTCTAGTTAAAGCACAAAACAATTTTCACGCCAATATTAAGCCACATAAAATATATTTTTTTTGCAATTTCAAATGGAATTAACTTGCTGAATCACAGGCCCTAGAAATATTCAATGTTAGTAGGGATACGGGTTTCGCTGGCTATTAGATAAAATATAATTTAAAATTTTAAAGATATTGTATAATCTTTTGTAAGAATTTTTTTATTGAATAAGAAAGATTTCTTGATGTCTCAACACTTCTAGTAAAATGATGAATAAGTTGAAATTTCAGTTATTATACTTGTTTTGTATGAATACAACACTTTGAAAAATTTTAATAGACTAAGGATCCATTTTTTAACCACGTTTGGCGATAATAAATGGATAAAAATTATAAAAATATTGACAAAATGCGGCACTATAAAAGCAAAGAATAAGATTTAGATATGAAGTAGAATGTTTCTTAATGCTCTAAAGACTTGATTTTACAGTATCATGTAGCTTCGCCCCTAGCCTCTAGGGGCTTTGCCCCAAGAGGTGATAAAAAAAATGTTGCTATTCTTTCATTCAAAATAAATGCTGGAATACAAAATAATAAAGGGCAGCCTGTAGCAGAGCAAAATAAAAAATAAGGGGGGGATTTTTTTGTTTTTGGGGGGGTTAGGGGTGTCCCACCCCCCAAGAAAATAGCTTAAAACCACCACAGGACCAATAGGTATATACCCTCAAGAGTAGAATCCGATCGGTTCAGTGGTTACCGAGATCTCAAGCTTCAGACGGACGGACGGACGGACAGACAGACAGACAGACAGACAGACAGACAGACAGACAGACAGACAGACATCGTACTACTTTGTATTATTGATAAAAACAAGGATAACAACATCCATAAGTAGCGAAGCACAAAAAATAAAATCATAGATGGTAATACGTACAAGTAGATTTGTGTATTTATTAATTGATTTATTGGAAAAAATAAACACGAAACCTTGTTTTATATTTTGTATGATGACAATCAAAGTAAATAACATAAAAGATGCTCATAACAATGGGAAAAATTATTTTGATACTGATATCCCAAAAAAGTTTTAAAATTGGACTAAAAACACCAAAGATATGAGGAAATATGTAAAACATATAAAAATAGCAAAAACCTGCTAAAAAGCAGTCTGACCGCCATGCTTGTTTTCTTAAAACGATAGGAAATTTAATTATTAAATCCTTAACTTAAAAAAAAATTGGAAAATTGGACTATATACATCAAAGATATGGAACAATTTAAAAATAGCCAAAAAACAGGAAGTTTAATTTTGATATGTATAACTGAAAAAAATTTTGGAAATCGTACCATAAACACCAAAGATATGGAGAAAAATGTGAAAAATAAAATAAAATAGCCTAAAACCTGCTGAAAGACAGTCTGAGCGTCAGTGTTGTTTTCATAAAAGGACAGGAATTTAATTTTGATATCTATAACTAAAAAAATTTTAGAAATCGGACCATAAAAACCAAAGATATGGAGAAAAATGTGAAAAATACAAAAATAGCCTAAAACCTGCTTAAAGGCAGTCTGACCGTCATAGTTGGTTTCTTTAAAGGACTGAAAATTTAATTTAGATATCTATAACTAAAAAAAATTTGAAAATCGCACCATAAACACAGAAGATATTGAGAAAAATGTGAAAAATACAAAAATAGCCTAAAACCTGCTAAAAAGCAGTCCTACCGCCATCGATGTTTTATACTTAATTGTGCTCCTTATTGATGGGAATGTTGTCAAAAAATTTCAGCATTCTATCTTTTATAGGAGCTGAGTAAATCCCATTTCCCCCATAGCGTTACGGACTGACGGACGGACAAAGTGAATTATAGAGTAGCTTCGCTACTAATAAATATAAAATTGGTACAAAAAAGGATATAACTTAGAATACCTATAACTTAGAATTAGGTGTCTTTTTAAGTTATTGGTTCCATATAGATTCTTAATGATAAGAATCTAAAACCTATTCATGTAACTATCTCCTTAAAAATATTGGCATATTTTATATGGCCATGAATATGAATTAGCACAGTAGTTCTACAAACACAAATTTTATAATTTATGTGTTAAGATGTAGCTACCAGGGATCCAAAGGGATAAGAAAATGACAAATAAATTGATAATACACAAAATTACCCCTTTTGTGATTACAAACAAGTGGTTAAAACCTTTGGACACTCAACTTAATAAAACCACTTAATCAAAATTCAATAAAAGTCTCCAAAGTTGCTAAACCAACGAATAAGAAAACTTTATTGTAAAACGTTGGGGACTAGTGTAATAAACAGCCACATGTCCCCTTCGTCCCTGTGTAGGTAGGCAAATATAAAATACGTGTTGAAAATGCAATACAGCTGTATTTGAGCCTGTGAATATGGCAGCAAACCCTTTGACAAATCATATTGGCTTGTTTATCTTGTCATGTGTGAGAGAAATACACATTTGCATCAACTGTGAAATATTTACACACAAAATTTGAAAACCTTATTCTAAATACGTATAACTAAGTTATTTTACAATTAATGGTGACAAATCAAAGTCGAGGACATATGAGTGGTTTAATAAATGAACTTTCAAGATGTAAGATGATATTTGTAAAGTGATAGAATGGCTAACAAGCTAGACAGACAAGCCAATAAACCATGCTTGCATTTAGTATGGCAGATACCTCAAAGACTACTCAAATTTACTACTCAATAATCAAATTTTGACCCCACCAGGAAGAAGTTGCGCGAAAGACCTTGGAGACTTGTGCTGTAAACAGCCCAATGTCCCCTCTCTCCTTAATTGCAACTGATCCAAATTTTCTGTGGTTCTTTAGATCAATTTTTTTTTATAAATGTTGTAAACAATTCTTACAATTTGATAAACAGCCTAATGCCCTTGGCTACAAAACGTCTCCAAAATTTAAAGATTAAACGATCCAAGTTAACTGAGTTGTTGAGGCAAGGCTTGGTTATGAACTTTGTTGGAACTGTACATCTTAGAATCACACGAGAACTTTGATTTTGTGCACTTTTGTAGTTTTAACAATCTGCCAAACAGTTATTTAATAGATGCTTAGACGAGCTTTTAATTTACACTAACAAGGATGAGAACATCTTTAGAAGCGAAACTTTAAAGCGGTAGGACAAACGAAAATTAACAAATGTAGAGTGTTAGAACTGAATAAGCAAAAAATAAATATGTAACTGTAAACAAAATTGTAAGCAAATTTGTTGCAAAACTGCTAAATAACAGGATACTTTTAAAGGACATACTAACATTTTAAGTACTTGATTATAGAGATGATTCGCTTATGACATGTAAATTGTTGTAATATAAATCATCATGCTAAGTTTGAAATCGATAGGACAATTCTAACATGTTTATATTACTAAAAAAGTACGGACGGACGGAACGACCATTATTAAAGAAAATCTTCCCTTTAAAAAATTTCTTATTAATCGTAGGATATTTGGAAGGGGCCTATGGTTTACACGTACATTAGTATATCTTGTATATATCTAAATTTTGTTGACCAAAAAAATTATTCCATTACGCTCCAAATACTAAAAAAAACAACAATAAATTCTTAATAAGCCTAATATTTCCATGAGAAAAATATGAGTTACTAAGAACGAATATGTATACAGGAAAGTTTTTTTTGAGAAAGCATTCTAAGGTTTTTTTTATTAGCGAAGCTTTTCTATGATTAGGGTCGGTCTGTCCGTCAAATTTTTATGTGATATAATTATCCTATTGATCTGATTTTTGGAATACTGATTCCTGGGACAACAAAGTAATTTTATAAGCGAAGTATCTCTATAATCAAGTCCTAAAAATGAAAGTATGTCTTTAAACATTATCCTGTATTGAAGCAGTTATGCAGCAAATTTACTTACGATTTTGTTTAGACTCATACATTCATATCCTGATTATTCAATTATGACACTCAACAAATGTTGATGTTCGTTTGTCCTATATCGTTTTAGAGCCTCACTTTTATGGATTTAAAAACCTCATTATTTTTTATAACATTAAAAAACACAAGTACTTTACCAATTTAAAGGAAATTTAGTGCATAACATAATGAAAAATTCGCATTGACAAAAACCTAATAAAAAACCACTCACCGTTTTCTTTGGTTGTACATAGATCTGATATGCTCTGATGATTCCATTCTGTTGTGTGTCCAGGGGTGGGTTCCACTGAACCAGAACTGTGCTCGAGTTCACAGGTCTGGCACTCACATCACGTGGTTCTCCAGGTACTACACAAAATTTCAAATAATTTCACATCATTACATTAAAAAAAATATCAAGCTGGTCTATGACTGAAATGCGTAACTCTCAATTTTATTCTAATCTTATCATGGAAAGAAAACGGAGTAGCGAGTTTCATCGTATTTTCACAGTAGCTTTTGATAGGTAAGGTAAATGTCAATGATTGCACCGCAGGGTTAAGAAATTGACCCTGCAGGGTTCGAGCCCCCCGCAGGAGCTAGAAAAAGTAGAAAAGCTACTGTGAAAATACGACGAAACCTACTACTTCGTTTTTCCATAATACTTTTACTCTCATTATTTCATTGATATAGATCAGCCTGATACCAAAAACACTTTACAATACAACCTTCTGAATTCCTGCCTAATATCTAACCAAATCTTAGCCTAATCCTTAAACATTGTGCAGAAAATAAAGATAAAAAAAAACTAAAAATGAACTGAAACAAACTAGAGCTGGGTCTCAAATCATCAAACTAAAACTGAAACTTAAAAAGACAAATAAAATATAATTTCATGCAAATAAACTTGTTTAAGATGCAAGCTTCTAAAGTATTAGAATTGAACACTTACCTCGCGTTCTCAACCTGAATTCAATGTGGAAAGAGGAATAATTGTAATTAAGAGATAAACCTTCCTAATTATACATCTCTTATAAATTACTTTACATTTTGGCTAGATTATTTAATGGTAGAATTCCTTTATTGGCATTGAAGGCAGCCAAAATTACCCTTTTTTAGGTTAGGTTAAGTAAGATTAATTATAGGGGGTTATGACCGCTTCACATGCAAAATAAAGTAATAAAGGGTATATATATATATATAGTCCTTTTCGTGGCAACGCCTCTTTGGAGGCGATTCGTCGCATTTTCACAGAGGTGATCAAGAGGTTAGGTGATTGCCCCGCAGGATTAGACGCCCCAGCAGGAGCTAGAAATGGGAGAAAAGCTACTGTTAAAATACGACGAAGTGCCCCTTAAGAGGCGTTGCCATGACAGGGACTATACCCGTAATATATTAAATTATTATATTTTATCATGGCCAAACGAGGCCTCATGAACTTCTGGGGGAGTTAATTTAAATAAATATAGTAAATAATAATGAATTATTATTTGCATAAAGCTTGTGGATAATTAATTTCATGAAATGACAAAATCTGCCATCCCTAATAACCGGCCGCTATTCATAAAATAAATTACTTTCTAGTTTTTTAAAATATGTTTCTTACACAAAAGATATTAATTTAGTTAGATATATAAACATCTAAAATGTTTTTAGTACAGTATTCTTAAAACAATTAAAAGACTTCTGATAGCAATGCAATAATTATGGATAAATGGATAATGACTAACGAAAATCAAGTTATTTTAAATTTATAGCATCGTATCATAGACAGTTTCCCGCGGATATTAAAATGAAAAACAAGTTTTGTTATTCCCGAGGGGCTGAAGGCCTGGGTAACAAAACTAATACTAATTTAATGGTTTTTATTTTAATATCGTGGAAAATTGTCTGTAATAAAATGCTTTACATGATTTGGATCTAATTGGTTGTTTTAATTTGGGTTAGATATTGTATAACATATGTTATTAAGACTTGGATAAATAATTCTAATATTTTATTGCATGATATCTTACTCTTTATTTTTTTCATTTTCTGTGGTAAAAATATTTGTGTTCAAATAAAATGTTACGAAGAAAACATTTTCCCAATAATAATCTGAACATCAAATCTGAATTTTTCTTATTTCACCAGAGTTTCATAAAAGTTTGGAATATTAGGAAAATAAATATTTTGCATTAAAAGACAAAAAAAATGAAAGTAGTGTCAATTTAATGCTTTTATTGTAAATATTTTTACTGTTTTGGTCAATTTGAGATCGATATGGAAACTAATTCTTTGCAGGATTAAGGTATAGCCAACAAGCGAAATAAATCTAAAATAATATTTTGGGGGCATAAGCTGTTGGTATAAGCTGAATCGTTTCGAATGTAGACTTATTTTCATGTGAAATTATTTACCACAGAAAAAAATAATCTATCGTCTATTTTAACCAAAATTTAAGCTTTCAAAAAGTTTTTTTTTGTCTCAAATGATGCAATTTTTGGAGGAATTCGTAATTTTTTTGAGTAAATAGTTATCTTATTTTTAAGTGATATTTGATCATATGTATAAATTGGACAAAAATTTTAAGAATGTTTATCTCCCCCTTTATTCAATACAAAATTTTATACCATTTAAAGTTAGGAAAACTTAATTTTAGTCCGTAGTCATCTACATCCGTCATAAAATATTTTTGTGTCTGATAAAAAAAAAGTAAGAAAATTTCTTCTTTTTCTTTTTAGTAAATACGTAGAAATTGGCTAATCCCAGCAATAAAGAGATTGGTATAACAAATTTAAAATAATACTTTAAAAGTATCAAAATTCAATTTTCATTAGAAACTTGAGTTTTTTAAAGTCAGGGATCTAAAGGGATAAGACAATGGCCGATAAATTTATGTACATCCCCAATGATGATACACAAAATTACCCCTGTAAATTACTGTAGGTTGAAACGTTTGAACACTCAAGTTAATGTACCAATCAATCAAAATTCAATAAAAGTCTCCAACAAATAAGAAAATGTTGATATAAAACTTTGGGGACTAGAATAATAAACAACCCAATGTCCCCTCCCTTCCTGTGTTTTAGTTGACCATCCTCCAGTTTGGTTTGTAATTTAAGATAATGTTTTCATATTCCCATTAAAATGGTCAATAAAATATAAGAAAACGACTTATAGTTATAAGTATACCAAACACCAATCTTAAAAGTTAATAAAAAATATACAATACAAAAAGTTTTACAAAACGGGCGGTGATTATTGATTATATCTCGTAATCGAGGTAATAAGGACACTTAAAACATCCCGAAAAAGTAAAAATGAGTTATAGCTCTCTATAATTTTTTTTATATCCAAAATGGTCTACTATTTTATGCGTTTATTTTTTATAAAAATATAATTAACTCCTATTTGTAAAACAATATTTAAGTTAGTGCTCTCAATTTTCATTTTAATTGTGCTTTTTAATTCCATTTTATATAAAGCTTCTAAGGTGTTCTTAATATTTTGATTACGAAACCCCTTAAACAATCATCCCAAATTTCTTATAAATATCAAAAGTACAAAAATGAATTATTGGATTGTTGTATATTCTGTAGACTCTGAGATCAGGGATCTAAGGGGATACGACAATGGCCGATAGGCTCATGTACATCCCCAATGGTGATACACAAAATTACTCCTTATGTATTAGTGGTAGAAACGCTGAGACAGTCAAATTTGAAAAAAAAAGATTTTAAGCCAACTAATAAGAAACATAATTATAATGTTTTGGGGACTAGTGTAATAAACAGCCCAATGTCCCCTCCCTCCCTGGAGAAGATGCTGTTTCTAGTTGAATGTGTCTCTTAAATATTTAATACAAATACTCTAGTCTTCAATTTTAGCAGTACATGTACAATATTTTACAATACATATAGTGTATACAGGTGTCTAAAGGGATAGGACAATGGCCGAAACATTGATGTACATCGTCAATGATGACACACTGTAGAAAACACTTAGTGGTTGGAACGTTTGAACAGTCAACTTAATAAACCAACCAATCAAAGTTCAGTTAGTGTCCCCAAAGTTGTTAGGCCAACGAATAAGAAACATTTGGGGACTGGTGTAAAAACAGCAAATTGTCCCATCTATTTCTGTAGTGTATTATATAGCTTACTACAGGGCTCACCAACCGAACTTTATTAGAACAGACTAAACTGAATATCATTAAAAATAAAAATCAGAAGGTGGCTAAGCTGAAGTGTAATGAAAAATTTTGAATTCAATGCAGATTTTTAGCGGCTGCAGATTTATACCTTATAAGCAGCCGTTATTCTAGTCTAAAATTGTTAGGTCAGAATATGGTTTGTTTTAAACAAAGTGTGGCTTTCGAGCCTTGTAATTTTATGGGTCTAAGCTCTACTTTTTCTCTCCTTGTTTCAAAGACAAATACTGAATTAAATTTGAAATTTTATTGTAATTTGAGGAAGAATGAATAAAGTATCAAAATAGTTCTAGATATTTTTACAAGTATCATATATCAGGGCCAGGGATGAGATAATTGAAGATGGTTTTGACTTTAAAAGAATCAATTAAAAATTTAAAACCCGATAATTTAGCGAGAACATGCTGTACCAGAGAAAGCAGGGACAATAGCAATAGTCTCCAATTGGTCGGTGCATTGAGTGTTCAAACGTTTCAACCACTAATTTTAATATAAAGAAGGGGGAAATTTTGTGCATCAACATAAGAGATGTACATTAATTTATCGGCCTTTGTCTTATCCCTTTAGATACCTGTGTTGTACACAATAATAAAATAGTTGAATTTTTTTTCTTACATTCATGTGCCATATATCTGATGATGAATTCAGACACAAATTTCATTAACAATAAGATTACAATAACTCAATACAGATACATTTCAAGTATTATACATCAGGGAGGGAGGGGACATTATTACACTAGTCCCCAAAGTTTTATAATAACCTTTTCTTATTCGTTGACTTAACAACTTTAATTTATTGAATTTTGATTGATTAGTTCATTAAGTTAGGTGTCCAAACTTTAACCACTTACTGTAATTTTAAGAAAGGGTAATTTGGTGTATAATCATTGAGGATGTACTTCAATTTATCGGCCTTTGTCTTATCCCTTTAAATCCCTGATTATACATACATAACATAAATATATAGACTCCTTTATCATGTATCTTAAATTGAATACATTTACTTACTTATAAATGTATATTGGAGATATTTACATAAAGGGCAACCTTCTCTGCCCAATCAGTTGTATAAGTAGGGTTGGCCCGGATACTTTTTGGGCCGGACACCGGATATCTGGCTGATTTCTAATGCCGGATATCCTGTTCTGGCCAGATATATGGCCAACGTTCGATATCCGGCAAATTACCGATTATTCGGCATTAAAAATCAGCCGGATATCCGGTTTCCGTATGGTTTTAATATCCGGTATCCAGCCGGATTTAAAATAGTTGGATTTCAGGCTGGATATCCGGCCTAACCTTATGTATAAGTTTATCAATTATGCAGTAGATATAGAGAAGTAGGATAATGTAATGTAATATAAGCCCACCAAATATCAAAATAAATTCAATCAATAATTCTGTTTAAATGTAAGCATTCAAGATGTTGTGGTAATTCTATTTGTATAAGGTTTATATAGGGTACAAGGTACACTGAATATGCTCAAGCTTTGGCCTATGTTTGACTTATTTTCACACCTTTAGGCAACTAAACGATAGGGCAATGGTAAAATAATATTGATAATCATGTCCAATGATGAAACAAGGAGCCATACTCGGTGAGGGTGAGGCAATAATTATGAGCTCTCACGAGATATCGGGTTGAGCCATAGAGTGCTTGAATGTGGAGCTTGAGCTGGCTCTAGTGGCTATACAAAAGTGTCTCAACTAACTCCATGACGACTTAGGTCCATGCAAAGACCACCATTCCAGCACGTTAGATTGTACAGTAGTTTTGCTAAAATTAAATATTAGAAATTTTTTTTTATATATAAAATGACCAAACTGTTAACAATAGTACAAGTATACAACATAGTTACAATCCATTAATAGTTATTTCTTGCATCGTATTATAAACGGCTTTCCGCGGATATAGAATGTACAATTATAAGATTAAAACTAGTTTTTTTTAACCCCGAGGTGCCTAAGGCACCGGCTAAAAAACTGTTTTTAATCTTATGATTGTACATTTTTATATTCGTAGAAAGCTGGATATAATACGATGCTAGACATAGTCTTTTCGTATGGATGAGAACCGGTTCCTATCCACCGGATTCGAATGAATACGAGAAATACATTTATTTTTTTCCCCTAGGTTTTAAGGTTCAAAATATTTATTTTAAAAACTTGATCTAGGGTTTTTCTCCCTCTAATAAGCTTGGAACATACAATTGTGGGTTTAACCTCTTCTTTTTATAAGTAAAAGCTAGTACAAATAAAAATTAATACCATTTACTATTTTTCATATGAAGTCATAGGTAATCTTGATTGAAATCCAACTGTATGAAATAGTTTACAAAGAGTATTTTCAATACACCATAAAGATTTCTATGAGATTTTATTCCAATATTCTGCTAATTATATGTATCTATTCCTAACCAGAGAAAGAAGGGAGGGTGAAATATTCTAAATACATAATTATATGTCAACATATGGCAACAAAATTAATCTGAATAATAAAAAAGTACAACAACAACAACACTTGCCTTCCATTATGTCAGCTTAAGAAATAAAAAGTCTACTTACTATAGATGGCTGAAATTAAGAACAGATTAAATATTAGTAAGCTCAAGAGTTTCAACAAAAAGGGCCATCATTTTTTCGTGTATTTTCCGTAAAGCTGTGTGATAGCGTTTAGTCAAATGCGTTTGTTATGTCAGACTAATCTTTTGGACAAAATGTATATATATGAAATGGTCAAAAGTTTGAACAGTTTGACTTAATAAGCGCATTTGACTAAACGCTAAACCAACGTTTTTTAAAAATTAACAAAAAATTTACCGTCTTGGTATTAATTCCAAAAGCAAAAAGTAAACTAATTTAAAAATCCAATTTAATCATCAGTGTTTTTAAAATATCCTGTTGAATATATCCCAAGGTTGTCCAAAATTGACACAATAACCTAAATGGTGTTAGTGGTGTGGTGTCTGTATATAAATAATATCATATGTGTGTAGATACAATTGGGTGTGTGAGTTACAATTTTAGGTTTTTAAGGTGTTTTATTATACTAGGTACAGGAATAAGGATTCTTAAAACATCATTGAAATTGACATCTATTAGTTTAAGAACATTTATACTTTTCTAGATGTTTCTTGACACATCTGATCTACTTTGTGTTTTAAAGATTCATTATTCCTGTGCTTTATAGACTTTGTTGTGTAAAAATACTTAGAATTTATAAATGTATTAAAATCTTAACCAAGAAAATTGCTTAGAAATCAAGTATATTTACAACAAAGTCTGCCTAAGTGGTAGTTCTTAGCTGTTAAGAACATTAAAGACCTTCAACCTAGATATAATCTAAGTTTTTGTTCTTAGACGTTAAGAACAATAAAGAACTACCACCTAGAAATAATCTAGGTTTCTAAGTTATCATTGGTGCTGTTCTATTGATACTTTTATTATATAAATTGTGTGATTATAAATAAATTGTGTGATTTGTGTACAGTACATACATAAACTGTGTTTTCTTTCAATGTGCAATACTTAAGAAAAAAGTTTCCTTTTGACTTCCTTAGACTCAACTCTTATTGAAAATGACTTATTAACCATTTTCATTTATCAATTTCAAATTTTTACCTAATAAGTTAAAGAATGACAAGAGGCCAAATTTTATTTTGTATCCTTTTCTAAAACCTAATTTTTGTTATTTGATTTAACATAAATTCTATTTTAAGGTGTATGTTTGTTAAAGATGTAATACCATGCATAAACTTTCAAACTTTTTTTGTTAAAAGGAAGGAAGATTTTTAAAACATAGGCTACTGTCCTAATTTGTAACCATGAATGGGTAAAAAAAAACATCATTTTATCAAACATATTCTTAGTAAAACTCTTTTTTTTTATCATTTTCTTCTTTCAATATTTATATAAGTGTATATATTATTACTCTACCTGATTTAATAGAATACATTTCCAACTTTTGTAATCGAAAATTTCCTCTTTCCCTGTGTTTTATTAAATTTTGTCTGATGGGAGGCAATTCTTTATCTTTTATCAAATAAGTTTTATATTATTGTCAACTGACAAAACAATTGTTGTGAGCTGAGCAGTGCCACTTATGGTTTTATGTTACAACAAAATGGCAATGCTTTTTTTCTCTCAACATTCTGCAAACATCAACAATTTTATTTCTTATTCAATTATGTTTCAACTTTACCTTACCTAAATATATAATATTAATCTATACTTTCTATTTAAGGGAGCAATGTTTTTTGTTTTGTTTCAGGACAATCGCAGGAGTGACAAACGTCGGAGTGGATAAGTTGTGAACACAAAAATAGCCCCACATAGGTGTCAGGCATCTAAAAAAACCTCTAAGATAGTTCATAATAGGTTAGGTTATGTGTCACTCCAGCGTTTGTCTTAATACCATTCTTTTAACTAATTTAAGTTCTTCTAGCAAAAAAGGTTCTTGTTTTATATTTTAAAACATTTACGAAACCTTAAATAGTTTTTTTTCCCACCCTAGTGTTTGTTTTATCTAATTTATCTTTTTAAGTTCTTAATTGTCAAATCTTTTTCTTTTAATTTCCTTTGGTCTCGTGAAATCTAGAATTTCAAACAGAATTAAATGCAGAAAAGGAAAAGAAACACAGTTTTGGATACCTCAAACCTTCCCCTACAAGAGTCCCTACTGGATTCAAAATCTGAATATTGAATGGGGAATTTCCCCTGAGATATTGAAATCAAGATTTTATTATGTATTGCAACATAAGAAAGTCTATACTAATATGTATATCATGGCTATATGGTCTATAAAAACTTTCTGTTCATTTAAATATAACAAAGAAAATAAGATATCTTTCGCTAACTTTATAAAAAAAGCTAAGCTTTCAAAAGATTCTATAAGATCATATTTTTATTACCTTCTTGATAACTCAGTTTTATTAAGTTTCTTTAATTCAATAAAATAGAGAAACAAAAATTCTAAAAAAATTTGTCTATAATTTATGCGCAAAACCCGAAGTATATATAGGTACTTGAAACAGGGAAATTTATTTGACATACACAATGTCAATGGATATTTGTTTACTTTTATTCTGCACATTTTTATAAATAACTTGTATAAGGAAAATTGAACCTTTATTAAAATACATTTTTTATAAATCTTTTTTATTAATAAAATGCTAAATTTTTAGATAAATATTGTAACCTTTTTCTTTATCTATTATTGCTGATAAAGCATGCTAAAAAAAACTTTATAAAAATATATTATTCATGCACATAAACTTTAAACTAACTTGAGCTGAAGTGGTGAAAATCTATAAGAAAATTAAGATCAGTAATTTATGTAGAATATATGCAACCGTTTCTAAATAAATAATAACTATACAAAAATATGAAAATATTTAAATTGTATAGAATTTAACGCTTTTCATTCAAAGATATTTAAAATATAAAATATTCTTTTGATTGCAAACAAGATTTTTTATCTGAGGAACTATCATTGATCAGAGTTTAAGAAGAGTTTATGTGAATTTGCGTACTTTTGAGTTTAACAAAGCATTTGATAATTCATGGAAGATAATGTTCAGAAAAATTTACGAAACTCTTGAACCTGTTTTTAGTGTAAAAACAAACAAAAAAACAATTTCCGGATCATGGAAAGAAAATGAAGTAGCTTCGGATAGGTTATGTAAATGTTAATGATTTCCCCGCAGGGTTAGGAAATTAGCATCGCAAGGGCTAGAAAAAGGAGAAAAGCTAGTGTGAAAATACGACAAACCCCGATACTTCGGTTTCTTTCCATGATCCGAATTTCCCGTGTTTAGTTGTCAAAATCTTCTTCAAACTCATTTATGAATAGTCCTTTAAAACTACGTGATCGTGTGCAATCAAAAGAGAGGGCAGAGATGCGGGGTAACCATGCAAAAATATTCTAATCTACTCAAACTACATGTTTTGGTTTGGTTTGGTGTGAGTGCAGTCAGGGTTTATCATATGTCAATCTTGGACTTTTCAAACAAACAATTTCCACCAAAATATTCCCAACTTAATTTCCTTTCAAAATAAAAGAGAACTTGATCTGTGTGTATTGATTCAAAATTTAATTTCCTCAAAAAGGTTTCATCAAAACTTATAGTATATAATTTAAACTAATATTTTTTCCTGTTTAATTAGAGACTTTTTTCAAATTACGGAAAATGGGCCTTTATTTTGAACGAAGCCAGTTTAAAATTTAATAAACTTACCATCCTCATCTGTTCTGACATCGATAGGTTTACTTTTGGGCCCGTCCCCGACACTGGTCCCCGCCAACATCCAAATCCTGTAGTCCGTCCACTTGGCCAGGTCATCCAGCACATACTCGCGCGTGTCCGCGTTCTTTATGGTCACAACAGTGGCCTCGCTGTCCGACTTCTGCTTGTGCACGTAGAATATCTTGTAGTATATGATCATACCGTTCTGTTTGTTCTCCGGGGGAGGGGCCCACACCACCCTGAGCGAGGTAGAGGACTCGGCGAACGCGCTGACGTCCTCCGGGGGCGCTCCAGGAACTGGTAATGAAAAAAACAAAACAAAATTCTCTAATTGTCTAATAATTTTTAATTACATATTTTAAAGTAAAAATCAAATAACTGAAAAAATAGAGATATCTCGTAAAAGAATAAACATTTAATATCACTGAGACAAAAAAGAATTATTCAGTTACTTGGATTTCACTTTAAGAACAGTTAACTAAATCCTAAGAAAGAAATTCAGAGATTTAAAGTTATCATTAATCATTTACATATGATGTGTATCCCACAGTTTAGTCCTTTTATCCCACATTTCTTACACAAATGGAATTTAAATTCTAAAATTTTCCATAATATCTCTACATTTCCTTCATAAGGTTTGGCATCTAAGCATCACCGATATTATATTTATAGAAAAAAACTTTTTATAAAAGGGTTTAACATAAAAAAATAGGTCAAGTGCGCTAGATCAGGGTAAGTTACAGATTTTAATTGCAGGCACAAAGATTAAGAAGTACTATACAAGCAGAAATTTGAAGAAAAAAATATTGCCATAATTTAAAAAGTATTTTTTTGTGTGTGTTTGTTTGATTATAATCTAAAAACGAACCCTGATTAAAAATATGGAGGTGTGTAGGTATTTATGTGTTATGTGCTAATATGCAGAGATAAAAAAAAACATTTATAGGTTCTGGTACTCATGTCCAACAAAAAAAGTGCTGTGTTCAAGAAAAACTTTACAACGAAGAAAGTGCTCTATTTTTATTATTTTTACATGATTTTCATCCTTTTTCATTTCAACAATGATACTAGTAGGAAGATAAAACTAATGTTTGTTATTGTAAAGGATTCCAGGTTCGACCACGATATCCGAAAAGTTGTGTCTACTCCTGCTGTCAGAATAAATCCAAATCTCCCCCTTCTCACCATTCCATTTAAAACCACAATACAAAAGTAACTTGTTGGATACATAAACTAGAATAAGTGTAACTAGAATATATATTTCAAGGAAAAGAAAGAAAATGTTGAAATGAAAATAGATATCTTCAAATAAAGTTTTTCATTCTAACTTTGTGCAAATTACAAAGTTTAAATAAATGTAAAGGTGCTGTAAATATCCTTGCTTTAACCTCTTTCCTATTTCTCTACACGTTCCTCACAGTAGTATCAACACTTGGCTAAAACGACTAAATTGTTTTAATGGCATGTTTCTAACTTTCCACCTTTCTTTTGTTATGATATTTGTAGTAAAAATAATGCCTCATGTAACCAAATATTGAAATAAATCATGATTTGCCATTTCAAAGATTTTTTAAAGTGTTAGTTGTATGCCATACCATGATTTATTTAATGTAATACCTTTAAACATTCAAAATTAAAATATTATATTCTCTTTTTCAGAAGTATTTTTTTAATATTCCTTACGATTTCAAAATAAAAAGACAACGAAATTACATTCCCAAACCATAGCTATATATCTTACATCTTAATAAAATTATAAATAGAAATGTTTTTTTAGTTATAAATTTTTCATTGTAAATTAAATTCATTTTTTGATAATTATAATAATTATAACTTTCTGAATAACTCGAGGATAAATAAATTGACGTGTATTAAATTAAGACACACAAAATTACCACTTCTATTTACAATTAGTGGTTGAAACGTTTGAACAATGAACTTAATGGACCAATCAATCAAAACTCAGTAAAAGCCCTCAAAGTTGTTGGGCAAACAGAAAGAAAACGTTATTATAAAACTTTGGGGACAGCCCAGCGTCCCCTTCCTCCCAAGAATAACTAATGTCTTTTGATTAAACTATAACTATACCAAATCTAACAAAAAGTGAGGAAATCAAATTGCTAGTTTTATAAACTGTATTTCATTTATGTTTTAATATATGTATAAAAGCAACTATGAAGCATATTCCAAAGTTTTTAAGGAGTGTGTTTAACCTATTGTTATGCTAATTGAAAAGAATATAAAAAAGCTGTTAGCCAACACAACTTTGTAGCGGGGAAAAGAGATTGGAAAGTTTAATTTATTCATCAAAAGCTGTGAAGAACAAGAACAATAAAAGGCCAAGATAGGCGGTAGTTGTGCATAAATTCATACAACAAAATTAATTAAAATTCCCTTCAGCAATTTTTGGGTATGGTCAATTTTGTGACAACACCTCTTAAGAGGCGTTTCGTCGTATTTTCACAGTAGCTTTTGATAGGTTATTTTAGGTTAGGCTAGGTGATTGCCTCGCAGGGTTACAGCCCCCCGCAGGGGCTAGAAATAGGAGAAAATCTACTGTGAAAATACAACGAAACGCCTCTTAAGATGCGTTGTCACGAAAGGGACTATACCCCAATTTTTCAATGACTAAGCTATTAAAACTCTTGTTATTTTTTGTAATTTTTATTAAATCCAGGATTTATGTCAATAAAAGAATTGTAATTATAGCCAGGCACGTCTGGAAAATAAAGAAGATACACAACAATATACATAAATATATAAGACACAAAGATACAGGCCAAGCAATACAGAAGCTAATTACAACAATTAAGGAAATTAAGAGGGAAGTACTGATGGCTCAAGTATTACGAGGGAGAAACCAACAATAAGAGGGGGAGGGCTTGGGGGCCGACAAAAAAAAGATAAGATGTTTGAGGGAAAATAAGATGGCCATAAAGAACAGGGAGGAGGAAGGGAGGAGATATTGGGCTGTTTATTAAACTAGTCTCCAGCTTAACAACTTTGGGGACTTTTATTGAATTTTGATTCGTTGGTTCACTAAGTTGAGTGTCCTATCGTTTTGACCACTTACTGTAATTTACGGAAGGTGTAATTTAGTATACCATCTTTGAGGATATACATATATTATCGGCCATTGTCTTATCCCTTTAGATCCTTGCATTAAGAAGGAGATAAAGAATAAAATGAGAAAGGTCTGAAGACTGGAAGGGAAGTGTAAAGAATGAAGATATTACCAGGGATTTAAAGGGATAGGACGATGGCCGATAAATTAATGTACATCCCCAATGATGATACACAAAATTACCCCTTCTTTACTTAATTAACCAACCAATTAAAATTCACTAAGGTCCCCAAAGTTGTTATGCCAACTAATAAGAAAACGTTATCATAAAGCTTTTGGGACTAGTGTAATAAAAAAACCCATTGTCCCCCTCATTCCTGAGATATTACACAGAAAGTAAATCTCAAGGGAAACAAATTACTTTTTTTTCAACCATTGGTGGCACTACAATCCTTAGGTAAGTAATTCTAATAATGAAACAAGTATCTTTCTTTAATCTAGACATAACTTTTATTAACAAAATGATCTGATATAAAAAAATTTTAACTACGGAAACCCAACATCAGACACTTAACTTAACCAATTATGGAATACGATTTTGCATTTACCTATTCCGACAGTCAATAAACAAATATACTTTTGGTGACCAAAATCCTAGTTATAGACATTTTTTAGCTTGTTTATATACATATAAACGAAAATGTAGCTACGAGTTATGATATTTTAAATAACTAGTCTTAGGGCAAAAAGATTAGGTTGTTTAAAAGATTTGTATTGGAGTTTTAAGTATCTACTTTTAAATTTTCATCCAAAAAAAACTATTTATAATTAATGCATAACTATAAAAGTTTTATGTAAAGAATAAAACCTAATGCAATGTATCTGCTGTAAAAATATAAACGTGTGTGCAACAATTTTTGCTCAAAACTAAAATATTAATAAACTTGTCTCACTTTACAGTTGGACATATAATTCCATACAAACACTTACACACCAGGGAGCTAAAGGGATAAGACAATGGCCGATAAATTAATCCCTAATCCCTAATGTTAATACACAAATTTATCCTTCCTGTAGATTACAGCTAGGGGTTAAAACATATGGACACTTAATTTAATGATCCAACCAATTTCAATTCTCTAAAGTCCCCAAAACTGGTAAACTAACGAATAAATAATAGTTATTTCTCGCATCGTATTATAAACAGCTTTCCGCGGATATAGAATGTACAATTATGAGATTAAAACCAGTTTTTTAGCCCCATAAGGAAAAAGAGGATGAATACTCACCCCTTTTTCATGGTAAAATACTACTTCCCCATCCCTAAATTTGTAAAGAAAATTTAGCAGACGAAAATCAAAAGCCGCCTAGGGCTTTTTGTAAGTCAATCATAAATAATAATCTGAATAAAAAGAAAAGCGATATTTAGCAAACAGCCGTGGGCGGTCAGAATCAGCTGAATGTTCATTATGAAAAAAAAATTCCCTCTTTTTAGAAATAGAAGGATTCATCTTTCATGCACAAATTTTTTTTAAATAAAAATAAAATTTTATGTAATTTTTAATTAAAACATTAAAACGAAAATATCTAATCTAATAGTCTTGCCCTAAATATGGAAATAGTAAAAAGTAAAAAAATATTTAGCGCGGCAACAGCGCTGAGTAGGCCTCTAGGCCCACTGCCTATTTTCGTCTTCTAGTTACTTCGATTCCTCTCTTTTATTTTTTTCTCTATGTTTAGCCCCGACATTTTTCAACATTAGTATTCTCCTCACTATTAAAATTCAAGTCATTCATAACAGTAGATGGTAAAAATTAACAGCATCACTTGTAGAGGACTATTTTCAAAAGGAATGTATATTATTAAAATCTTTTAAATCATCTCATATGATATCCCTTTATTTTTTAGATTATACAAACACCCATACAGACACACTCTCACAAACACACCCACACACACTGTACACACTCACACACACACCCATACACACAAACACACACACACACACACACAGAGCCAGTCTGTGTTCCGGGAAAGGTGGAAATTTCGGCAAACTTTTGACTTGAAATTCTATGATGTAACAGGGATCTTCTATTGAAAATAATAATAAAAAAATAATTATCCTAAATGAAATGACAAAAGTATGCCTTTATAGAGTCCGATTCATTTTCCTTATGAAAAAGATAAAATATACAAACGAAATAAAACACACTCCTTTAAAACCTTACAATAAGGGTTCCAATATTAATTGGTTGTCAGCAATTTTATTTTATTAGGACCATAAGACTTATTTAGTTTTACTATGTACTCCTATCTTTGGCTCTATCTTTAGATTTCTAGAAACCCAATTCCTAATATATGTTTGATGCTCACAATAAAAGCAATTCTTTTACTTTTCTCTCAAATATTGGAAAAATTTGATAAGGAATTTGATAAAAGTTGATAATCGAGTGAGCCAGACTCTTCTATTTTCTTCTGCCTAGTTCTATTTTAAATACTAGCGGCAGTGACTCAAAATGAAGGAGGGATTGGAAAGTATTTTCCAGTATGGTCTCGAAACCAATTAATAACCACTGGATTAGAACCGGTTCCAAGCTATACTGAAAAATAATGTATCGTATCATGTTATATCCAGTTTTCTGCTAATATAAAAATTTGTAATCATAATATAAAAACCAGATTTTTTAGTTCGTGACTTTGGAATCTAGTGGCTAACCAAACCGGTTTTAACTTAAAATTGTACATTTTTATATCCGCGGGAAGCTGTTTATAATACGATGCGATAAATAACTATTAAAACCCATCTTACTTGTTTATGGTCTCTTAAAAATATGAATATTAACAAACTTCCTTGAAAAGTCAAAATAATAAGAAAAAACAGATACACATCAAAGTGCTTTGAGAATACAATGTTGTAATGGTTCTAAATTAGATATTTAGTAAATAGAAATATTCTTAAATATTTTTGTATGCAGAAAAAAATGAATTCACAATGAAAAATTTAAACTTATAAAACTTATAGCTATAGTTTGTAGCCAACCCAACCTAACACTAAGAAAATCAATAATAGTCCCTTAATTTGCAAGAAACGCGATATTATACGACATTAACTTTTGCTTGGACATTAAGGCATGATAGATTTCATTACCATAGTAAATATGATTAAATATACAAAATTTTAGAAATCTTTTAACAGTTTTTGAAAAATAACCTATCTTTATTTAAAAAGTCAAAATTTCCAAGCAAAAAGAACATATTTACTCCATGTTAATCAACAACTGATAAAAAAAAATCCTACCGTACTGATCTGTTCTGACCGCCAGTTTCGGTGTAGCCGCTCCCTCGCCCCGCCTAGACTTGGCAGCAATCCACACATGGTACAATGTATTGGGGTAGAGATTCTCCAAAGTGTATTCGGTCAACTTAGGGTTATCCAGGCTCTTATGCTTTGGAAACTTCTAAAATAATACGAATTATTAAAAATTAGTAAGCAGCTATCATTTCAATATAGTAGTGTCAGAGAATTTCAACAAAATGTTTGGGTATAGTTCCTTTCGTGACATCGCCTCGTAAGGGTTATTTTAGGTTAGGTGATTGCCCCGCAGGGTTAGACAATTGGCCCCGCAAGGTTAGACGCCCAAAAAGCAGCTAGAAATAGGAGAAAAGCTACTGTGAAAATACGACAAACGCCCCTTAAGAGGCGATGTCACGAAAGGGACTATACCAAAATTCTTTTCATGTTTAGAAACCTATAGGTTGTTCTAAAGGAATATATTAAATTTCAAGTAGCACATAAAAAAATAAACTTTTAAGAGTACAAAAATATCAGCTACACATATGGAACATTTGTGTAACCTTAGAATGAGATAGATGCACCAAAAAAAAAGAATGTCAAAGTTATTTTTTATTTGAAGTTAATCTACTAGTTATTGACAAGTGAAGTGATCCTGACCCCTCTCCATACTCTCCCTCACACACACATAATACCCTTTAACCAATCAGCACCAGGATCCAGGACAGGTAACAGGTTCCGGACAAAAAATTGACAAAAGGGGTCGTTTTTTTCCGCATATTTTCCGCAAAATTGTGTGGAATCTTTTAGTCAAATGCGCTCACTAAGAACAGTTCGACTTAATTATAAACGAATTTGACTAAACGCTAACACACAACTTTACGGAAAATACGTGAAAAATTGCCCTCTTAAAGGAACATTTTATATTACAAACTTAAAAATTACTTCATCTTTAATACTTAGGTATGCGTTCTAGGACACATATCAGACCATATCAAACCAGGGATAAGACATTGATCTATAAAAGGATGTAACTCCCCAACGATGATACACAAAATTAACCCTTCTGAAGATGACAATTAGTGGTTGTAACGTTTGAACACTCAACTTAATAAACCAACCAATCCAAATTCAATAAAAGTCCCTAAATTTGTTAAAACAACGAATAAGAAAACGTTATCAAAATTATAATAAAAATTATCAAATTATATTTCGCTGTCCGTCACCAGGATCGATGCACTTTTGTTATAGGGTCTAGTGTGACAGCTGAATAATTGCTTCTGATCCACAATATCCAAACATTCCACGATACTCACACACTCTCACATACACCAGGGAGGGAGGGGACATTGGGCTGTTTAATACACTAGTCCTTAAAGTTTGACAATGACGTTTTCTTATTCGTTGACTTAACATCTTTGGGGACTTTTATTGAATTTTGATTGGTTGGTTCATAAGGTTAGGTGTCGAAATGGTTCTACCACTTATTGTAACCTATATAAAAGGAATAATATTGTGTCTCATCATCAGGGATATACATCAATTATCGGCCATTGTCTTATCCCTTTGGATCCCTGAACTCTCACACACATACAGCGACACTTCATACCCATTCTATTACCAACAAAATTGCAAATATATTGCGAGGGAGGGATAGAGGTGGGGATCAGCCATCCCCCCCCCCCCCCCGCCGAGCATCAGTGATAATTAATTTGCAGTCAGAAAAGAAGGTCAGCCCCTAATCTATATTTTTCTGCAATATTTGCATTTTTTTCACACTTTGGTTCTGGCTAAAGTTGGAAATTAAACACCAACCCAATTGCCAAAGTTTTTGACAAAAAAATTACCCTATAACAGACAGTATATATTAGCTTACATTAATGATAAATAAACTTTAAACAAAAACTTACTGTAGCAGTATAGGTATCATTCCAGTAAAGTTCATAGCTCAGGATATTTTCTCCAGCAAAGTCTGGCTGTTCCCAGCGGAGCTTCATGGAGGTGCTCTTTACTTCCTGAGCCTCCAGGTTGCTAGGCTGGCTTGGGACTCCTTGTTGTGTCTTCACCTGGAATTTATAGATGTAGATTTCAATAAAATTATTTTTTAAAAGTAATACTAGAGGCTCTCCTATACCTTAAATCTAAAAACGAAATAGCCTAAATCCATCAGAGGACCTCTATGAGCTCCTATAAAAAGGAGAACTTAATCAGTTCAATAGTTATTGAAATCATAAGCTTCAGATAAAAAGGCGAGATATTCTTAATCCAGTAATAACTTTGTATACCTGAACAGGATTAGACAGAGGACCAGGACCAATGCTAGTGTAAGCCTCCACCCTTATGGTGTAAATTGTATGAGGTGTCAGGTTCGAAATTGTTGTCAACTTGTTGTTATCAACAAACTGTGACTCCCAACGGGATAAAGGCAACTGTGGGTTTGTTGAGTAGTAAACCTAAACATAACATCTCCATCAAAAAAATATTTAAACCTTTTTATGTTCATCCGTCTGACATTGGGAGTAAAACTTGAGATTTTTTTTAAATTTGACCTTTATGAAGCTAACTTAAAGATATGTCAACGGTTATTATTATAAATTTAGATAATTATCGATATTTGTGGAAAACTTTGTTTTAGTGCATGTTTAAATATATTAGTTATTAAACGCATCGTATAAACAGATTTCCGCGGAATTAAATTAAATAATTACACGAATATCCCAGTTTTTTATTTTTTTTTATTTTAATATTCGTGGTAAATTGTTTGTAATCAGATGCTATACAGAATTAGAGAACCGGTTCTAATCCAGCGGATATTAATCGGTTTCGAAGCCATACTGAATGTAAATTTACCCACCTTGTAACCTGTGACAAGACCATTCTGTTCCTGTGGTTCATCCCACTGAATGACCATTGTTGAGGAGGACAGAGGACGAACCTGCACATTACGGGGCGCAGATCCGGGACCTGGACATCAATAAAATTTGTTACAAAAGTTTACAAAGCATTTTTAAAGTAAAAATCTTCAACGTTATCAAAAATAATTCCCGAAAGAAAATGCTTCAAGTTTTGCTTGGTTTGTTTCATATTGTCGTTTTGTCGCACATAATGCTAATCCACTAATGTATCATGTATGATTCAGGGACTAGAGACCAGGATCTAAACAATTCCAACCCCCCCAACCCACTTTCTTTTTTCTCTCTCCAAAATTTACCTCCAAAAAATACCCGAATTCCGGCGTTCATTAAATTGATTTGTTTAATCACGGCTCATGTATATTATTAATTTGCTAAAAATGTATGACGAAGATTTGAGGAAAAATATCTTGAAAACAAACTTTTAAACACACTTGAATCCACTTCAAAAATACACATTTTGAAGAACACCCTGTATGTAATATAAATAATATGATGAAGAAGGTACGCTATTACGAAAATGATGCATGTATCAAGTTTTTAATAAGTCATCTGTCATTCAGAGACATGCAGGGTATGGTTAAATAATATGAGGATAAAATATTTAGTCATTTCATGGATAATAGTACAGGCAAATAACACTTAACATTTAATAATGGAAGTATTTATAAAAAGATTTTATTTCTATTTCGGAGATTGTGCAATTAAAACTTCAAATTTAAATCCACTTGTGTGAAAAAAAATCTGAAAAGATGGATTGTCTGTTTAGGAAACATGTTTAGACATCTAGCTCAGCTGAATTTTAAAGTAACATTATGACGATTTCACTGAGGCTTACACGCGCCTGGCGCGCGGCTGCCTAACCTTAAAAACGTCCTCATACATATTTACATTCCCTTGGTTGTATTTATTCCTGTCATGATAGAAAAAAAAAGGGATGGAAGGGCTTGTATGTTTACTTTCAATGGAGTGTGGAGGGGGGGGGGGGGGGGGTGTTTGACTGCGGAGTTCATGTATAATGCAAATATCCAATTAGTATTGATTAATATCCGATACAATACACAGTGGATTCAAAATAAATAAAAGTGCAAAACATTTATTGTTTAATTGCTTATAATTTATTGCAATTTCTTAAGTTTTGTCTTGGATTAAGGATTTTTATATACACCTCCAAATCGAATAAATATTTATTTAATAAACAACTTTTTTGATATCTAAAATCAAATAAACAAATATATTTAAGTAATGTTTTTTTGGTAGATTGTGTAATGCAGCATACTTCCCTCATTCATGAACAGCCCTAAGCATCATTAAGCATGATAACAAAGATGGTAACCAACAAATATTCAAGGAAAGAAAAAATACAGGGTGTTTCATAAACAGTGATTTTTGTTTTATTTTGGACAACTAGTTTTAACCTTATTAAAACTAGTTGTCCAAATTTAACCTAGGATTTTAACTTAATTTTTTTTATCTCAACCAAAAGCCAATGCAATGAACCTACTCAACTTTATTGGAGAATCTAAATCTAACTGTTTTTTCTGGGGGTGGGGGAGGGGGGGGGGTTCAGTCATAAATGCAATTATTCTTAAAAACTACAATATTATAAATATGTTTGTGTAGGTATGTAAACAAAATTTTCCATCCAAGACCCTGTAATGTTAATTATATCAAGTTTTTGTTGAAGCATGTAATTGTACATTACGGCAGATGTAATTTGTGTTAACTTATGTTGTTACATATTAATATTCATCCAACAAGTATCAATAACCATCAAATATTAATCTATGTTGCTTACATTAGACCATCAATATTGCATCTTTATACGGTAAAAAGATTCAAATATTTTCAAGATTATTTGCGTAATAATATGGTTTCTTTTGTTTGTTTAAAATATTTAAAGGGTAAATAAAAATATCAGAAACGAAAAATCCATGAAAAACTGATTTTTTAAATGGCACGAATAAAAATAAAATCAGATATTCATTTCAGTTTTTTTTATTTCTTTAGATGCCCTTTAAACACATTTCTCCATGAATGTAAGTTTAGGTACTACGTCAAACAGTAGATGCGACAAACACTAGACAGACAAACAATAGAAACGTCAAACGCTAGACAGACAAACAATAGATGCGTCAAACACTAGACTACGACAAACAGTAGAATTTTCAATTTCACGACATACAGTAGAATTTTTAAAGTGCGACAAACACTAGAAGCGACATACGCTAGAATTTAAACTTAAAAAAATATTCATAGATTTTTTTGTTAATTAATACTAAATATTTATTACTATCATTGGAGGGATCTAAAGGGATAAGATAATGGCCGAAAAATCTATGTACATCCCCTGTAGCGTAAAATTAGTGGTTGAAACGTTTGAACACTTTAAACTTATTAAAATTCATTAAAGTACTAAAAGTTTGTTAGTTAACGAATAAGAAAACTTTCCTTTAAAACTTTCGACACACTCCCCCCCCCCCCAACCCCATTTTTTTATTTTAATATTTTTAAAAAATAAATTTTTTAGGGACGAAATATCTTGGAATGGTGGTAGTACCCTCCCCCAAAATAGGTTTAAACCTTCCCGGGACATATGAGAAGATACCCTGTTAAGGAGAACCCGATCGGTTCAGCGGTTAGCAAGATCCTTTGGAACAGACAAACAACCATCCGTTTACTTTATTATAAGGATTGATTCTAGCGTTTGTCGTATCTATTGTTTGTCCCCTTTAGAAAAAATCTAGCGTTTGTCATATTCTAGTGTTTATCACATTCTAGCATTTGTCGTATCTAGCGTATGTCGTGTCTACTGTTTGTCTGTCTAGCGTTTGTCGCATCTACTGTTTGACGTATCTAGGGTTTAACGTAGTACCGTAAGTTTAAACACAAGTTAAAAAAATAGAGGGGGAAGGAATTAAATAACTGCACTTATGTCCCCACTCAGTGGACCCTGTGCAGACTTTTTATTGAGTTCTTTAATATCAGAAAATAGCGTCGGAAATAAAGGCCAAGTCGCTACAAAAGAGCTGAAAGCAATTTGCAAGCAGTCGAAAAAGGTCCCCAACAATGGATCAAGGTTATATATCTAGAATTTTAATACCAGATTTGTGTTAATTTACATTTACAGAGACATGTGTGTATATGATAGTAGTTATTCATAGCATCGTATTATAAACAGCTTTCTGCGGATATTAATTTGTTAATCCGAGAGATGCCGAAAACTGAATATAATACGATACGATACATGATTTTCAGTGAGATTGAGAACCGGTTCTTATCCACCAGATATAAATCGGTTTCGAAGCCATACTGGAATAAATATTAGTAAATGATACTTACGATCTTCTCCTGGAATATCTCCTCCGGGCTCTGAACAGATTAGTATCAGTTAGTTTAGTCTGGTTATGAGTTCTGGGCATACGCATAATGATGGACAGTAATAAAATGCCGTTTCTCGATGCCGTACGCTGTCATACCCAATGTTGGAAAGGTGGCGCAAATGTTTTCACGATTTGAGAAAAATTCATCTTTCTTTTACAGCGAATTAGATAATCTTGCAAGCATTGCTTTTACCTTATAGAGAAAAAAAGTAAATTAAATCGCGAAAACTAAGATATAAAAATTTGGGTCACACTTCCAACATTGCGTATGACCGAGTACGACTTCGAGAAACGGCATTTTATTACTGACCATCACGCATAATAATATAATAAGGGGGGGGGGGGTGAAATCCATTAATTTGTAAGTGAGCAATGTTATACCCTCGTCCATCAAAAATATTTCGAAGCATAAGTATTTATAAGGGGTCCTTTTTTTCGCATATTTTTCGTACATTTGGGTGTAACCTTTAAGTCAAATGCTATTATTAAGTCAAACTGTTCTTAATTGCCCCCCCGTATAAACCCCCTTTTTCGCCGCTGTGGGAAACATCACTATCCAATTGCATTAAGAAAACTCCTACTTAAACAGACACAAAACAAGGATGACAACATCCATAAGTAGCGAAGCACAAAAATTATGTATAAGATTTTAAAGATTAGTTGTCAAAAACATGTATATTAGGGAAAAATCACGAAACCTTTTCAATATTTGTTTTTAATTTTTTAATACTTATATATCAGTACTATGATTAACACAGACTGACGGTCAAAGTAAATTGGATGATCAAAACAACGGGAAATTTAATTTTGATATTTTTAATTTAAAAAATTTTGAAATTGGACCATAAACACCAAAGATATCAGGAAAAATGAGAAAAATATAAAAATAGCCAAAAACCTGCAAAAAGGCAGTCTGACCGCCATTGATGTTACCTTGAAAAGACAGGAAATTTAATTTTGATATCTATAATTGACAAAATTTTGGAAATCGGACCATAAACACCAAAAGTATGGATAAAAATGTGAAAAATACAAAAATAGCCTAAAACCTGCTTAAAGGCAGTCTGACCGTCATTTTTTTATGAAAAGACAGGAAATTTTATTTTGATATCAAAAACTGAAAAAAATTTGGAAATTGGACCATAAACACCAAAGATATGGAGAAAAATGTGAAAAATACAAAAATAGCCTAAAACCTGCTTAAAGGCAGTCTGACCGTCATTTTTTTATGAAAAGACAGGAAATTTTATTTTGATATCAAAAACTGAAAAAATTTTGGAAATTGGACCATAAACACCAAAGATATGGAGAAAAATGTGAAAAATACAAAAATAGCCTAAAACCTGCTAAAAAGCGGTCCAACCGCCATTGATGTTTTATAGTTAATTGGGCTCCTTAATAATGGGAATGTTATCAAAAAATTTCAGCCTTTTATCTTTTATAGGAGCCGAGAAAATCACGTTTCCCCCAAACTAAGACAGACGGACATACGGACATACAGACAGACGGACATTTCAAATTATAGAGTAGCTTCGCTACTAAAAAAGGTGAAATAAAGTTACTTTTATTGCTCCGCTTACAAATTAAGGAATTCAGCCCATTTACCTTCTGATTTATGCTTTACTTTTGATAGTAAAGAAAAAATTATATTAGTTAGGTATAAATTAGTATTTTAAAGCTACCTTTTTTTGAGACACTTTTGTGATAAAGAAATAAAAGACTTTAAAATTTGTACACTATTTTGGCTTATTAAATTTTCATAAACTGTATTTAACATACAAAAGCAAAGTATTAATCAGAATAAGTATTTTTTAAACCCCGACAAATGGCATGAATACATTTTCTTTGCTATTTACTGATTATACAATATTATTTAGTCAAATTATTTGATACGAATATTCTCTATATGCCACATATTAGTAAGATTAATAATTATGCAGTATTACAATAGTATTTGTAAGTATTTACCAGTAAAGGCAAAGAAAATCTATGTGTATTTTATTTTATTACTATAAAAATCAAGAAATATTTCATCTAAAAGAAAATAGTATTGAAAAAAATGTATCTTGAGTGTTAGTTTACTATACCATGCTGTAAATGTTATCGACAAAAAAAAAATTTAAATATTTCTTTTTTAGATAAAAAATTTCTTCAACTACAATATTATTAACTAAGTAGGTATATGATTTCCAATTCTATATGTAAAAATGTAAATTCTAAATATTATTCTTTATTATGTGTTTTTAATGTATCGGATGGCATTCAAATCATAACATAATAATCAAAAGTTTAGCTCATTTAATGTAAATGCATGTTGCACGTACCTAACAATGTAAAAGTTGAGATTTTATTTTACTTTTTGGAATACACTGACGAAAGGGGTTGAATGATTAAAAAATGGCCATGTGTAGCAATTTTCAATTATGGTCAATTTGACCTAAGAGTAACATTCGATATTCAACTGGAATTATTATAGAAATCTTGTAGGTATGAGACATCACATACAGCAAAATAAAATTAAAGAAAACGTCGTTTACATTTATTTTTACCTTTCCCCGTTAAGATATTGTGAGTTACATGTTATATTTATCTTAATTATGACTTATAACTTCAAGAAATTTTATTCTGTGATTTAAGACCTTTACTAAATAATCACCGCCCTATTGTTTTAACACAATAAAGGGAATATCTATAAATTAAAAATTGTTTACACATTTAAAATCCCCTTTTGAGTGTGTACAAAAGTTTTATTTCTCCCTCTTTTTTTTTCTTTGACAAAAATTGCTTGGTATGTTTTGTATTTCAAAAAGTTGTTGAAGAAGAAGATTTGAAACCAGGTGGAGAATGTATCCGCCAATGCTTGCACAACTGAGCAAACAATGTTAAGGATAAATGCATTGCCCTGACGTATAGACACTTATATGGGTGTATGTGTGGAGAGGTGTCGTGTATCAGCATATTTGAATAAAATATTCCATTTCTACTGAAATTCCAGCTATTTTGAATAGTATGGCACACGATGGCTGATACATTTTTACATACCTACTTTAAATTCATGCAAGGGGAAACAAATGTGCCAGAATAACTCAACTTTACATTGTTAGCTTAAGTAAATTTTATTCTAATCGAATTTTACTAAAATACTTTATAGCTATATTATATATATTAAAATATACCTTATAGTAAGGACATTGATATGGTTACGGATATATTAGAGCGACTTATCTAATCTTTCATTTATTTTGAGATGTTTTCTTTAACCTTTCTGAATTTTGCTTAACATAAAAGCTATGAATAATTATGTCTAAAAAGCTAAAACTTGTTTTAAGAAAAATTTAATGTTTACTTTTGTGGCATTTTGAAAAAAAAATCTGCTAGTAGTTAATCTAAATACAAATTTATTCAAATTATGTTCAAAAATAAAATAAAAAATATTAGAGCTATTGAGATTGTCAATGATTTTACACTTTTACATAACCTATTTCTTGTTGCTCTATTACATCCGTAATTATTTCAACGGCCCAGCTGATTTATGCAAAGAACTTACTTGTTTCCCCGGTTTTCGCAATGACAGGTTGGCTCTTCTCACCTCTGCCAACAGTGTTCATTGCCAACACTGCAAACTCGTACTCAGTAAATGGGCTGAAATACATATACAAGAATCAGTGATGTACTGCACAATTACAGCAGGGATATAAAGGGATAAGACAATGGCCGATGTACATCCCTAATGATAATATACAAAGTTAACACATTCTATAGATTGAAACTAGTGGTACTCAGTAAATGAGCAGAAATACATACACAATCAGTGCTGTACTGCAAAATTACAGCAGGGATCTAAAGGGATAAGACAATGGCCAATAAATTGATGTACATCCCCAATGATAATTTACAAAGTTACCCTTTCTGTAGGTTATAATTGGTGGTTGAAATGTTTGGACACCTAGCTTAATCAACCAACCATTCAAATTTAGTAGAAGTCACCAAAGTTATTATATAAAACTTTGGGAACTAGTGTAATAAACAGCCCAATATCCCCTCCCTTCCTGCAATTACAGGGTTTACAATTACATCAAACCTTTCACTACTACACAAAGTTGGAATATTTTAATTTTAAAACAGGATTTTTCCTTGTAATTAGAAATGCATTGATATATGTTGAGGGACCACTAGCTGTTGAGTGTGGTTGCCTTTCTAATCCAGATAGAGGTTTTACATATCATTAAAATATACATATTTATGTATATTGAATAAAATAGTCAACACAGAAAATGCAAAATTTGTAGCATAAAAATAATTCAATTTCATTCTCTTTCATACATATAGTATTTTTTTTTCTATATTATAATTTGTAATATTCAGGGTGCCGGAGCCGTATAATTTTGATGCGGCTCCGGCTCCTACCTTAAAATTAATATATCAATTTTTTTTTCATTATTGAATTTGATAAAATAAAATAAATAATACAAAATATTTTGCTTTTATTTGATTAAAGCTATATAAAAGTAGAAGGATGTGTGTCTATTTGTTAAGTAACAATAGTTTTTCAGTTTATTATATGGAAATAGACCGTTGCCAAATTATAATATTACTTTTAAAAATCATTTTTAGCTAGTCCGGAGCCGGAGCCGTTTTTAACGAAAAATACGGCTCCGGATCCGGCTCCGGCTCCACCAAAAATGTTGCTGCTCCCGGCTCCCGGCTCCGGCTCCAGAACACTGGTAATATTTCAAGTTTATTGAATTAAATAAATAAGTGATCTTAAGGGATAAGACTATATGTCCGATAAATTCATTTACATCCCTAATGATGATATAAAAATTACCACCCCTGTTATTCAAAATTAGTGGTTGAAACGTATGAAACTTAACTTAATAAACCAACCATTCACTAGAGTCCCTAAAGTTATTAAGCCAACAAATAAGAAAACGTTATTATAAAATTTTAGGAACTCGAGTGACCTAATGAACATCTAATATTACCAAAATATTTATACATTAAAAGAATGTAAGTATTTATTCATGATAATGATATAAATTGCACTGGCAAATAAAAATAGTTGATAACCCCCCCCCCCCCCCCCATTAATGAGGGAGGGAGGGTAATGCAAAGAGTGGGAAATGAAGAATTAATGCAAAGTATTAAGTTGCAAGGAATACCTTTTTATCAACTGGTAACTTTAGCCCTCCCTTTTTAACAACTAAACTATCTTCTATAGCCCCCCCCCCCCACCCCGGAAACTCTTGAATGTTTCCAAACTTGACAACCTAATAAGATTAAATAGGGTGAAAAATAAACATGAAAGCCGAAGGTGTGCATCCACAAACCATATTTCATATACAGATATCCGGTTACACTGCAACAATATCATAACACGCAGGGATCTAGAGGGATAAGACAATGGCATAAGATAAGACATATTGATGTACTTCCCAAATTATGATACACAAAATTTCCCTTTTTGTTAATTATAATTTGTGATTGAAACGTTTGGACACTAAACTTGATAATTCTATAAAATTTCATTACTATGTGATGTTTTTAACAAATTTTATGATCTTTATTTTAATATTCATGGAAAATTGTCTGTTATACGATTCTATACATAATTTTTCAGTATATCTGAGAACCGGTTCTAAAGTTATCTTTTCTAAAATGATCAAATTTTAGGCACCAGAGAATTTATTTTACATTTGTTTAGGAAATAATAAGTCATCATTTAAATTTAATGATAAAATTCTCTTAAAAAATCTTGCATAAAAATATAAGATTGTTTATTATAAGACTTGAGAAAAAAAATAAGGATATATGATAAATATTTAATTTAATATTTGAATTCCTAATTATTTTGCTGATATTTGCTAAGGATTCTAAATATCAAAGCTTCAAGTCAACCTTTTAAAAGTTTGTAGTATTGGAGAGCTTGGAGTTTATTGAAGAGGTACAATGCATTAAGGTTTCCGAAGTATAAATGGTATAATACATATGTATTAAAATAAAACGTAAATTTTAAAGAAATAAAACGAACATCAAAGACAGTTTTTTTTGCATCTTATACTCTGACTTTTAAAGGTTTTGAAACTATAAAAAAATAAAGAATTAACCATTACAAAAAGTAAAGAAAGGCCATTCAAAAATTAGAAAGGAATGTCTTAAAACTGGATAAAAAGCTTTTAACCATCTAAAAGGCTTCAATATATAAAAAAAAAATATGAAACCTACAGATTGATATTTCAACACTTTCGTTTTAAGAAAATTGGATTCACACAACAATATAGTACCTAATTATAATTAAAGGATCTCACCTGAGGCCTCTGATGTCATAGAAGTTTGTGATAGCTCCAGAAATTTCTTTATAGTCCCAGGTAGCAGCTCTAAAAAATTATAGATATAACTCCTATAATTTTGGGGACTTCATTAATACAGGATAAAGTAGAATTCAGGAATCTAAAGGATAAGACAATAGCCGATAAATTGATGTACACTCCCAATGATAATACACAAAATTACCCCTTCTGTAGATTAAATTTAGAGGTCAAAACGTTTGAACACTCAACTTATTGAACCAACCAATCAAAATTAACTAAAGCCCCCAAAGTTGTTAAGCTAACAAAAAAGAAAACACTGTCACCTGTTTCTCTGAGTAAAATCACCTTTTTTAAAAATTTCAATATAGTATTAAAAAACAGACACTTTTACAGTTAATTCAATTTAGATCTTCCCATTTGAAAGATGTCAAATTGACGCTATCTTAATTGTAAGTTTGGCTGACCTAGGTTTATATTGAATGATGTAGTATTGAACTTCACTCTTGGCATCTCCATCGTATTCCCAGGAAAGTCTCACCGAGGTCGAGGTCACTTCTGTCACTCGAACTTGTGTTGGCGCCCGCGGTAATGCTAAAAATATATAAATTTAAATATGTATTTATTTCTTCATCACAGCTTTTTGAAGGTATAGTTTGCTTACCATCTAAGAAGTCAAGAAATGGAAAAGTCCATTTTAAACATTATTCAAGTAATAGTTGGAGACCTTAGTTTAAAGGTCTCTAAAAGGATAGAAGAAAGGGTAAATAAATTTATTTTTTATTGGAGAAACAAAATTATTAAAAATTTTAAATTGATAAATAAAAAAGTGCTATTAAAAGGATGGGAGAAGTTATGGGATATTAAGGGTTAGTAAAGGAAAGTGTATTAACTGAAACTCTAAAAACTAAATTCGGAAACTCATTAACATTAACAACGAAAACGACTGATGTTAAATAGTAGCTTCTCTACTAAAAATAACAGGCATAATAATCCATGAGAATCTTTCTCTGCAAATAAATTTTTGGATCCTTCTATATCGAATTCGTTTAGCCGTGCAACTCAATAGTGAAAGAAAAAAAGTTAAGAGATAAGTTGTTCATCCAAAAAGATTAGATAATGTTTGTAATGAATCTGACATGTGTGTGTGTGTGTGCCAATATTTTGCAGGTAGAGATGACACATGTGCACAATTTCACATTCAAACTTTCCAACTCACATTTTCATAATGTTAGTTGCTCTAAAGCCATGCAAACTTAAGAAAAGGGTAATTTCATGAAAGATATTCTAATTCTAACAACATATGCTACATTAAAAATGACTTGAAGAAGAGCTGCTTGTGACGTCTTTACTTGCCATCACAACGCATAGAAAAACTGGTCTTTAGATAATATAAAAGGAGGAGGAGGAGCTGCAATCTTCAAAAATAAACTTAAAACAAAACTAAAAAAAGAGAGTCACAGGACTGAAATTTATTATTGCAGTTGCTTGAATGTGTTACAAAACGAAGCTGGAACCTTTTAGTTCTCAAACGTTTTTTACAAATAAAGTATTTTTCTTTTATAAAGTATTATTTTTACACCCATCACGTGGAACAATCCCTTTAGATTAAAATGAGTTTTCTCATTAATTTTTTACAAAGTTTTACAATTTTCTTAGTGCTTTAATTTAGAAAGGTTTATACAGTTCACGTATAAAAAAAGTTTTAAATGTTAGTGCTCCTTCCAAATTGTTTAACTTTACTCCTTTGTTTATTTGTTGGAACCTCGTGCAAGGAACAGATCTATAGTATAGATGTATATACAGACAACTACCTCCCTTCCTTATTCAAAGACCTCTTTCGTCTGCTTCTAAATTATTTTCTGCTACTTTGTTGTGTTAATATAAGCGACACCATTGGTTGATTTAATGACCCAATAGAAAGGTTGCACAAGGCGGTTGCGATGGGGAGATACAGTTATTTAACTCGTTCTCCCTCTAGTGTTTTACTCTAATGTGCGAGGAGAAAGCTTGGATTTAAAAATGGTATAAATTTTGTAAATGATCCCCAATATTAAAAAGTTGTGATATCATAAATCTTATTTTAGAGGTGAGATATGTATATATACAAGGATACTGTCCTCACAAATTAACATTATTTTTTACAAGCTCATATAAGTAAGAACTTTGAAGAGTATGCTTTTGCCGATAATAACAAATGTTTGATTTGTTTAATTACAAATTGTACAAACATATTCATAAATATGTTGGCAAAGCTCATTTAGATATGTATTGCACGTATAATAGCATGTAATTTTGATTTATAATTAATTAGTGATTGGTTTATGGGAAAATAAAAGTATAATAACATGAAATGTCAAACTTACTACATTTAGTAATTTATCAGCTTTGTATAAATTATCAGATTGTACAAGGGTTGTAATGTCCATAAAAAGCGGAGCAAAGCAATTCAACATAACATAAGATTTTAATCTCGCACTAAACACAAAACACTAGATGGCATATTTATTAATATTCATTGACTGACATACGGACAAATAAAATTTACGTTACTTAACGCAACTGCTGTAGTTGATATCTAAGATTTTATTTCGAAGTTTACTCTTATGAGACAGACAGACAGAAAGACAGTTTAAGGGTAACTTTAATTTTAGGAAATCCTAAAGAAAAGGTAGAATTTTTTTGTCTGTCCTATCTCGGAAATTGTAAGTCCAAATTGGTTGTACTTTATAATTGTCTTGGGATAGTTTTAAGCTATTTTCCCTTCATACCCCGCCCTCCCATAGAGTCTATAGGCGAAGCAATTAGTTTATAATAGTTATTTATCGCATCGTATTATAAACGGCTTTCCGCGGATATAGAATTTACAATTATAAGATTAAAACTATTTTTTTAGACCCGAGGTGCCGAAGGCACCGGCTTAAAAAAACAGGTTTTAATCTTATGATTGTACATTTTTATATTCGTAGAAAGCTGGATATAATACGATGCTAGACATAGTTTTTTCGTATTGATAAGAACCGGTTCCTATCCACCGGATTTGAATGAATACGAGAATATAACATTACAAAAATATCATATAGTTACAGTAGGTACTAGAACTATTATGTATTTAAGGTAGAAAGTCAATGTTCCTTTATCAATACAATAAGGTAAAGCATAAGATAGACAATAATAGGATTATAATAAAAGGGATTGTTTTACCTTTTATGTTATCATCATTATTACATTTAGATAATAAAATTATTTCTTTATCAAGTATGGGTATTTATTATATGATATACCTTTCATTCAATAACAAGCATAATGTAATATGTAAGAGGCTGGATAATAACATTAGATTAACTGACAAAAGACTAGGTATAAGGTTATTCTTTAGTAAAGCATTTATCCTAATCTCGCTGAACCGATATGGTTCTCCTTTACAGTGAATCTTCTTATAGGTACAGGTGAGGTTTTTATCTATTTTTGGGAAAAGAACCACCACCCTCCCAAGAGTAATCGCACCTAAAAAAATGAACCACTTCATTTTTACCTTGGTTTTTTAAAAAAATGCTGGAAAGATTTTAAGGGTCAATTCTGTACTGGTGTTTTATTAAACCTATTGTTATTATGCCTAATGTATCTCATATTAGAATGTTATTCAGTTAAAGCAATTGATGTATATTATGTTACCAATTTTCTCTGTAAGAAATATAGAAAAATACAAGATATTAACAATATGTTTGTAATATATCAGGGATCTAAAGGGATAAGACAATGGCTGATACACAAAATTATCCCTGCTGTAAAATTGAAGTTAGTGGTTGAAACTGTTGAATACTCAGCTTCATTAACTAACAAATCAAAATTCAATAAAAGTCTCCAAAGTTGATAAGCTAACGAATAAAAAAAACGTTATTTTAGGACTTTGGGGACTAGTGGAATAAACAGCCCATTGTCCCCTCTCTCTCTGGTAATATATGTATATTACAAATACAATAATACAACTTTTTATTTTTCTGTGCCGAGAAATCTGAGAAACAAACAAGAAAAGTAATCAATGTGACATTAATTACATGTCTTATTTTCTTTCCTTTTTGGATCAACAAAAACAATTCATTTGGAACAATTTTGTAGATTTTTATCCTATTATTTAAAATAGTAAGCTATTTTAAGTCTGCAGCGAAGGATCTCGCCAACCGCAAACCAATATAATTTTCCTTTACAACGAAGCTTCTAATAGGCCCAGGGAGGGTTTATAACTTTGTAGGGGTGGAAAACTCCACCCTCCTAAGAGAAAATACCCCTAAAAAGAAATACCCCCTAATTTTTTTTATATTATATCATCTTTTCTACCAGAAAATGCCATGGAATAAAACTATTACTCTTTTGGCTTGTGAAGAAACTTACCTTGCACTTTGACAGTGGATTGAGTCTCAATCATTCCCAATTTAGAAGCAGCCACGCAGGTAAAGTTTCGAGTCTCGCGAATGTTAAATAGCTGCAGTACATTGCGACCTAAAACGATTATAATTTTATTTATAAGTGTGCCTAAAAAGACATGCCAAACGAAATTTTTACTGAAAATAAAAAAAGGAAAAATCACAACTTGATTCTGTTTATAATTGTCATCGATAATTTCATTTACCAGTTGGGTTACTGCTATCACATAAAGTAGTAAAGTTTATTTGTCTGTTGCATAAGAAATCGATAAGTTCTGAACTAATTGACCTCGCCATTTTAGGAAGCTTCTCATAGGTCCTGGGATGGTTTTTGACTATTTTATTTTCAGATTTAACCCTTGGGATGGTTTTAGGCAATATTTATGATCCTTCTTACTTACACCTTTGAATGCAGACTCTAGAGCCCCTAGATTATAGGGGTGCAGCCGCTAGTAATAAAACAAACAAATGAACCTACCTATAGGAACATTATCCGCGGGGGTTATATCATTGTTGCCCTCCTTCCATTTGACAAATGGCATGGGACTGCCTACAGCCACGCAGGTAATGTTTAGGTTGGAGCCCCTCTGGACCTCGTACTTGGCGTCTGGCTGCCGGGAGAAGTGCGGAGGAACTCGGCGTACTAAAATAAAGAAAATTAATATTATTTTTTACTTTTCTCTTAAAAAAGTGCGTAAGTGCTCAGTGGGAGAAAACTGCATATGTATCTAATGTAACCTAATCAAAATAAAACAATTCAAATGACATTTCTATATTGAAAAAAACGCTAAGAGGGAAAAGATAATTAAAACTGTTTAAAGATTTTTTTTAAAGTAAAATATTTTTTTAATAAAAGTTGCTACTACTTCACCCCTGTTAAAATCCATTAAAAACTAAAAATTCATTCTGTATTTATTAAGACTTTTAAAAGTCTAGGGATCAATCAAAATTTTGGCTACACAAAAAAAAACTTTAAATAAACGCAAAAAGGAAATTATAAAGTTAGCCAAACTCAACTTGACGGGTAAAGAGTAGCATTCAGGTGGAAAGGGGAAAGCTCTAGAGTGAGTAAAGGGGTAGTCTAGTCACAGACATAGCTTCGTAAAAATTACTCTAAATCAGGGATCTAAAGGGATACGACAATGACCGATAAATTAATGTACATCCCCTATGATGATACACAAAATTACCCCTTTTGAAGATTACAATTAGTGGTTGAAACGTTTGAACACTGAACTTAATGAACCAACCAATCAAAATTCAAGAAAAGTCACCAAAGTTGTTAAGCCAACTAATAAGAAAACATTATTATAAAACTTTGGGGACTTGTGTAATAAACATGCCAATGTCCCCTCCCTCCCTGACTATGAACGGAGAAAAAAAGACGTGTACTTAAGGAGGAAGGTTGAATGTAGAAATGTAAGAGAGAGAAAGATTAAATTTCACAAACTTTTATGTTTTCCCCATCCTTCTCTCTGTTAAATTACAGTTTTCAATTTTTGTTTCTGGTGTGTTTATTGTCCCTGTGGGCAGTTATATGGACATACAATGGTATTTTACAATGGTTTTCTATAAATGCTTTCTGCAATATCCCCTCAACTTCATCTGTTACCAATGGGTAGTATAATTACCCAATAAACCGCCAAATGATAATAAGGCGATATTTATCAAATGGACTCATGTAATTATGAAGAGGTTTTTTTTTCATTAATGTCTAAATGTTGTTAAAGTAGATACTTCAAAGGTCAGTTTAACATATTTGAATGGGATACTACCAAAATCGTCTCTCCCTATTATTTACAAAAGTAAATAATAAACATAAATAGAAAGTCTGTGTTATCCTTTATTATATAAAAGTAACAGGATCTGTATCTGTCTGTACCGAAGGATTCGCTAACAGCTGAACCCAAATAGTTATCCTTTATAAAGTAGGTCCTGGGAAGGTTACTAACTATTTTGGGGGAGGGTATCACCATCCTCCCAAGAGAAATTAAGAATTAGGGGGTGGGTGTATAGGGGCGTAAACGCTAGTGAGGAATATGGCTCCTCAAAACACTATTATATACCAATATGTTCACTAGTTAAATTAGTTAAAAACAATATTAATGTTAGTCTTGCTTCCCAGCATAAAAAAACAATGAGATTTAACTAAAGTTAGGATCTATTAATTATGCCTTCAAAATGAAAATAATCTTTTTTTTTAATAATCTTTTTTATATATTGACAAATTTTGTAAACTTTTGTAACATACCGTTAGAGCCATTTTAAAAATTTTTGTGTCACAGATGGTATGAAATCTACTTCCATAAACAGCGAAATTCTAATTTGTAGATGATATTGGCATTTAAATAACATTTAGATTTAATTTTTCCCAATAGAAACTTATTCCACCTTCTTTGTACTTTTAGATAGACAACAAAAATATAAATTGTTTCCCTTTAATAAACAAATAGTGGATGCGCCCCTAGCATCTATGGACTCTTTATTCGTAGGGGAAGAGATGGAAATAAAAAAAGTATAAAACCATCAGACTTAAAACTGAAAATAAAATAGCCTAAAACCACCCCAGAACATATGTTAAGCATCCCTGAAATGAAGGAGCAAATCAGTTCAGGAGTTATCGATAAAAAAGCTTACTACTTTATATAATAGGACAGTAATGGTAAATTGTAAAAAAATAGTATCGCTCCTATAATATAAATAGTAAGCTATAAAAATTGGAAAGAATTTTAATGAATATAATAGATTTGAAATCTGCATTAAATTTTAAGGAATTTTTATAAAATTCGTTTTTTGTATAATTCTTTATCTATAAGCGCAAATACAAATTAAATTAAATAATTTTGACATCTGTGATTGGTGGATTAAAAAATATCTGCGCCCTGATTGGTTAAGCTTAAGTGACGTACATCATTCAACCAATTAGAGCGCAGGTAGTTTCCAATCCACCTATCCTATTGGTCAAAATTTATTAACTTAAATTGGATTTGCGCTTTTAAATAATGAATTATATAAAAAACGAATTTTATAAAAAAATCCTTAAAAATTTATGCAGATTTCAAATCTATTATATTCATTAAAATTCTTTTTAATTTTTATAGCTTAATAAATAGTTAATTTAGGGGAATACTCGAAAAAGAAAACATAAATATGAAAATTTGCACTATTAATTTACATACAACGTTTTTCTAGTCGCCCTAAAATGTTTTATCTCTACGTTTTAAACAATTCTATTCTTTATCATTTACAATAGCTTTTGGCTTTCTACTGTATTTTCATTACTGTGCTATCTAGTAAATATTTTTCCTCTTTTCTTAGATCCTAAGTTGTAGCAATTGACCATTGACACATATAAACATATGTATGGGTTATCAATAATTCACACAAACCAATCAATAATCAAATTTTGTAATGAAGTTGCCAATTAAAAGAATTCCCTCAAGATATTATAAATGATTATGCATCCACATAAATGTAAACTTGCAGAGAGAGAGAGATCAATAGCAGATAAATAAATCTTTTCCCATATTTACAAGCTACCAAGGTGTTGATGTACATTGTACATTAAGATATATAAGTTGGAAGGAATTTTAATGTTAAAGGTAGATTTGAAATCTGCATCAAATTTTAAGGATTTTTTTTTATAAAATTCGTTTTAATTCTTTATCTAAAAGCTGAAATACAATTTTTTTTATAAAATTCGTTTTAATTCTTTATCTAAAAGCTTAAATACAATTTAGGTTAATTAATTTTGACATCTGTGATTGGTGGATTGAAAACTATCTGCGCTCTGATTAGAGAAGCTTAAGTGTCGTACATCATTCAACCAATTAGAGTGCAGGTATACCAACTAAACTCAACCCCCCTCCCCATAGTTTTCAATCCACCTATCACGGATGTCAAAATTAATTAACTTAAATTGTATTTGCGCTTTTAAATAAAGAATTATACAAAAAACGAATTTTATAAAAAAAATCCTTAAAATATGATGTAGATTTCAAATCTACCTCTAACATTAAAATTCTTTATAAAAACTTAAAAACTTATATATCTTATTATACATTGAGATGAAGGAGGGGAGGAATACGTGTTACAAAATTATTCTGAGCGTAACCAGCCACTGCAGCTTTGTCGTCACTGTAGGTTGAAAATTAGGGGTAGAGGAATAAAAATCATCATAACTCCTCCAAATTTTAAGATAGATCAATAATACTTGAATTATTTAATTCCCCATTAACAGTAGTTTTAGAAAAACCTTTTTTATTTTTTTTATTTACTAAGCAAAAAGTCGAAAAAAAACACTTTTTAACAAAATTTATGCTAAAAATTATAACTTTTCGCAGAAATTTACGGAAAATTTCTAAATCAAGTAATTTATACACGAATACTGGTTAATTGTTTAGCAAAATCAAATATTATGTATAAAATTCTTCAACTTTGACAAAAAAAAGGTTTTTAAGCTCTTAATCGCAAAAATCGTTAAATTTTCGATTTTATATCACTGCGCGCAGCTTTGTGGCCAATGTAGGCTAAAATTTTGGGGCAGTAAAATAAAAATGATCATAACTCCTACAAGCTTTAAGATAGATAAATAATAATTGGATTATTTAAATCTCCATTATCAGTAGTTTCAGAATATTTTTTAAATTTTTTAATTTAATAACAGAAAGTCGAAGAAAAACCTTTTTTTACGAAATTTAGGCTAAAAAAGTGAACATTAGTTCCAGTAAAATCCAGTGGACTTAGAGTTGACCGATTTGAATTTTTTATTTTTTAAATGTTCATGAAGAATTTCTTTATCCCAAACATCTTTTTTTATATCTCTATTGTATTTGCAAGGCAAGTAATAAACAGATAGTTTAGCGCCGTTATTGGTAATTTTTCAGGGGTAATTTTGTTTATCTGTGCTCAAAAATTATTTTTTTTTAAAGCATTTATATTAAATTCAAATAATTAAAAGTAGATATTCGGGAAAAAAAGTTCTAAAATATCTACATAAATCACTTAAAAATAAGATTTAAAAAGCCCTATTTTTCGTAAAAAATGCGCTCTTCCGTGACGGGTCGGAGTTGAAATCGGAGATTTTGTGTATTCTGCAGAATGCTCATCCAACAGTGCGCGCATTATACTTGACAAAACTGCAGTGCAGCCGATAGACAAGCTTGACTTGTAAAAAGTGGTGCTGCAGAGACAAGATAATAATAATATAAAAGTAACAGGATGTCTCTCTGTCTGTCTTTCGGTACGAAAGGATCTCGCAAATCGCTGAGCAGATTCTCTTTTACATAATAGCTTTTCAGAACAAGGGAAGGTTTGTACCACCACCCTCCCAATATAAACTAATCCTATAAAAAGGACCTCCACAAAAATAATCTTTTTTTTTTAAACTAAAATTGAGAATGGGGGTGATCAACTTCCTCCCAACTTATGTGCCCTTAGAGACTTCTAGGGGCGTAACCGCTAGTTTTTCAACTATTGTACTTGAAGAATTACAAAGTTATAGTATAGTTGAGATGATCTGTAAAAGTAAAGACTTATCCTAATCTTGTATCTTATTCCGGATTTATAACATATATCCACTCACAAATACTTCTAAGAGTGGGGATTTTCTATATGCAGAATTTGTCCCTTCGTCCATATGGCTTGTTCTTGCTATATTGATAAGTACTCGATTTAAATCCTGTGGATTCTATAGCAATTATTATTACATTTATAACTGCTGAATTTATATAAAAGTGTCTTAAAATGTTAGAAATATAATATTATGTAACTTGTATCTACAGCAATTTTATAAAGGATATATACACGGAATTTTATTCAAATTTCATTATATTGTACTGAGAAAATACGACGAAACCCGCTACTTCGTTTTCTTTCCATGATCCTTATTTTTTTTATACAATGTTCGATGATGGAGCTTCGCTCTCATGGATTTTATCATACTAGTTAGTTGTACAAGTGATATCTGGTAAACTCTGAAGAAATAAAAGTCTGTTATAAATCAGGGAACTAAGGGGATAAGACAATGACCGATAAACGTATGTACATTCCCAATGATAATATACAATATTACACCTTTTATAGATTACGTATAGTAGTTGAAACGTCTGGACACTCAACTTAATGAACTAACCAACCAAAATTCGAGAAAAATCCCCAAAGTTGTAAAACCAACACATAAGAAGACTAGTGAAATAAACAGCCCAATGTCCCCTCCCTCCCTGGTTGAAAAAAGTAGAAGATGGGAGGAGTTATGAAAGAGCATTACGATTACCTAAGAAAGACTATATTTTAGAGACCGGTTTACAATGGAATAAAAATGGCAGTTATTAAATAGGTTTGATTATTCATTTTTAGAGGGTCAATCGGTAATTTAAAAAGAAATAAATCTTAACTATATTTTAGAAAATATAATTACTTGATTATATCCTAAAAGCTAAACTTTATATAAAAATATAAAATAGCCGATAAATTGATGTACATCACCAATAATTACACAAAATTACCGCTTCTGTAGATTAAAATTAGTGGTTGAAACGTTTGAACACTCAACTTTATAAACCAACAAATCAAAATTCACTGAAGTCCCCAAAGTTGTCAAGGCAACGCATAAGAAAACGTTATCATAAAACTTTGGGGACATTTGAAATGAATAGCCCATTGTCCCCTCCCTCCCTGTTATTTTCCACAGTGCAAATAAAAGAAGTGTAGTATAGCTTGATACTATTAGACAAGAACTTGTAACTTAAGTTAAGAACATGCTAAATGGTTTACAAACTTTCAAAGTGTATACAATATAGGTAAGGTATAATGGAAGGATAAAAAGGAGAGAGCATTTTCATTTAACAATCCGTTTTCATATCACAAAATCCACAATTTGTGTTAATCTAAAACAGCGCGTCGTTGTTCCTTAATTATTATTATCTTCATAGCTAACTTTACTTGTCATATTGTACAAAAAAAATAAAAATATCAATACCCTATAAACCTTTTTAACTCATAGAACGGTGGGACTTACCATTTAAAAACGTTTACTTAGGATAAACTACCTCTTTTTTTAAAAAGATGGAACTAGGTTAGTTTTCACATAAATAAAATAACCTCTTACAAAACTTAAACATGTAGGTGGAAAAGTTTAAACAGACCCATCCTAAATCAATCTAATCCCCAAAAGTTTTTAAATCAACGAATGACAGATCATGTTTGGAAGCATTGGGGGTCAGTATAATTCACAGTTAAATGTTCCCTCCCTCCCTGTTCACCCCTCCCACTAAACCACCACCACCCCTCCAAAATAAAATTCTTACCTCTGACATAGAGCTGGGCCGCGTATGAGTACTCAGTCCCCTGGGAGTTGCTCGCCACACACTCATACTTTCCCTGCATCAAAATTAATAAAGTGAAATGGTTGTAGGAAATATGTATGAATACACCCGCATCTAACAAACTATATTCATCCATCTTAAAAACATTTCAGATTCCTTTATAATCTCCGGAATAATTTATCTTTAGTTTACTCATAAAATTGGGTAAAAAGTCTTTACACAATAAATTCTTTACATAAATATTCTTTTTATGAGAAGCTAGCCTGTAAAGGAGAACCATATCGGTTCGGTGGTTAGTGAGTTCCTTCGGTACATACACACAGTTACAGATCCTTTTGATTTATTATACGGATTAAAAGTAGACAAAAATAGGACCGTTGGTTCTTACATTTCATTAAAATGCACCATTAAATAGAAGTCGCATTGAACACAAAATAATTTAAATAATTCATATTGTTATTGTACCTAATTTAATAAAAATAATGTAATTTTGTTATAAAACTGTAGGGATATATAATATTTGACTACCAAGGCACTATGTGTCAGTATAGATTATAATAGTTTACAAATATTTCTTCCAAAGAAAGGAAGGCAAACTTTCAAACTTTTCAAATTATTTTTCCCTATTTTCTAGACCCTTCCCAAAAACAGTCCGCCCCCCCCCTTGCCCAAACCTACCAGCTTAACGTCAGGAATCTATATTGATGTGTTTTTATTCCCTTATACTGCCTTCTCTGATTTTTATACTTTTTTATTAGTTTAGATTAACTTCACAGCAAGTTTGCAAAAGGAAGTTTTATTTCTACATAAAGTTTAAGAGTATAGTTTTATAATAATTGAACTATCTTTATATAATTTTTTATGCCTAATTCTCTTTTAAAATATAAAGACAAATTGGAAACAAAATGTAAATTTCAAAGTGAAGAATATTGACCAATGTGATGTACGTACACAGTTGACTTGAACAACAAAGAGTCATTTTTTCGCATATTTTCCATAAGGTTGTGTGCTAGTGCTTAATAATCCAAACATAGTTTTGACCCAATGTATAGATATGAAATGATCATAATTAAGAATAGTTTGACTTATTAAGCACATTCGACTAGTCGCTAGCACACAACTTTATGGAAAATACGCGAAAAAAATACCCACTTAAGTATTTTTGGTCAGTGCAAAACATTGTTAATTATTTATTAAGATATACACAAATTAATTTTGGTAAGCTGTAAGTGTTTCTTCCTTAAGTAGAAAGTTGAAATTAAATTCCCTGTTCAATGATAAATCCCAGAGGAAAAGGCATTTAAATAAATAATTCATATTTTAAACAGAAGCAGTAATTTACATCCTTTATCTATTTACCAAAACTATTATGGATAACTAAGAATATTCGATCCTGTATTATGAAGTAGTTAAGTTATGTCCCATAAGATCTTAGAAACAGTTAAACCGATCATTCAAAAAATGTAATGAGAAATATGTTATAATTTAGGCAGGTTTTACACTATTGTGCAATACTTGATTTTTAAAGTGTAACTGAGAACCGATTCTAATCCACAGAATGTTAATCAATTTCGAAGGAAAACCTATTTTTTGCTTAAATCAGGTATGATATTCTGATATCTAGACCTAGTTATGCTATGCATGATTTTTTAGTATCGCTGGACACCGGTTCTAATCCACCTGATATGAATCGGTTTCGAAGCCATACTGGAAAAAAAACCCTAGTGTTTGCTTAAATCAGCTATGATATACGAGTCCATCTTTGATATCTAGACCTAGTTATACTATGCATGATTTTTTAGTATGGCTGGAAACCGGTTCTAATCCACAGGATGTTAATCAGTTTCGAAGCCATACCTAAAATAAACCTATAATTTGCTTAAATCAGCTGTGATGTACGAGTCCATCTTTGATATTTAGACCTAGTTATACTATGCATGATTTTTTAGTATGGCTGGAAACCGGTTCTCATCCACCGGATATGAATCGGTTTCGAAGCCATACTGAAAAAAAACCCTATATTTTGCTTAAATCAGCTGTGATATACGAGTCCATCTTTGATATCTAGACCTAGTTTGTAGGAAAATCAAATTTGCTGCGCCTTTTACACTTTGTCTGTGAAGTACACAGACACTGGTACACAATATTATAAATCATATTTCCAGGCCACTATAGGACAGTAACTTATTCAATTTTGAGACACATTAAAATAACAGAATAAACTCTATGAATCCATCTTCTTTGTGATACTATATAGCGGCTACGCCCCTAAAGGACTCTAGAGGCACATAAAATGTTTTCTTTTTAATATATGATAAGATCAGCTGTTTACCAAAAAAAATCCAATAGGCGGCGCTTTATATATTTTTGATTTTATTGGGATTTCTTTGGGGATTGTCGTGGTACCTACCCCCCCCCCCCCCTCCCAAATAGCTAGTACCAGTAAGAAGCTATACTGTAAAGGAGAACCATATCGGTTCGTAACAAAACTTGTTTTAATCATCTAATTTTTCATTTTAATATCCACGGAAAGCTGTCTATAATACGATGCGATAAATAACTATCAGAGGCCCCAAGAGGAAAGATTGGTGTTCTGATGCAATTTGTTTAAAATGAAATTAAAGTAAAAATATGAGATTTTATAATAAATTTGATATTTGTATACTGAATAAATAAAATATTTGGGAAGAGTGGGTAAATAATTAATGCTACTCACCTTATCAGATTCTTCAGCAGCTTCTATTCTTAATGATCCTAAACATCACAAAATAGTTTGATTAATTCAAAAGTGTATTTTTTTTAATATAAGAGGGTATTTTTTCCGTAATTCAGTAAAGTTGGGTTGTAGTGTTAAATGATCTTATTAAGTCAAAGTGATCTTAATTATAACCAAATGTACATATATGAAATGGTCCATAATTAATAACAGTTTGACTTAATAAGAGCATTTGACTACAACCCAACACCCAACTTTACGAAATTACGCGAAAAAATGTTTATTTAATAGATGATTTGCCCAATAGAATATCAGTTGTTTACAATTTGAAGATTTTTGTTTAAAGTTTGGAAGATTTTTTTTCAAATCATAATTTTTTTCAAACAAAATCTTAAACAAAAAAGATTCTCTGAGGCAATAATTGTAAATACACATTCAGATTGATAAAAGTATTATGTGAAGTAAAAATACTACTTAGTTATACAATGTCTTAACTATTAATAATTATAATTCGAGTGGTTCGAAAAAGAAAAAAGTTATTGTTATATGTAAATTTCAGAGGAACTATTTTTAAAGCTCTTAAACTGTTTAATTTCCCCTGCCACAATATCCACGTATTCTACATCCATTATGATTTAAAATACCACTTTTTGTGTCTTAAACTTGCTTTACAATTTTTTTCTAGGGCAACAAATTTTCTTTTAAGAACCACCTGGTTTATACAAATGAAGAAAGTATAGAATCATATGCACAAAATATGCAAAACAGTTGTCACAATACATATTTGTGATGTTCACATCTTTGGGACAAATAAAGTCATATTATATTATTTATTTATCGCATCATATTATAGACAGATTCCCACAAACATTAAAATGAATTTTTTTAGATGAAAACAAGTATTGTTAGCCCGGGTCTTCAGTCTATTCGGGTTTTAATTTTGTTATTTTTATTTTAATATTTGTGGAAAATTGTCTGTAATACGATGTTATGAATGATTTTTCAGTATAACAAAAAACCGGTTCTAATCCAGCGGATGTTGATCGGTTTCGAAGCCAAACTGGAATATTTATTATTTGAAAATATTGTCCCAAAAATCCTTATTAATGGAGGAAAAGAAAGTGCAAGTGCTGAAACAATTCAAATACTTGTGACAATACAATTTAAAAGTGACAGTCAGAAGAAAACTTAAAATATGAAGAAATAATCATTCCAGTATGGCTTCGAACCCGATTAATATCCGTTGGATTAGAACCGGTTCTCAGCCATACTGAAAAATCATGTATAGCATCGTATTACCAATGATTTTCAACGAATATAAAAATAAAAAAAAACTATAATTAATATCAGTTTTGTTAGCCCGGGTCTGTGGCCCCTAGGGGCTAACAAAATTGATTTTAATCCTATTTTTTAAATTTTAATATCCGCGAAAAGCTGTCTACAATACGATGCAATTAATAAACATTCATATTTTGGGGTAAATATAAAAAAGTTGTTTCGTTATGCAATTAAAAGTTTTATGAAATAACTATTTAAAGAATCTATTTTAAGGTCAACCAACAGAAGCTTTGGTCTAAGGTCATTATAACAGCTCAGTCGGTCATGAGACGGCCGTTATAATAATTAAAACGTTTTCAAAGTACTTAAGGAACTATAACTAATGTTCAGAAAAAAATACGATAAAATTATTTCATGGTAGTTTAAAAAATAAACGTTTATTTTAAAATTAATGAGGGTTAACTCAAAGTTAAGCCAATGAAGAAGAAAACGTTATGATAAAACTTTGGGGACTAGAGCAATAAACAGCCTATTGTCCCCTCCCTCCCTAATATAAATCCGTGTTGTTTGTGTGACACCTGCACGCCACTGGCAAACATACAAGAACATACTTTAATTAGTGTCGGATAACTTCTATCATAAACCTCAAATGCATTCAACCACCCCCCCCCCCCACTCCACTTTATATTCTTTCATTAACCCTTCTCCCCCATTGTATCATTGTATCACAACCCACCTTTGCCTTATGCCTAACAAACAACCAAGTTATGCTGAAGTTCAGATTTAGAATTCATATTAAGTGTTACAATATGTGTGTGTGTGGTATTTGTTTCACAGTAGCGTACAAAGGATTGGTTTAATGCTATTTTATTGTATTATTTTGCAGGGTTCTAAAGGGATAAGACAATGGCCGATAAAATAATGTACATCCCTATTGATGAAAAATAAAGTTACCAGTATTAGTGCTGGAAACGTTTGGACATTCAACTTAAGGAACCAACCATTTAAAATTTATTAAAGTCCCAAAGTTGTTAAACAACGAATAAAAAAACTTTGTTACAAAACTTTGAGGACTATTGGCCCACTGTCCCCTTCCACCCTGATAATTTGGACTAAACTGGGTGACAAGAAGCCAACCACCCGTGTAAGACCCTAATTATAAAAGCCCCACAAGACCTAACCTAATTATAAGCATCTGAAGGGAGAGTAATTTCCTTTGTTATTATTTTTTTTTCTAAAGTGGGAGGTAGGTTGTGCTAAAAATCCGTAAAGGTGTGAGTTTTAAGGCTTTAAAATTAGTAGATTATATTCACGAAATATGTGTATTTCTTATTGAAAAGAACTAGGTATAGACAGTTTTTTTTTAAGGTTAACATAAATTTTTATCGTTCTACTACTGTTTTCAACTTAAAACTCAAAACCTTTACGGATTTTTAGCGCAACCTACTTCCTTTTTGCATTTTTCTTTCTTCTAAAATTTTAATATTAGGTAGGTAATCCTATGTACTCTACTGATTATATGTGTATGTGTTTTTTGTCTCTGCTATTCGTAACTGATAGTAACAAGAACGACTAGTTTCAAAACTACCTGTGTATTTTTTCATTGTAGCACAAAACATGGGATAAATATCTGACCAAAAATGACTAGTTACATTTTTTGCATCTTTTTTGTTATAGGTATTCTTTTAGCATAAATGAATAGAAAAATTAAAATTTTTAAGGCCAGAAATATTTAACCCTTACAAAACGGTGCGAATAAGTTTATATATACAGGGTGGGGCAAATAAGACCGGACAAATTCTAACTTCTAAACAAATGAACATAAAATCGTCAATTTTAAAGATTTTATTGAATTTTAAAAACTGGCAAGCAAAATAGGTATATGACTATTAGATTATTCAATAAAATCGCCGCCAGCCTTAATTACTGCCTCTACCCGCCTCCTCAACCGCCGGCAGGTCCAGGTCAAAATGTACCGGTCCAAGCTGGCGTAGTTCTTCTTGATAGTGGCAATGAGGGAGGTCTTTATGGTGTGGGTACGTCTATTGGTGCATGCTTCAAAGTAGCCTTAGGCCCAAAAGTCCATTGAATTAAGATCGGGCTGCTGGGAGGCCACATTTCCTTAGGAACGTGAGTAACCGCAGGATCCAAATTCGCCCAACTTTCAAGCCACTCTTTTACACAGATGCTCTTATTTGGACCACAGTTGAGCTAGAACGACGTTCTTTACCTTTTTAGAAATGGCACGAAGTTTCAGCTAGGGTTATCAGCGCAACCTATAGTCTAAAATGAGTTTTCAAGTTCAATATGGGTCCCTAAAGTCAAGAACCGAGAAATTTTCACGGTTTTTGACGTTTTTTACATCTCAAAATCTGTCCCGTTTCACTTTGCTGGAGTACTACGGCCAAGCCATTTCAGATAGAGAGCTCTAGTCTTTTCTAGTGTCTTACTTATGTATCTAACAATATCCCCAGCAATTTGCATAACTCTACCTCACCTACAGATGGGCTGAGGTCATATTTAGTGGGCCCTAGTCGAGAATCCAGATTAAACCACCGGCGCATTTGGAATCTGCCTTGTTGAACATATGCGCGGCCAGCTCGTTGTACACGTACATCTACGTCCAAAGATTTTTTTTGCTAATAGGTCATTACCTAAGCTTTTTATAGTGTGGTCAAACGTCCGGATTGGTCAAGTAGTTTTGGCGCTATGGCCGTTTAAAGTTTGTCCGGTCTTATTTGCCCCACCCTGTATATATTCATTATATATAAAACTGTGCGAGAAAATAAAAGGTGACGAAGTGAGTGACATTGTCCTTTCCATTTTGTCCCAACATTTAGTTTTTTTTATTTTTTAAAATGATTTATCAAGTCTTAAACCATAAATTATGTTTTTTTGTCATGATTTTGAAGAAAAATACACAGAGGGTATTTTTTTCGCGTAATTTCGTAAAGTTGGGTTTTTGGTTGTAATAAGAGTGTTCGTAATTATAACCAAATGTATATATAACATGAAATGGTCCATAATTAAGAACAGTTTGACTTAATGGGAGCATTTGACTACAACCCAACACTCATCTTTACGGAATTACGCGAACAAAAATCACCCTCTGTTATGGTTCAAGGTGTTGATTATTCATTGTTAAGTTGAACACCGCACGACACAGTTAAACACCTTCCCTCATTTAAATTTGAAGGTTCCATTATTATTATTATTATTATTATTAAAAGATAGATAGATAGGAGAGAGAAAGTATAAAAATAAAACAGGTACATATAAGTAAATACATTAATTTTTTCTTCTGTATATGAATATACATATTTGTTGCTTCAAGAGCTCCATAAAATATTTTACTCCTTCACTATATGACTGTAATATTTCAGATGTATTGCAGAGCTTTGCCGTGGGGACATGTTTCTCAGAACCTCACTCCAGTTTTATTACATACAAACAACTATACTGGGAAAGAATTGCAATTTAAAAGAAACATCAGTCTTGCCAGAAAACAAATATTTAAACCATTTTGTTCTTATTCTCTTGCTGGGAAAAAGTTACATTTCTTTCTTAAATTTCACATGAACGTTATTGAATTTTAGAGCAGGTTCTAGTTAACCACATACATATATTTGTTTTAACACATTTTACTTTCTTTTTAGTAGCGAAGCTACTCTATAATTTGTAATGTCCGTCTGTCCGTATGTCCGTATGTCCGTATGTCTGTATGTCCGTATGTCCGTATGTCCGTCTTAGTTAGGGGGAAACGTGATTTTCTCGGCTCCTATAAAAGATAAAAGGCTGAAAATTTTTGACAACATTCCCATTATCAAGGAGCACAATTAACTATATAACATCAATGGCGATAGGACCGCTTTTTAGCAGGTTTTAGGCTATTTTTGTATTTTTCACATTTTTCTCCATATCTTTGGTGTTTATGGTCCGATTTCCAAAATTTTTTCAGTTATAGAATCAGAATTAAATTTCTTGTCGTTTCAAGAAAACAACTATGACGTTCAGACTGCCTTTAAGCAGGTTTTATGCTATTTTTGTATTTTTCACATTCTTCTCCATACCTTTGGTGTTTATGGCCCAATTTCCAAAGTTTTTCAGTTTTATTTTATCAAAATTAAATTTCAAGAACACATCAATGGCGGTCAGACTGCCTTTTTGCAGGTTTTTGGCTATTTTTATATTTTTCACATTTTTCTTCATATCTTTGGTGTTTATGGTCCGTTTTTTTTTTAATTTTTGTAGTTAAAAATATAAAATTTAAATTTCCCGTTGTTCTGAGCATCCAGTATGTAATTTACTTTGACCGTCAGTCTGTTAGTCATAGTACTGAAATATAAATAAATATTAAGAAATTAAAAACAAATGTTGAAAAGGTTTCGTGATTTTTTCCTAATATACATGCTTTTGTCAACTAATATCTAAATTCTTATTTAATTGTTTATGCTTCGCTACTTATGGATGTTGTCATCCTTGTTCTAATATAAATTGAAAATTTTTTTGAAACAAAGGAAAAATTTTGCAATAAAAGACATGTCCCAATTGAAAAGTAATTCTGAAATATTTGTCGAGCCAATAAAGAGCAGTAAAATAACTATCATGGAACCTTTTTATGGAATAATATGGAATAGAAAAGTAATAAAAACCATAGGTATGGGTGTTCACTATTATTGGAATGGATCCATGTTCTTAACTCAATTAACTTTCAACAGCTGTGTCTCTGAGATGATGTACAAATATACAATAGGTGTACAAATGCTAGCTACAAGTGAGATAAAAATATACAATGCAAGTGTACATTTGTACACTTTAAAACAGTATTTTGTACATCCTCTGCAATAAGACCAGCACAGAACTAAATAACTCGCTACAGAATTGTCTAAGTCTACAGTGATTTTTTTACATTCCATGAACAAGGCATTCAGCAATTTTTTTGTTTAATTGAACTTGATAATATTTAATCTAAGGATGTGGTTTGTCCATTCTCTATATAGTGGTGATACCCTTACCTCGCAGTTTACCTTGCGTCATTATGCTAAGACGTGGATTGGCCTGAAACAAACACAAAACAAAGGTTATTATAGTAGCTAATAGATAAAATAAATTTTAATAACAAAATTTTTCCATATTAATAACTTTTTTTTCCTTGTTTGAGGGAAAAAAAGGTTGGTTTATTAAAACACACTACACACACACACTTCTGTCATAAAGGAAAAAAATTACAGAATATGTAAATAAAGATAAACCAGAGCTGGATCTTTAAATCATTTTAGTGGTGAGCCAGATCGGGGTGAGCCAACTTTCCACCAATATGAGAGCACAACATTTTAAGAAATGCCACGCTGTGATTGGCTGAAATTCGGCGAACCCCGATCTGGCTCACCACTAAAATGATTTAAAGATCCAGCTCAGAATAAAACTTATATAGGTAATATTTTACATTTTACTCTAAAAAAGTATCGCAAATTTAATTTGGAATAAAAAATTTCGTAACTTTTACAGAAAATCAAAATATTTGTAAACAAAATAACTACTTGTGTTTTGTAATATGGCTCAAAAAATATCTGAAACCAACCAATCTTCTTCTATTACAGTACTGTAATAAGACGCATAAAAAAAAACTAACTATTCTTATCCTACCTTAAAATCAATAGGCCTGACATCCTTGACCCAAGTGATGACGGGGCTGGGCTCGCCAGTGGCCTCGCACATCAGCACAGCGTTGCGACCCATCTCAACAACCTTCATGCCAGGATTCTGGATTATCTGAGGAAATCCAACAGGAAGGTCCGTCTCTGCAATATGAATTGATTAAGAAAGGAAAGCATTCATAGTATCAAGGGGAAATCGTTAGAAGGGGTAAGGAGTGGGATATCCATAGCCTACAGCCGTCCAAAAATAAAATAAAATAGATTAAAGTCAACGCACTAAAATTGAGAACTCAATTAGTTCAGTGATTATTAAAATTTCAAGTCTCACACAATAGGTTAAAAAGCCTGAAAGTCTTTACTCAAGGTAATCTTTTTTAATTTAAAAGCTTTACAGAATTTAAAATAAATCTAAAAATGTGTATTACTAGACAACTACCTGGATCCCCCTGATGGGGACCTTTTTCGTCTGGTAGCAAATTGCTTTTAGCTCTTTTGTAGAGACATGGCTGTGTTAATATTCCCGACGCTATTGGTTAATTTTCAAGGACTCAATCAAATGTCGGGACAGGGTTTCGGGAAGGGAACATACAGTTATTTAACCCCTTCCCCCATCTCATGTTTTAAATCCAGAAATATTTTATTCGTGCAAATATTTTTTTTAAAAAATTATATGTTTATACCATCATAGACAGTGAGCTGTGCACTGGCCGAAACTTCATCCCCGACTCCATTCTCTGCCACACACTCATAAGCTCCGCTCTCTCGCTTCTTTCGCACGGGTTCAATTCTCAGCAACGAGCCACCCTCAAATTCTCCAATCAGATATCTAAAGAAAAATAGTTATTTGTGACATTTAGACTTTAGCAACGTATTTGACGTGTCACGAAGAGCGTCATTCATTACAGTAACTTAACTTGATACTCGGCGATGGTGAGGTAATAATGATGAGCTCTCATGAGATAGCGGGCCAAGTCATAATATGCTTGAACGAGGAGCTTGAGTTGGCCCTAGTGTCTAAGTCTATACAAAAATGTCTCAGCCCACTCCATGTTGACTTAGGTCCAACCCCTAAGAAACTGTGGCCAATCAATCAATTTATCAACGTATCACATGAAATAATAAAGGTGTCTTTAATGTACTTTTAGCATCATAAATTCATCAAAATAAGGCAAACTTAACCTTTTCACTTTTTAACTCTTTATATTTATTTGACTTGCAAAGATAATATTGACCAAAAGTTTTCCCTGTCATATAAAAGTTCATCAAGATCAAAAAGAGGGATAATTATTCTACACTTTCCTTAGCCCTCAAATTGATCTAAAGGGATAAGACAATGACAGATGAATCGAAGTACATTCCCAATTTTGATGCACAAAATAAACTCTTCTATAGATTCTAATTAGCGGGTGAAACGTTTTAACACACAACTAAATGAACCAACAAATCATAATTCAATAAAATTCCCCAAAGATGTCATACCAACAAATAAGACTTTAATTGGGGACTAGTGCAATAAACAGCCCAATATCCCCTCCCTCTTTACAATAAATGTCCCAGATATTTTTTTCCTTTCCAGAAATAATCCTGCCTTTATTTTTTATGATACTTATTCCAAACCGTGATCAAAGCAAATAAACGTTTGCATTACTTTCCCCCCTCAAAAACCCAACCCTACCTTGAATCTGTATTCTTTAATTTCTTTCCATTTTTCCTCCAGTAGAAGTTGGGTGCGGGGTCGCCAGTGGCGTAGCAGTAGAAGACGGCTATTCCACTTGACTTCACTGATTGGTCCTGCGGGGCTTTCGTTATCTCTGGCGGATCTAAACATATTTAATAACATTTAAACACACCTCACAAAATATCTATATTGTTTATCTTTGATTGAAATAAAGTTGCTTGTTGCTTTTGTGTATAGATAAAAATTAAAAGCTCCATGTATATGAATCATCAAGTAGATCACAATATTGTATGTCTGTTTAAAAGACATCTATGGAATAGTTATTAATCGCATCATCTATAATACAAAGTAGAACGATGTCTGTCTGTCCGTCTGTCTGTCCCTTAAGATCTCGGTAACCACTGAACCGATCGGATTCTACTCTTCAGGGTATCTACCTATTGGTCCTGTGGTGGTTTTAAGCTATTTTCTTGGGGGGTGGGACACCCCCAACCCCCCCCAAAAACCAAAAAATCCCCCCCCAATTTTTTTTTTTTTTTTTTTTTTTTTGAAGGAGATTTCCATGGTCCTTTACGATTTTCGCCATAATTTTTTTTTATCACCTCTTGGGGCAGAGCCCCTAGAGGCTAGGGGCGAAGCCGCTAGTATTATATAAAACAGCATTCCGCGGATATTAAAATGAAAAATTAGAAGATTAAAACCAATTTAAATCTTATAATTATAACAAAACTGTTATTAATTTTTTTATTCTATTTTAATTTAATATACGTGGAAAATTGTCTGTCGACTGTCATACGATGCTTTTTTATATGATTTTTCATTATGGCTCTGAACCGATTCTAATCCAACGGATATTAATCGATTTCGATGCCATACTGGAAATGTAGTTCTTTCTGCAATCTTATCGTTTGGTAATTAGTTTGATCTTCTGAAACAAAAAGTATTTTAATTAAGTTTAAAATTATTGTCACAATGCTTAGTTTTCCCATCCATACTTACGGGAAAGGAACTGAATGAACGGGTTGTCAATGACCGGAATATGCGAGTCCTGGCTATGATGGTTCATGCCGGACTCTCCACCGTGATACCCGGTCACTGACGGCTCTGTCGTCTGCGGGACGGGGAAGCCCAGCGACCGTAGCTTCTCGTCCGACATTTCTGTGGCCGACTCCTCCTCCTCTTCCGTCAGGGTCCAGTTGGACACAAATTCAAAATTTGAATTGAAATGCAGGGGGGAGGATCCGGCCCCGCCGGCCCCAAGCTCGTAATGAAGCGCCGCGGATCCCCCAGTTTTGTCATAACGCAGGGAGCGCTTGTCATGTTGTTTTCGGCCAGATATGGCGGCCGCAGCAGACGACAAGGCAAAAAGTTTTTCGTAGTACGGCAAGGCTGGCAAGTCTGTGCGCAAGGTTGGACGGATGAACGAGGGAAACTGCTGTGACTGTTTGGCATTGTTATATCGGTTTGTAACCTCGGGTGGGCGTATGACTTCTAAAAGAAAATAAGACGGGCTGCACACTCAAGCACGCACGATACATTACCTGAACTTAATACCTTTTTTTTTTATAAATTGAAGAATATTTTCTAAGCAGTTAAATCAAGTATATATTGGCTGAACTAATAAAGACAATAAATATATTTATTATGACCTTCATGACACTTACAAAAGTAAAGAAAAGTTGATTTAATTAAAACACTACCTAAGATAAAATTATTAAGATTATAGGCTGTCCATTTTATGAAATAATTTTCTATGATTCCAAGGAAGATTAGACATTCTGTTGCTAAGTATGATATTAACCAAAAGTTCTGTCATTAATATTAAATTTACATGTAAATCAATTATGCAACAAATAGACAGTTTTATTTTAATTAGGTATCTTTTTTTTCATTCTAGTCTGTTATTTTTTTAAAAGCAAAGCTTTTCTATAATTAGGGTCAGTCCTTCCTTAACGGATAGCTCATATTGTTAATTTAGGCATGTTAGGATTGTTCCTTCAATTTGAAACTTTGCATGGTGATTCCTTTAGTAGTTAGGTAAGATTTAGCAACCCTATCATATTTACTAGAAAGTCCGTAGGTCCATTTAAGAAATGTCGATTTTTAACTTAACACTATCCTGTATTTAAGTTGTTTTTCAACAAATTTACTTACAATTTTGATTAGACTTACACATTTATGTATATTCTGCTTATTCAGTTCTAACACTCTACAAATGTTAATGTTTCGTTTTTCCTTCTGTTTGATAGATTCGCTTTTATGGATGTTGACATCCATGTTTGATTTGTCAAGCCTGGCTTTAATGGACGTTGTCAGCTTGCCTATAGTAAATACACCAAAGGTAAAATGTCCTTTAATGAGGAAACAATTTTGTTTATTTGAGCAAGAATCAGAAATACATAAACCCCGTGTGTCAGACACATATGTAACTTGCTGATATATTTATACGAGAGAAACAAATAAATAATTCTCACAGTATTATTTCTTTCTTACACATATTACGTGAATTATGTAATAATATATATTTAATATCTTTTTATTAGGATTTCCCTTTTTATAGGAGTCTAATCAGTTAAGTAATATTGCTCAAAAGTAAAAGCAATCTTTGGTTATGATATCAAGAAGAAAAAAATAATATAATCTACCAAAATATGTGAATAACATTTATGTCTTTTAATCTAAATACTAGATTTATCATTTGAAGTTTAAAACCTAGCATTAAAAAGATTAAAAACTAGGAAGAGTACACAAATATACAAAATAGGAAATTGAACATAAAAGCTAGGAAAATATGTAAATTGATACATACATCAAAAAGAGAAAAAGAAAAAATGTATGATTCGATACAAAATATGTTTTATCTTTATTTTGAATATGCTGAAACAAACAAGGTTAAATTCCAAAGAAAGTACCCATGCTTCATTTTCAAATAAAAAGTACTGATAGTATATAAATGCAATTTTTTTCCAATTCACATTCAACTTAGAATAAACTTGTAAACGTTATATATTTTTTTAAGGCCAACGTTACTACGTAAAATTGTTCATTTCTGGTGAATAAACTACCTATGTAAAAAGCAATTTTACTAAATTGGCGTCTACAGTTCATGTTAAGTTATTATATATTTTAACGGTTACTAAAAACGTTAATTCCTAATAAGTGATTTTTATTTGTTACAATAGATAATTGTTTTTGATGGTTCTAGAACAAACACAGGAGTGACAAACGTCGGAGTGGACACTTAACCTAACCTAACCTTTTTTAAACCATCTTTTTTAAAAGCCTAACCCCTGCGGGGGGCTTATTTGTATATACATAACCTAACCTTTACAAAAATACTTAAATAACTTAATATTTTAGACCCTCCTGCGTTTATCCACTCCGTTGTTTAATTTTTAATTATGATTTGGAGTAAGATCACTTTAGTACATTGTTTTATATCATTTAACAAGTTATAATTAGAAATAATTTCCTTTAATTTGCCCACTTGATCTTTAAAAAGTAGGGATTACCGATAATTTATATACATCCTAAATAATGATACACAAAATTACCCCTTCTGTAGACTATAATTAGTAGTTGGAAAGTTTGGACACTAAACTGAATAAACCAACCAATCAAAATATATTTAAAGTCCCCAAAGTTGTTAATCCAACGTATAAGAAACTGTTATTATAACACTTTGGGCCCTGGGGACTAGTGGAATAAACAACCCCCATTGTACACCTCTCTCTCTCTCTCTCTGATAAAAAATATAATTATACTTACTTTGTGCAGCCACAAGAGTCAAGTAGAGAAGGACAGATATGACTTTAAAGCAAGTCTGCAAGGTGACGGCGTCAGCTGTCATATTTGGGCTACCATGTCAATACCTGACAATAAACATACACACGGTCATAATCTCAACAATTAAGATTTAGTCATAATCAGGTCATACTAACTAAAACAATATGTAATAAGTTTCCGTTGGCATTACTATACTCGCTGGGAGTTGGCGCAATTTGTACGGTTGTATTCGTGTGTGCTTGAGTGTGCTTTTGTCATCATTTATAATAATATATGTATATATTTTAAGATATTTTCTATGATAATATCATTGGCTTGGTTAACAAGAAAGAGCGGTCAGATTCAGAAATATAATTGGGTGGCCAGGTACAAATAAAATTCATTGGTGGAAAGGAAAGCACTCATTTATTTCATTTCATAGTCTTTTTTTAAAATTCACATTGCTTAATTATCACTGGATATCATATAATTTTTATTTTATTTTAATCGTTCATTGTTTTCTGAAATAAACAATTAAAGTATGTACATAAAAATTAAATATATTACAATATTGTAGTATTTTATTGCTATTTGTTTTATGAATGATTTAATTTTATAGTATATATACATGAATAGTACAAAGTAATAATAATGTTTTTAGTAGCACAGCTACTCTATAAGTAATGTATTTATAATGGTAAGTCACATTGTTTGTTGACAAAGTTTAAAATCAAAGCCATAGATTGCAAAGAATTGATTCCACCACGTACCGAAGGTGTCATGTTGAGTGCTTAATCTCTGTTAGGAAGACAATGGGCTGTTTATTACACTAGTCCCCAAAGTTATTTTTTAATAACGCTTTCTTATTCCTTGGCTTAACAACTTTGGGGACTTCATTGAATCTAATTGGTTAGTTCATTCAGTTGAGTGTCCAAATGTTTCAACCACTAATTGTAATATACAGAAGATGTAATTTTGTGTTTCATCATTGGGGATGTACATCAATTTATCTTATCCCTTTAGATTCCTGCTAAACTTCCATATAAGTGATTGTTACAACTGCCCTGCTGATGGTCATAATTGTCATTGTTTTCTATAAAACTAGCGGCCACGACCCAGAGGCCTCTAGGGGCACGTAAAATGTTTTTTTTCTTCAATCTATGTTAAAATCAGCCTTTTACCAAAAATATCAGTTCAACGGTTAGCGAGATTATTTGGTACAAGACAAACACCCTGACTCTTTATTATAAGGATACTGTAATAATACCAAACCATAATAAAAATTAATTAAGGAAAACCAAACGGATGCATTTTTATATTTTTGCTTCTCATTCTGCTTTCATTTGAAAAGTGATAAAGTATAAAAAATCAATTATTCTAAACTATCCCTATCTATTTTCTGAGCTCAACTATGGTCTAAATCAAATTTTTATATTTTATTTGAAAAACGTAAATCCTTGTATAATTATATACGGTTTAATTTTTCTAAAGCTTAAGATCTCAATAACAGCTGTACCAATTTGGCGAGCTTTACAGAGGTCTTGTGAATGTTTAAGGCTATTTTGTGTCAAGATTCAAACCTTGGGATGGTTTTAAGCTATTTCTAGATGAGTCCTGGATGCTACGGGCTTAGCAACTAGTATATAGTAAATAAAATAAGACAACTTGCTGTTAAAATCTTTAAAATATCTGTGATATAATATAGAAAATCTTATTGTGTATTTTGTGGTCTGATCAATGAGGATATACAGGCGTAGATACTATGGCAAAGAATTAACAGTCAGAAAATTTTGGTACCTAAAACCATATTAATTCAAGTTTTGCTTTTTTTTAAATAACTGAAAGAACTTTTATTAGGGCTCAAATTAAGCCATAAAAATTTTGTCATTTTTTATTGAATTGTGCATCAAATCTAACTTGCTGCAACATCTTGCAGCTTTTACACTTTTTTTTTGAAGGAATCCAGATTTTATGCCTACTTAGAAGATTCCAGAAATGCATCCAATTAAGTTTGTAATTAAGCCTCACTTTTCAAACAATATTTTATTTGAGAATACCTTTGCCATTTTAAATGGATCCCTCTTTCAAATGCAAATTAAAATGGCAATTTTGCATTATATTTTTTTCAATTAGAGAATACACTGAATTTATTTCTTAATAATTTATTCCAAAGCAGTGATTTGTCAAATTATAATTTTTTTCTAAATTAAATCAACAATTTAGTACCTATTGATTCCTAAATTGTGAGCAAAGCTTAAAGTTCAACAATTTACACAATAATCTTATAGCAGGAATACAATTTGTTAAAAGTAAATACAAAATATTTTTTTTAAAATGATAATAGATATTTATCGCATCGTGTTATAAACAGCTTTTCGTGAATATAAAAATGTACAATTATATAAAATTAAAACCAGATTAATTAACCCCAAGATACATGACCAGCGTGGCTGAGAACTAGTTCTTATCCATTTGGTGGATATTAATCGGTTTCGAAGCCATACTGGAAAATTTATGAAACTCGTAAACCTACATCCTTATAAATATAATCTTAAAGTTTTACGGGGAGTTATGATTTAGTTTGGCTCTGTATTTCAATTCAGGGATCTTAAGGGATAAGACAATGACCGGATAAATTGATTTACATTCTCAATGATTATACACTAAATTTACCCCTTCTGTAGATTTAAATTAGTGGTTACAACGATTGAACACTCAACTTAAAAAACCAACCAATCAAAATTTGGCAAGTCTCCAAAGTTGTAAAGACATTAAATAAGAAAACATTATTATAAAACTTTGGGGACTAGTGTAATAAAAAGTCCATTGTTGCTTCTCTCTCTGATTTGTATTGTTATGAAGAATAAAACGATGGCGCATAATGCATGTAAGTACTTGAATCTGCATCTAGAGTGATATCCAATACAATAACCTCACATATCATTATAGGATCAATACAAATACTTCAGAGTTGACCATGTAAAAGGCAGGGAGGGAGGGGACATTGGGCTGTTTATTACACTAGACCCCCAAAGTTTTATAATAACGTTTACTTATTCGAACAACAACTTTGGGGACTTTTATTATGTTTGATTGGTTTGTTCATTAAGTTGATTTTCCAAACGTTTAAGTCAATAATTGTAATCTACAGAAGGGGTATCATTTTATGTATCATTATTGGGGATGTACATCAATTTATCAGTCATCGTCTTATCCCTTTATCTTTTCATTGTTAAGAAAAAGAACATTCAATGTATATTTTAACATTCAGATGATCAAATTGAAAGTTGTTTATGCTTTTTGTGTATTTCTTTTCATCTTATCTCTAGCAAAAAAAAAACTTTAAAGATCATTTTATCAAAATCACGTTCTTTACTAATGTTTTCAGAAGAATTGGTAGTTTAACAGATTAAACATCCATCATAAAACTATCCCCTAAGCATGAGTTATGTTTATTGAAAATTGCCTTTACAATTTGATTAAAGCTAAACTCTTATCTATAATACAAAGTAGAACGATGTCTGTCTGTCTGTTTGTTTGTAGCGAAGGATCTCGCTAATCGCTGAACCGATCGGGTTCTCCTTAACAGGTAGCTTTTCATAGGTCCCGGGAAGGTTTATAACTATTTTGGGGGAGGGTACCACCACCCTCCCAAGAGAAATCACAATAAAATCGAAAAAAATTGAAATATTTCCGTCGCTAGCGTAGTCGCGCTGCGTAGAGACATGAATTTAACAGCTGATAACATAGATAAATTATTATCAAATTAGATATTTAAAATAAAAATAAAAACATTTAAATGCCACTAGAGGCCTCTAGGGGCGTAGCCGCTAGTTAAATAAAAAATGATTAAAGTAGGTCATAATTTTACTATGCCTAATTTTATAGCAGCCAAGATGCTTAGATAAAGTAGCTTTTCGAAGCGCCCCTCCTCACAATTAATTAGATTTCCTCACCAACTAAATAAACACAGGGAGGGAGGGGACATTTGGCTGTTTATTAAACTAGTCCCCAAAGTTTTGTAATAACCTTTTCTTATTCGTTGGGTTTATAACTTTGGCGACCTTTATTCAGTTTTGATTGGTTGGTTCAATCAGTTAAGTGTCAAGGCGTTTCAACACAGAAAGGGTATTCTTGTGTATCATTTTAGGAGATGTCTCATTCCTTTACATCCCTGAAATAGACATCAAAAGAGAGCCATGTTTTGGGTAGAGGGGGGAGAATGTTTCCTCACTTCCTTTGAATTAAGATTTCAGGTTGTTGGATTTAATGTGTTAAATTATGTCTCCCCACATGAAACTAGATGAAAGAAAATGTCAGATTGTATTAGCCTGCGCCTCTATACAAATTATTAAATATTGGTCTAAACACAACACACAGTTGACTTCAATAAAATGTAGGTTTTTTTTGAGGGCAATAAAAATGGGTTACTAGGACTTTGGCTAATCCAAAAGCGTGAGAAAGTGGTGTGTCCCTCTTGGAAAACTCCTTGGTACGCCACTGGTCCTTTTGTAATTGATGCTATTTATAGTTTAAAAATTAATCTTCATGGTAATATTTTCTCTATAAAATACTAAATATACTATCAAAATATAAATAAATTGATCTTTATAAAAGAAAAGGAACTCTGCTCTATAATTCTAATTGTTTTTCAGGGTGACAAATACAAACGCTATGGGTTAACGTTTATTTTGGCTACAATTTAAGACAGATGTACAAAATTTTAACTTATGTTTCTTTTGACCAAAGAGCATTTTCTCTATAGCCATTTTAATCTGTACGTCAGTCCTTTATGCTTCAAAAATGTTATCTACATTGCTGCTCAAAACTCGCCAAACATCCAGGGATCTAAAGGGATATGACAATAGCCGATAAAATGATGAACATAACCAATGTTAAAACAAAAAAAACTCCTTCTGCAGATTAAAATTAGTGGTTGAAACGTTTGAACACTCAACTTAATGAATCAACCAATGAAAATTTACTAAATTCTCCAAAGTTGTTAAGACAACGAATAAGATAACGTTATCAGTACGTCATTCCTTAAATGTAAATGAATACCTACATATCTGCTAAAAACTCGCCAAATATCCAACGATCTAAAGGGATAAGACAATGGCCGATAAGTGATGTACATCCCCAATGTTAATTCACACAATTACTCCTTCTAGAGATTGAAATTAGTGGTTGAAACGTTTGAACACTTAACTTTATAAATCAACCAATGAAAATTCACTAAAGTCTCCAAAGCTAAGACAACGAATAAGAAAACATTATCATAAAACTTTGGAAACTTGTGAAATAAACAGCCCATTGTCACCTCTCTCTCTCTTTTTTCTTAAATCAAATGTAAAAACTATTTATTCAAGTTTGGTCCAATAAATCTTGTAATAAATTCTCTAATATTCTAAATGTAAATACCTCCTAATAGCAAAAGCCCATTAAAACATTTTTTCCCACATTAAAAATACATATTATTTACAAATAATATAACAAGAACAATAATGTCCATTAGTGATTCAGCACTTAGCTAATGAATTTATGATTCAATAATAGTTATTTCTCGCCTCCGGCACCTCGGGGCTAAAAAAACTAGTTTTAATCTTTTGATTGTACATTTTTATATTCGTAGAAAGCTGGATATAATACGATGCTAGAAATAGTTTTTTCGTATGGATGAGAACCGGTTCCTATCCACCGGATTCGAATGAATACGAGAAAAGATATTAATAGAATCGTATTATAAGCAACTTTCCGCGGATATTAAAAGAAAAATTGTAAGATTAGGAATACTTTTGTGATTTTTATTTAGTGTCTGTAATTCGATGCTATACATGATTTTTTAGTATAGCTGAGAACCGGTCTGTAATCCACCGGATATTAATCAGCTTCGAACCCATACAGGAAATAATTTCATTTTTAAACTCTAAAAACAAAAGCTTTATAATCTTAAGGCAAATTTATTAAATATAAGTCCAAATAACAAATAGTCAAGAAAAGACAGAGTTGCTGTTAACGTCTGTGTGAATGTATGCTTGTATTTGGGACTGTTCACGTGATTGTGAGGTTGTATTATGGAAAGATGTGCTTTGTAAAATAAAATTAATAATATTTTGTGTTAGGAATTGTATTTAACTCTGATTGTTAGACGGGCAAGCAAGGAAATGTTAAAGAGTAACATCGCTTACTATTATATAATAATAATGGTTCCCCTGTAATAGAATGCCATACTATAGCATGGAAAATTATAAATATGAAGGTAGAGTGGGGGAAAATGGGCTGTTTACTGCACTAGTCCCCAAAGTTTTAAAATATCGTTTTCTTATTCGTTGTCTTAACAACTTTGGGGACTTCAGTGAACTTTGATTTTTTTATTCAATTAGTTATGTGTTTAGACGTTTCAACCACTAATTTTAATCTGCAGAAGGGGCAATTTTGTGTATTATCATTGAGGATGTACATCAATTTATCGGCTATTGTCTTATCCCTTTAGATCCCTGGTAAATATGTGAGTGTTCATTATATAATGTTTACAAACACACAACTAATCCATTTCATGTAAACCACTCGGATATAGAGCCATAAATTTGGTTTGATTAGTTCAGCTTGATTACCATTATGTTCGTATTTAACCTGGAACCCACTAGGTATACAAGAAATTAATTGAGGCAAAGCAAATAATACCTCTCACTACAGGGATCTAAAGGGATAAGACAATGGCCGATAAATTTATGTAAATCCCCAATGTTAATGCACTTAATTACCCCTCCTGTAGATTTTAATTAGTGGTTGAAATGTTTCAAAAAAAACTCAACTTAATAAACCAACCAATCAAAATTCAACAAGATCCCCAAAGTTAATAAGCAAAAGAATAAGAAAAAGTTTTTTTAAAACTTTGGGGGACTAGTGTAATAAACAGCCCAATGTCCTATCCCTCCTTGCTCTCACTATAAGTACACAGAAAGGAACAAGTATTAATATAAATAAATTCTGCATATAAAAACACTTGGATGTTCATAATTTTGGGTGAACCGAAAATTATTTTTGGTTCAAGCCCCTCCTCCCTACAAGGGGCTAAGCAATTAAAGTAGTGAAAATAGGTTTTTATACAAAACAAATAAATTATAATTTTGAAAATTTGCTTCTTTTTCGTCTTTTCAAAATCGAAGCTTTTTCTATAATTAGGATAGGTCCGTATGTCCGGGACAGTTAGCTCTCTTCGTCTTTATTCATAAATGTTAGGATTGTCCTATCGATTTCAAACTTTGCATGATGCTTCCTATAACAGGTAGGTACAATTTACGAAGCGTACCAGGAAGTCCATACGTCTATTTTAAAAATGTTGCTTTTTAACCTTTCTAACAAAAAATTTTTATGTGATATATTTATCCTATTAATCTTATTTTTGGAATGCTGAATCCTATTACAAAAAGGTACAATGTTATAAGCGAAGCATCTCTACTGTTTCAGAGCTTCGCACAGTGCCTTCGAAGGTGCTTTGACTTTAGTGTCAGAACCTAAATTGGGACATAGTGCATTTCATTACCCTAGGTTAGGTAACTTCATTTCACTTTTCAATAAAATCTAAAATGCAGCGGTTTTTGAGAAAATTAGATTTAAAAATTTCAAGTTCAATTTTCACCCACTAGGAGTTAAAATTTTGAACAACTTTGCTTTTATAAAGTCAGTCATAAAACCTCTCTATATACGATTTATGTAAGGCTGAATTTCCATGACCTTAGCAAAACAATTGATAAAAATGTCCATTAATTAATTAACTTCAGGAGTGGTTTTATGAAGAACTTTATTAAAGCAAAGTTGTTCAAAATTTTAAATAAATAATCTTTGCTTTTCTTGTCATGATTATGCGGTAACTCCTAGTGGGTGAAAATTGAACTTGAAATTTTAAAATTTAATTTTCTGAAAAACCGCTGCATTTTAGATTTTATTTAAAAGTGAAATGAATTTACATAACCTAGGGTAATGATATGCACTATGTCCCAATTTAGGTTCTGACACAAAAGTCAAATCACCTTCATTTGCACTGTGTTCGCTGTTTTGAATGTTCATTCTTTTTTTAATATTCATGAATGTCCCAGTGAATAACACGTACACTTATTGTATGTGTATATATATAACTGGTATACTATTTACTCAAGAATTGGTACTTTAGCTTGCAATTTCCTACTTTACTCTATAATAGGTAAATCTAAAACGTAATAACAATTAACTAATAAAATTATTTTCTAATAGTTTTCCGCAGGTTAAAAGCTTCTAGGTAATCAATAAACGCTGTTCAATAAAAAAATGGTTGAAACTAAACTTAAAATATTAAGAATTATAACTTAATATAAAAAAAATTTAAGCTTTTTTGTTAAAGCTTATGAATTAAAGTAATATTTCCCTTAGAGTAATGACAAAAATAAATAACTTAGCAAAAAAGACTGACTTTAATTCTTAAATTACATTTTTGCACCTTAATACAATCTAAAGGGACAAGACAATGGCCGATAAATTGTTATCCATCCCCAATGACGATACACAAAATTACCACTCTGTATATTACAATAAGGGGTTGAAACGCTTGGATACTCAAGTTAATGAACCAACCAATAAAAATTAACCCAAGTCCCGACAGTTGTTAAGCTAAAATAAGAAAATGTCATTATAAAACTTTGGGGACTTGTATAATTATCAGCCCAATGTCCCCTCCCTACCTGCCCACAATCATCTAAACCAAGTCCCCAATGCAACATTAAGAAAACACAGCACAAAGATAATTAATTTCCATTACCTAGTTCCACCCACTAGTACCTACCTAGGTATTTATTCCCAATATTTTCTCATGATTACAATGCAATGGTAGAGTAAGGTGCCAGGGAAGAAGGGGACATTAGGTTGTTTATTACACCTGTCCCCAAAGTTTTATAAGAACGTTTCTTTTTCGTTGGCTTGACAACTTTGGGGACTTTTATTGTATTTGATTGGTTGGTTTAATTAGTTTCATTCACCAATTGAAATCTACAGATAGGGTAATTTTGTGTATTTTCATTGGGGATGTACATCAATTTATCGACCATTGTCTTATCCCTTTAGATCCCTGAGAATAAGGTGCTCTCTACAAAAAAATAAAGAGTGTACAAAAAAATACTCCTTATATTTCCGATTATAAAAGTTCTCCCTAAAACACAACTGGAAAGTTTTAGGTTTCCAACGAATGAGGGAACGTATTTATATAAACTTTTGGAACCAGTATGATTTACAGTCCAATATCCCCTTCCTGGTACCCTTTATACAATTAGTTGTTTAGGAGATACTTTGTAAAATTTAAGAAAAATTGGAAAGCGCAAATTGTATTTAATCCGACATTCTAAAAACATTTGCTTTGGTTGAAATAAAGTATTTGTAAATTTTTTAGTGGACACCCTACTAATATATCTAATGTTGTTAAAGGCGTTTTGAAAAATAATAAGTAGGGGCAGTAAATTAATTAATTAATATGCCATTTCCTGGCTTATACTATTTAAAACATGTAATACTCAAACATGTAGTATAAGAAGAGAGATTTAAGAACAATTTTAAAACATTATCAGCTTAAAAATGTTAAAATCTATTTCACTTTCAGAAAACTAAATCTTCACGTATTTTTTGTAAATATTGTTAATTTCACTAATTTCAATTTTCATGGAAAGAAGACGAAAAAGCGGTTTGTCGTATTTTCAAAGTAGCTTTTCTCCTTTTTCTAGTTCCCGCATGGGGCTCTAATCCTGCGGGGCAATCATTAACATTTACCTAACCCAACCTAAAATAACCTATCAAAATTTACTGCGAAAATATGACGAACCCCGCTACTTCGTTTTCTTTCCATGATCCAAACATTTTGTATCAAATTCAAACTATCAATTAGTAATTTCATGCAGTTTCAAACTATATATAAAAGTTTTTTATTGAGTAGTAAAAAAAAGTTTGCAAAAGTAAATAAAATTGTAACGAAAGTTACATTATAATATTTATGTGTATGATCAATAATTATGATGTATGGATAGCCAGTAGACTGGTTCAAAATTATTAAACTTTAAAAATTTATGTCCTTTCAGCAAAAAAAAAAGGACTTATTCCATTAATATTTAGATTTTAAAAAATAAGAGCCAAATTAATGTTTTCTTCTTAAAAAGACATGTTCATAGTATTGGATATTTAGAAGCAAAGATCTGAAATTTAATAATGTTTAAAAGAACTTAATTCGAAAACTTTTGTCTAAAAAATAATCCAGAAAAATAACAAAGACATAAAACTTAATTATGTCAAAAAAATCTCAATCAAGAAAAGAAAATTAAGAACATTTATATATATTTTACTTATATCAAAACTATAATAATATTGAACATGTCTAATGGCCAGAACAACGTGGAGTGGAAATAAATCAAAATACAAAGTCTTTGCAATATAAAAGTGTTGCAAATCAATAAACTATTTATTCAATATATTGGCATATCAATTAAGCTCCAAAGTTTAAAGTTACCAAATAAATTTATTGTACATAATTTATTAAGAGAAAAGATTCTCTATATTTGTGTTGTGTCAGTTCGTAACAGTCAGCTCAAATCAAAATTCTACTTTATCATTGAAAACTTTAAAAATAGTTAACTCATTCATTAAGTTTGTATTTCCAATTAGCTAGTTAGCTGCGCCTTTACATCTAGGGGCTCTGTATTCGAAATGTTGGGAAAGGCAGAAAAATAACCTAAAACCATCCCAAGACTTATATTTTTAAAAAATTGGTTTAAACCATTATAGACATATGTAAAGCTTCCTTAATATGGAGAGCCCAATCGGTTCAGTAGTTCTTAAATCTTAATTCTTAAAGCCTTACTACTTTAAATAGTAGGATTATAATGGCTTTAAATCTAGAATTGTTAATGCTAATTTTTCGGTTAACTTATTGGTTGAGATTTGCTTTTATAAGATATAACCATCCATGTTCCTTTAAAAATTTCATTAAATGTGTGGTGTGTCCTCGTACAGATGCACAACCCAATATATATTATAATCATTTGGTTTTTGCCAGGGAGGGAGGGGACATTGGGGGTCTTTATTACACTAGTCCCCAAAGTTAATAATAATAATTTCTTATTTTTTGGCTTAAAAACTGGGGGGGAATATTATTGAATTTACATTGGTTGGTACATTAAGTTGAGTGTTTAAACGTTTCAACAACTAATTGTAATATACAGAAGGGAAAATTTTCTGTATATCATTGGAGATGTACATCAAGTTATGGGTCATTGTCTTATCCCTTTAGATCCCTGGGTGTTGCACAAAATAATCAGAGTACAGTGTTGATCTTTAGATTCAAATTTATGGTAACCTTGGAACCATAAGCAAGCCATGAGTACTGTTATAACAATATTTTGCTCAATTCCATAAAAATTCGACTTTTATTCTCTTTTCTTTTGGGCTTGTAATCTTTAGAGTAGAGGGGAGTTTTAGAGAATGGAACTTATATTATAAAAACCAAATAAATTTAATGGAAGAATAAAAAGTTTTTAATCATTGCAAAAAATAATTTTTTGAATAGTTTGAGAAGTTTAGCATTAATTTAAATACTAAATATAAAGTAATATGCAGTTTCATTTGTTAAGATTGTTTACATTTTTATTATGATCAAACTTAATAAGCTTAAAAATTAGGAGGGTTACAATTTGAACAACAAAAATTGTTTTTACTTTTTTTAAGAGACCTATTACCACTTTTTCTAAAAAGTCCACTTTTTACATGTAAAAATAAATAAAATATACTATAGAACCCAATCACAAAAGTTGCATCTGAGCCTTCCCAGCTCTCCATGAAATCAATTTTCAGAAATTCAGTATAACTACGTCCAACAAACTTAAGTCATAAATCAGTGAAGAATAGTGAAATTCAAATTTGAAAATTTGCAAAAATTCTCCGAAGTTTTGGACCGGTTAAAGTGAAACTTTGGTTTGCTGTGATAGTTGAGGCATGTGTTGAAAAGATCTGGTAATAATTTTGCATTATGCTCATATAATACATGTTACCTTCAAATATAAAATTTTTCAAGAATCCCAAAAAGACATATTAACTCAAAGAAAAGTTATAAAACCATTTTTATAATCTAAGGGTGAATTAAGAACTTTTGTTTTTTCCCAAAAATTAAAAGTTAGTTTACCCTAATATAATTTTACAAACTGAAGAAAATGATTTCGTGTATAATGCTTAAGATCACAAAAATGGCTACCGTTCTGCTTTCAAGGGAAGCTCCATATATTTTCCAGTTTCCTAAATAGCTCTATATATTCTACTAACGCCTGCGCCCTTAGCATCTAGGTGCTCTGTTTTGAAAGGGGTGAGAAGAGTCAGATAAAAAGCCTTGAAGTATCTCAAGACTTAAATATAAAACTATTATAGCCAAAAACCATCCAACGACCTATGAGAAGCTTCCTTGAAAAGGATAACTCAATTGGTTCAGTAGTTTTTTAAATTTAAGTTTCAGAAAAAACTTACTAATTTATATATTAGGATTTTAAAACAAAAATGAAAAAAGGGTGTGAAAACCAACCCCTTTTATATAGTGAGTGGGGGGCGAAGCCACCACTGCTTATTAAAAGCATTTAATAGGATAAACATGGTATTTACCTATAAATATTTCTTTATGTTTCCTGTAACCAATTAAGAACCATTAAAGCAAAAACAAGTTCTCTTCAGGATTTTCATGGAAAACATGATCAAAACTAATTTCATGACCAAACCGGGAAAAAGGGGACAGGCAAAGAGGGAGGGTCCAGGATTGGGGCTTGTAGGGAAGGGGGTCTTGGTATTATGTTTCCAGGGCTTGAATAAAGAGGGAAGTGAAATTTATATGGTTGATAGGAGTGTGGGGGGGGGGGGGGGAATTGTTGGAAAACGATGTTTAATTATTGTATCACGAAATCCAGGCATAATAATTTCTGTGATAGAAAAAAAATTGTTGAATGCAAATATTTTGACGGATGGATGGAGCTCTGATCCGCCGTGCCATGCCATCCTGCAGCTGCCATTATCCAGCAATTTCAAGCGGATAATGGAAAAAGATAAGAAGGGTCATATTGAAAATTCTGGTTGATTGATCATCTTACAGAAAAGGCATTAGGATCAATTTTTCCTCTTGTTTATGATTGATTATTCAGCGTTTTACAAAATAAAATCTTTTAAATATTTCGAGGTGGTTAGTTTTCATGTCACAAATTCAAATAAATATTGAGAGAAAAAATTTCCTTATACTATAATATAATGTTTTATGTCTAAAACTTGATATTTCAATCACTACTGAACTGATTAACTTGAATTAAGAGCCCCTGTGTGCTAGGGGGGCATCCTCTACTTATTTTATATGGTGCTTTCACCTTATGACACCCCTGCAGCTGGTATACCATAATCCTACAGGGGTTTTTACTAAATTGGCGGCGGTCAAATCTAATAAAAATCGAATACATGTACCACTACTAATAATGTTCATGTAAACAGAAATTTTATATCTTGTAGTTTTCAAATGATAATAAACCTTAAATCATACTCTCTTTTAGACTTCATTAAGTTTTTCTACGAATTAACATTAGAGTAAAACAATAGAGAGAGAAGGGGTCAAATAACTGGATGTCCCCCACCCTAAGGACCCTGTGCCGACTGTCAATTAGGTCTTTAAAAAATCAGCCAATAGCATCAGGAATATTAACACAGCCATGTCGCTATAAAAGAGCAAAAAGACATTTGCTAGCAAATGAAAAAGGTCCCCAACAGGGGGATCCAGGTAGTTGTCTGGTTATGCATCTATATTTTTAGATTTTTGGGATGAACAATTTATTTTACTTAACATTTTTAAACATTAAACAAATCACTTACAAATTATATTTTTCAAACTTTTTTTTTCAAATGGTGACTTTGTCAATCAAAAATCACAAAATCCAATCGGAAAGTTTTAGTAGTTATAAAATTTTGGGCTATTGAAATATATTAGACAATACATTATCAATGATTGAAATTGATATTTGAGCTACCTATCCTATTTTAATCATAATGAGGTTTCTGTAATAATTTTCAAAACCTGATAAAAAAGGTCAAAATTGACTTTAACTTCCTCAAAAATAAATTAATACCTAGTTACTTTTTTACTGATCTTTATTAAATCATCTTGCATTAGGTATCTTTTTTAAGCTACTTTTAACAAAACAGAAAACCTTTTAATGAAATTAAAATTCGTAACTTTATGACTCACCATCAAGATAAAGAAAATAGGTATTTAAGTTTTTTTTTATAATTTTTAGTTCATAAAAATAAACTTAATATTATATTTGAGAATTTTACAATGTAGCTACAAAAAAAATAATCCTAAAAAGAATACATTATTTAAGATTACAAATACTGAATTAACGTATTAGATTTCACATTTCAAAATAACTTTATATTATGTTGTAATAGCATTGATATCAGATAAGAACTAAAGACTGTGTACCATATAATATTTAACCCGGAGGTTGGGCCACAGAAGACCAACCGAGAGAGGCCAATTTGTACGAGGCTAGTGGGGGGGGGGGGGAGGGGGGCAGCGGGTACCAATAACTCAGCAACTCAACAGGCGGTTAGTAAACCAATTTCTCTCCGGAAAATATTCCCATACACTAGGTACATAGATACAGAATATTGTCCTCTTTGTTAACCTTTCCCCTTTTTCTGCTACAGATTCCAACTTCATGTTTTGTTCTAAATAATATTATTACCCCAAAAAAAGAATATAAATAAAATAAGAGCAATTTTAGAAGGAAAAAAACAAGGATAATAACATCCATGAAGCGAAAAAAATCAAACAGTTATTCAAACAAACATAATTAAATCTAGAATCAGAAATTAAAATCAAGAAACAGAAAGTTAAATAAAAAATTACCATGTGAAAACTGTTATAGGAATCATGGTAAAAAGTTTTAAACCGACAAGATGTTCCCAATATGCCTTAATTTACGATCAGAGCTATCAATTATGGACGTATTGGCCATGTTTATCAAAAAAGATTCGCTTTCAAGATGTATATTGCATAGTAGTTTTAGTTCAATTTGTTTAGTAAATGTTTCAATACAGTATTATAAGCAAAGAGAGGAGACAATGGGCTGTTTATTACAGTAATCCCCAAAGTCATATAATAACGTTTTCTTATTCGTTGGTTTAACAACTTGGGGAACTTAAGTGAATTTTATTGGTTGGTTTATGAAGTTGAGAGTTTTAATGTTTTAACCACTAATTTAAATCTACATAAGGGGTAATGGTGTGTATTATTAGTGGGGGATGTACATTTTTTTATCGGCCATTGTCTTATTCCTTTAGATCCCTGTGTTATATGTAAAACTCATTCAGATTATAAAAAATAACAAGGATGACTTCCTAAAGTAGTGAATCTTAAACTAGATCTCATAAAGACTAGAATTTAGACCAACTAACGGACAGACGAGGTGAATTTGCAATGGCAAGAAAAAAAAGTGCCATTTCCGACACATTTCTTTCTAACAGACGAATGTATATTAAAACTTATAAAGTAGCTTCCCTTGTAAAAAAAAAAGTACATAGATGTACACTCTTTCTTTTTAAAAATACATTGTAATATAATGGTAGGAATCTAGCTAACTGACAAAATATATTCATCAATCTAATCTTTTTACTGAGCATCCCTGTTATAAACTGATTAGATCCTGGGACAAATAGTTTTCTCATCTACTGGGATAAGATAATGATACTTCACTACTATATAAAAGTGGAAGAGAGAAGGGGATATAAAGTAAATGAATACTCTACACAGAGTTAGTGAGAGAAAAGAGAGAAAGAGAGTGAGTGAGAGAGAGATAGAGAGAGCTTATTCATCAAATATAAAAATAAAGATTAGTATGCTAATTTTGCTTATAAAATTAAGATATAACGATATAGAGCTGAAGAAAGTTTTAAAAGTAGTTATTTACTGTTGTTTCTTAGATTATTCTTAATTAAATCAACGGCTGTCTCAGTCTAAAGGGATAAAGCATTAGCATAGAGTCGGTTAGATACTTGATACTCAACTTTTTAAGAAATTTTTTCATGCATGATAACAAAAATGAGAAAAAAAATCTGTAAGAATTATAAGAGTTTTAACCGAAGTTTAATATATATAACTTTTACCCATCCTATTTTACAAAGTAGTTAAGCTTTTTTTTGTCTGTAGCGAAGGATCTCGCTAACCGTTGAACCGATATCGTTCTCCTTTAAAGTAAAGCTTCTTATAGGGCTCGAGAAGGGCCTTTGAAAACTGTACACTTTTCCTCCTCTCTACTTAAATGCCCCTAGAGGCTTCTAGAGGAGTATACGTAATACATATTTGTTACTATTCAAAAGGAAAACAAAAAAAACGTCCAACTACTATGCATGAAAGAAGGGCAGACAACAAAACGACACTACTCCACCCAAAATGTAAAATGCAAATAGAACTGTAGCACAAAATGTAAGATTCCAGACACTCACACCAACAATTCAGTTTGGGTAAAGGGAATAAATACTAAAATTAATGTAGGAGGAATTACTAGTGCAGGGCTGCCGATTTGGTAAACTTTGTTCACGAAAAACATTATTAATTAAATCAAAAAATGATGAAAATTTGCTTTAGAGATTTACAATTTCTTCAATATTACTTTCATTTTTCATTAACGAGAAATTCTAATGCTGAATGAAAATGTGCAATGTTGTCAACCATGTTGTATAAAGTAGTTAGTTGTAATTGTATGATATCGTGTTAAGTTCTATTATAGCGACACCAAAACTTTGCTGCCATCTCATTACATAATGGACATAGCGCCACTACACTATGTCACTTGTAGGACAAAAAAAAACTATTTTGTTTAATACTTTATGTTAGGTATGTGTTAGTTAAATAAAATAATAGTATAAAGAGAATTTAAGTAATTGAATGGTGCAGCTTCTTAATTAAAAATGTCTGTCTTCAAGCGCGTCCGTCTGTCTGTCTGTCAGTCACTTTACTATTAGCCTCTTAATGTTGGTACATGACATGTACATATAACAATTGTTTTATTTTCATATTGTAGGACAATCCTAGCCTATTATATTATGTAGAACCTAATGTTTTTTTGTCTGAAGCTCAAGATCTCACTAACTACTGAACTGATTCTGTTCTCTATTTTAGGTAAGCTTCTCATGGGTCCCGTGATAGTTTTAGGCTGTTTTATTTTGAGAGTTAAGTATCTGGAATAGTTTTAGGCGATCATTTATAGCCCCTAGATGCTAGGGGCGCAGCCACTATAAATCCATAATATATGGAACATGTTATTTTAGTTTTAACACCTTCCTATTTATCTAACTTTATAACAATTTCCTGTTGTTCTTAATCCTCAATTCGGTGAAGTTCAACAAAACACAAAAATATATTATCTAAAAATAATAAAAACATTGAACTTCAATCCCTTTCAACAATTTAAACATATTATAAGTTTGTTTGCATTTCTAGTAATAATAAAATATCACCAAATTTATTAGAAGTTGACAATGCATCAGTCTTTGTTCAGTTATGGTTTAAACTTTTAAATATAAATAATACATAATGTTATGTTTGGCAAAATGAGGCTATAACATAATTTTGAAATTGTAACATATTGTAAGTTTGATAAAATTGTTATTAATTGAAAAAAATGAATCTTGATACAATATTTATAGTTTATTACTTAATACAATAGTATAGCTCACTTTTGTCTGTGAGGTAAAAGTTTTTTTTATAATTTTTATAACATAAGTACTAATATTTAAGTTTAAAAATATAACTTCAAGAATCCTTATGAAAAGAGACTAAACTTGTAAAATGCCCATCATGGAACTATCCCTTTAAAGTTGTCAAAAGCATATTTCATATATGTAGACTAAAATCCTCATAAAGAACTAGTTTAAATTAAATTCGTTGTGTTTATGAATTAATTTATTTCAGACAAAAATATCACATAAAGTTTAGGTAAAACATGCTGCAATTAAAATTTTCTCCAAGAAATGTAATTTTCTTTCTGACATTCATTAGAAAATTTAAAATATTATTCTAATTAGACTAAACTTTAACCATTCCTCTACACGTATTAAATGTTGGAAAAATCTCAAGGACAAAACAATCATGTCTCAGATTCATTTATTTCTAGAAACCATTTTCTTTTTACATAATTTGAAACAGGAAGGGTGACTTAGATTAGGTACAAACACTTCAAAGGGAGGGGGATGGTAGAGGTAATACCCCCCCACCAAAAAAAAAAAAGGCTTGGGGTTACTTTCTGGAGAGCCACGAGTTTTTAAGTAGCAGAATAAACTCATAATAAATAATATTCAGTAACTACCTACATGGAAGTAAATTATGTTTTTCTCAGTGAAATTGGGAAATAGATAACTTTCAATCAAACCATACTCATGAAATTATCCCTTTATCTGTAAACACAAAAAAAAAGGTTAAATTTAAATATTTCCAATTAAACTAAAAGTATAAGTTAACTAAAGCAGGAGCATGGAGGCAAGATATTGATTCATAAGCAAACATTAGAACAAGTCCATGGCCAACTCGGCAAATATACGATAGAGGGACCCTTTCATATTAGAAAAATATATATTACGTAAAACTCAATAGGTAGGCGAAGGTATATTTAAAAATTTTGAAAAAATTAAAAATAGAACCAATATAAATTTTCAAACTATGAAGTCAATATACTTTTTAAAAAAAATTTAAGTCTCATATTTCATGTGCAACATATTTTTATGTGAGTTTCGACTTTCTTGAGCAAACAAACCTGTGGTGCTTTACCCCCCTTTACCACAACCCCTTATTAAAAACCAATACGTAAATTACTTTAAACAGTGCGTTACATTCAATACCTACCCATATAATTCATGCAAAAGTTTTTCTTGTAAAATTTTAAGCATCGAAATAAAAACCGAATGAAATCAAACAAATATCAATTCATATTATTGATATATAAAACAGCTTTTACTATATGTATTGTTCTAGATTATAGAACTAATATATAATTGATTTTTGAGTACGTTCTTCTCATTTATATAATAGGTTTGTATAAGTACAATGTAAGTAAATATTATATAAATGTACGATACTGCTACAATTCAGCAATACAAAGCTTTTAAATGAAATATTAATAGTACCTAGTTTATTAATATTCTGAATCTGACACGTAAAGACTTAAAATGCAAAACAAGCACCGCACGGAAACTTATTACATATTGATGAAGTATTAAAAAATATTATTAGTTATTTTAGGAGAAAACCCTGAGACAAAAGATAAAGTAATCCTAATGAAAAAAAGCATATTAATTAATACAATTTTGTTTTCCAAAAAGCTATCATTACATCACAAATTAACACAAACATAACAGAAAAAAAAACTATATTTTGCCTTTTACTGGATGCCTTTATATCTTGATGAAAATAAACTTTATGCAAACAAAATTGTATCCTATGAGGAAAGTAATATCAAATTTTCAGCTAATCTTGGCAGATTAGCATAAATGGGAAATATTGATGAACGCTTACAAATTCTAAACATAAATCAGGATTTGAGAATCAGGGATCAGAGAGGCGAAACGTGATAATATAACCTATAGTTACCTTACCACGGAACCATCAACTAACAAATTCGTATTCGAGATAGGAATAATTTTCACGTTTTACCTCTACGATCCCTAAATAGTAGATAAAACAAATTCTACTTACCATGAAGTAAAAAGTATTGTTCAGAATCTCATCAGCAACACCTGAAATAAGAAAATAGTGAAAATTCTTGAAAATCTTAATTCTTTTATTTTAAAAAAAGTTTTCTAGATGCCTAACGGTTTTACTAACGTTGAATTTGGACCGCAAATGAACTTTTTGAACAAAACATATTTTGAAGCTTATTATAGTTTAGGTTAGGTACCTAATGTTGATCAACGGAGCGAAATATAAATAAAAGAGATAACACCCAAAACCTGAATGAAATAGAATATTCGATCTTTTTTATTCAAAAAAGCAACTTTAGACAGAATTAGCTATCTTATGTGTAAAATGTACTTAATTTTTTTATTTGTTGTTAAAATTAAAGAGTATTAAAATTAAAGATATTCATAAGGAATGCGATCGAAGCGGGCATTTATTCCGCCACGCCTAGCGTCCGACCGCCCATGTACAGAAACTTAAACTGTGTCAAATCAAAATAATCAAAATGCCCCCACATCCACTGTGCAAATCCATAAAACATGCATTTATACCACTTTTAGACACTTGAATTCACGCTTGGGAGGGGAAGGGGAGTATTTAGAATAGATTTTCAAATTTTTGAAAATAGGTACTTAAAATCAAAATGAGTTTGTAATTTTTCAGTTAGTAATCAGCAAACGCTAAACTAGTATGTAATGGAAAGTATCTAAATACATAAATATAGGTAAAATTTTGTTCAAAAATTACAATATGCATTCATATTCCATGAATCGACAATTAAATCAGATAGAAATAATAACATTTGCGGAACAAATCTCTAGGGAAATCTATGTTGTTCGTAATTAGAAAGGATTGGATTATTGCATTCTAATTCTTATAAATCCCTCAAAATTGGTTATAAACCAAAACAAGATTATGTTACAACTATCAAACATTAAATTAACCAATAAATATATATATAATTTTCGTAAAAAAATTAATTTAAATGAAGAATAATCTTATTTTTGATTCCAAAAAACATCCTCACCCTTTAGAAAATTTTTAATTCATATCACTTTTTACACACATTTTTATAACATTATACACATAAATTTTCTAGATTATTTCACAAAAATCAAAACATTTGTAATTTTTTATTGTTTGTTTACAGGGTGTGCTCTGTTTTGTGTTTACTGACAACACAAATCAGCTGATTTGACCACACCCCGCATTTATACGCTTTTAGGTTAAATAGCATAATTATCAAGCAAAGACACATTTAAATTGAATTAATTTCTAACTTTTTTTCTTCAATAACCACTTGGCAAAAAGACATTAATTTTAGTCAATCTTTATTACTACATTTTAATAAATATATGTATATACTAATCCAAAAATATTATATAAAGTAGCGAGTAGTGATATTTCAATTTAATGAAACAAATTACGGCTATTGGCTACAACATACAGATGTGAGCGGTTATTCTGACCAATCAGAGTTGAGAATGAAAATCTAAATAAATCACGAAACCTCTCATCATAATAATGCCCTAATATGATAAGTATTTATAAAAAGGACCATTTCAATTAAAATGAAGACTAATTAGTAATTAAACAAAACAAGATTTTAACTCTCTTTGATATCATTAAGTCACCCATTTCAACCTTTATTTGCCCATATATACCCTTGAACCCAATAAGTATTCCAAAATAAGATACGAAGAATCTAGGCCTTTCTACAGAACTTCAACATTCTCAAATTGTTGATGGAAATTTGGAATTCCAAAAGTAAGTAAAATATGTGGTTTAGTGCATTAGTAGTCACTCGTCCTACCTCAAGAATTATTCCTAAATTCTTATTCAACCTATCAAGCTTGTATACTTTGAACTGGCTTATGCTAAAATATGTCAATTGAAATAGGCACATAAATATGTTTTGTCAAGCATGAATCTAATTAAAGGGAAAAGACAATGGACGATAAATAGATGTACATCCCCAATGATCATACACGAATTTACCCCTTTCTTTAGATTGCAATTACTGTTTCGATTTATACATGCATATTCTGCTAATTCAGTATTGACACTCTACAATTGTTAATGTACGTTTGTCCTACTGTTTCAGAGCTTCGCTTTCATAAATATTGTCATCCTTGTTTAACATCACAGGTATGGATCATAGGAAGGACTGCATTGAAAAAAATGTGTTTCTTCAATTTTATAAAAATTTTCCCTAACCTATAGTATCTTTTTCAATATTACAGGGTGTACCATATAAAATTGGAGAAGAAGTGTCCAAATAATTTGAATGATATACTTCGTTGCTAAGAAGCCTATTTTAAGTGAATTACAGGGTTCTAAAGGGATAAGACAACGGCCGATAAATTTATGTACATTCCTAATGATGATACACGAAATTGCCCCCTCTGTAGATGATAATAAGTGGTTTAAACGTTTGGACACTCAAATTAATGAAACAACCAATTAAATTCAACAAAAGTCCCCAAAGTTGTTGAGCTAACGAATAAGAAAACGTTTTTTAAAAAAATTTGAGGACTAGTGTAAAAACAGCCCATTGTCCCCTCTCTCTCTCTCTCTGAGTAAAAGACTGATATTAATATAAAATTGCCCCATACTTGTTCACGATATATAACAGGAAGGAACTAAACTCTATTTGATCTGCTGATTTAATTTTGTTAAACCCTTAGTTTTTAAAAGCGAATCTTTTCTATAATTAGGGTCGGTCCGTCCGTCCGTCCGTACGTCCGTCTGTCACAGAGAGATAGCTTTTTTCGTTAATTTAGGCATGTTAGAATTGTCCTATCGATTTCAAACTTTGCATGGTGATTATTTTAGTAGTTAGGTACGATTTAGAAAGCTAGCAACTCTATAATCATTACAAGAATGTTTGTACGTCTATTTAAAACATGTTGATTTTTTTACTTTTTTAACAACAATTTTTTATGTGATCTAATTATCCGTTTGATCTGATTTTTGGTATATTGATTCCTGGGACAACAAAGAACAATATTATAAGCGAAGCAACTCTATAATCAAGTCCTAAAAATGTAAGTATGTTTATAAACATTATCCTGTATCAAGCAGTTTTTCAACAAATTTACTTACAATTTTGCTTCGACTCTTATACTTTTATATTCTGATTATTCAGTTTAGACACTATACAAGTGTTAATGTCCATTTGTCCTACCGTTTCAGTGCTTCGCTTTTATGGATGTTGTCATCCTTGTTTAACAACAAATTTCTATGTGATCTAATTAATCATCCGATTGATATGATTTTTGGTATGTTGATTCCAGGGTCAACAAAGTATAATGTTATAAGCGAAGCAACTCTATAATCAAGTCCTAAAAATGTAAGTATGTTTAATGTCCATAAACATTATCCTGTATCAAGCAGTTTTTCAACTTTTTACTTCCAATTTTCTTCGACTCTTCTACATTTATATTCTGATTATTCAACTCTGACACTATACAAATGTTAATGTCCGTTTGTCCTACCGGTTCAGTGCTTCGCTTTTATGGATGTTGTCATCCTTGTTTTTATAATTTCTAATGGCTTAACACGTAGCCTATAAAAATTTAGACTGGCATCAGGCGGATTAACCCCCTGGAATCTATGGACTCTATATTATATGGAGGGGATAATGAACACAGAAAACTAGCCTAAAACTATCCCAAGACTAAAATATCCCAAAAACCATCTTGGGAGGGACCTATGTAAAGCTTCTCTAAAATTGAAACTCAATCTCTTATTAATGTAAAAAAAAACTTACTACTTTATATAAGAAAATTATATAACAATATATACATTAATATCATATAGCATTACTTAATATAGAAGTTAGTTGCCTAACCTATTACTTAATTTAGATTACATGATAAAAAGATAAAGATTTTCATGGTTACTTGCTTTCTGATGGAGAGCAAAGATAACTTTAAATCTTTGATAATATCAGGGAGGGAGGAGACATTGGGTTATTTATTAAATTATTACCCTAGTCCCCAATGTTTTATAATAACATTTTCTTATTCGTTGGCTTAACAACTTAGGGACTTTTAAAAAATTTTTATAGGTTGGTTCATTAAGTTGAGTGTCCAAACGTTTCAACCACTAATTGCATTCTACAGAAAGGGTAATTTTTTGTATCATCTTTGGGGATGTACATCAATTTATCGGCCATTGTCTTATCCCTTTAGATTCCTGGATAATATACATCATATATAAACAGGAAAAATTTTAGTCATGAATACCGGAGCAACAATAAGTAAAACTTTTCTCGTATTCATTCGAATCCGGTGGATAGGAACCGGTTCTCATCCATACGAAAAAACTATGTCTAGCATCGTATTATATCCAGTTTTCTACGAATATAGAAATGTACAATCATAAGATTAAAACCAGTTTTTTTAGCCGGTGCCTCCGGCACCACGGGGCTAAAAAAACAAGTTTTAATCTTATAATTGTACATTCTATATCCGCGGAAAGCCGTTTATAATACGATACGAGAAATAACTATTAAAGTATTCTTATGTAAAAAGAACAGTAAACTCTAATACAGTAATATTTTATCAAATCTAATCAACTAATGTACTTGAGAAAAAAGTTGTTTAAGATGAGAATATTGAATGTCTTTAATACAAAGATGTATGTTTTTGTATGTCAAGTGAGACTTCGTGTGTAATATAAAAACTACATATAGGTAGTAGACTGCACAGATACTGTATTATAAACTATATCATATTTAATATGGAATTTGTGTTCTCCGAACATATCCTTATACTAAAGTAACAGGATGTTTGTGTGTTTATGTGTCTGTACCGAAGGATCTCGCTAACCGCTGAACCGATCGGGTTCTCCTTAACAGGGTAGCTTCTCATAGGTCCCGGGAAGGTTTATAACTATTTTCTTGGGGGTGGGACACCCCCAACCTCCCCCTCCCCCCCAAAAAAAATTCGCACCCCCCAAATTTTTTTTTTTACTTTTTCTTTTAAAATCTAAAATAAGAAATTGGGTTATTAAATTCGACTCTCTCCTCCTCAAGTGCCCCTAGAGGCCTCTAGGGGCGTATCCGCTTCTACTAGCTAAAGAGTAACCGTGCTTCTAAAAAAAAACTAAACGAGAGAAGGAAAGAAATTTCATTTTTATTTTCAATCTAACTTCTTTCAGCAAATATTGTTCTTTCAATGGATAGATTGATAAATCTGTAGTTGTAGTTGTGCCGTGTTTCAAATTTGGGCCATATAGCAACTTTCAAGATGTTGGACATCAAGGCTTAATACTACTTATCACAAAAAAAAATTATTAATTAAACATGAATTGCTTTTGTTGCTTTTGGATTCATTAGCCATCTAATTGTGATTTGAAGGAAAAAAATAAGGACTTTAGAAATAAAAGTGCTGCTGTAAAATTAAGATAAAACAAAAGAAATAAAAATTTGACTAAATGTGTTAAAGCAGATGATATACAGACAATCTAATCATATATTCATGATACCAGAGATAGGATATATGTTGTATTGCTCAGTTTTCTCCTTGGGGCAAAATTTCTGCAAATAAAGTTTTGATGAGGTAATATAAATACATATTGAAACCAAGGTTCAACAAATATAAGCAAGATTTGTTCAGTATTTCTAAAAACTGCATACTTACCTTTTTTGCATTTTTTTAGAATAAAAAAAATTAACAGTTTGTGAAATATCATATCAAAATATTAGGTTTAAACTACAAATTATTTTATTATGTTAAAGAAATTAGTGTAAATCATACAGATCCTCATTATTTAACTAATACGAGAAAATGATTAGAAAAAAAGAGAGTTTTTTTTACAATGTTTTAAAAATAGCTTAAAATCTATACAGATGATCCATTATTAAAATTTAGTAATTCAATTCTTATTTATGGCCAATCAGGACCCCAATCATAGAAAAGCTGCACTACATATAACAGACAATTAATCTATTGGTTTTATAGATTTTAAAAGTGAATCTTTTCTTTAATTCGGATAGGTCCGTCCAAAACGGAGAGCTTTTATGTCATTTAGACATTTTAGAATTGTACTATCGTTTTCAAATTGGCATGGTGATTCCTGATGTAGTTAGGTAAGATTCCTAGGACGATCCGGCACAATATAATAAACGTTTAAAATTTTACATCTTACATCATCGTAGGAACCAAAACTCTTAATTGTATAGACATCAAACCACCAGAATTCAAGATAAATTTCTGTTTCATTAATCTAAAAGTTATTTTATGTTTGTCAATGTTTGTTTGTACGTTTATTTGTTGAGCTTTGCTTCATGGATGTTATTTCAATTTATATTGGCTATTATCATTATCACTCTTTTTTCCCCTATTATATATACCTCTTAATCTTTCTATCTCTTCCTCTACAGAGATCTAAAGGGATATGACAATTGCCGATAAATTGTTGAACATCCCCATTCATGATTCACAAAATTCCCTCTTGTCTAGATTACAATTATTAGTTGCAACGTTTGGATACTCAACATAGTGAATCTTTCAATCAAAATTTAAAGTCCTCAAAGTTGTTGACCAACGAATAAGAAAACGTTATTATAAAACTTTAGGAACTAGTGTAATAGACAGTCCAATTTCCCCTCCCTCCCTGACTTATTTCTTAAATAAATAGCATACATGTGTGGTATTCGGCAACCGTGAGCCATGCCTATGGCAACCCTGACCTGGGTTCGGGGAAGGGCCGAGGGCCCTCCCCCGAGTCCTGGGGAAGGGGTCTGCCGACCCCCTCCCTATGCCTAAAATTAATGATAGATTCTGACAGCCTTATTATGGTTAAGCTGTATTGTTAATTCCCCCCAACCTTTCCAGGGATGGGGGATCATTATTGCCCAAACTGACTATTGTATATGTATTATATTGATTCTGTTTATGATTACTTATTCCTATCTGTGTATTTATTGTTTGTTGTATATAACTTTAGTAAACCTTAGACCCTGAATAAAGGAACAACTGAATAGACTCTGTTTATTATTTAGTGATTGCTAAAGAAGCGTAGCTTCTCTATAGTATAGGTGTCCACGTCTGTTCGCACTGCCGTAGTCATTTGAACTCTGGTGTCTGCCATTAAACCTAGGCGGATACCACAACTTTTGGTGACAGCTGTGTGAGATTACGGCAAACCACAAGTGTAGAGCAGACGCGCAGCTGAGGCTAAGGTACTCCCAGCAGTGAAACTGGCAAAACTGACACAAGCAACCTGAATTACCCACCCTGGATAGCAAGGTCTAACTCTGTATCCGGCAGTTGTGGAAGCGAAACCTAGCGAAAGACCACTAAGTGTGGCGGAACCCGAGCTGCGGAGAGTAGCGAAATCGGACGAGAGACTGCGGAGAGCAGCGAAACTTGACGGAGAACCGCGAGAAGCGCCGACATCTAACGGAGAAATTGCTCAAGGGCTGAAACAGGCCTGCGGACGGGCTGAAACAGGCCAAATAAGTGCAAACGGCTGAAAATAGGCCAACATTTACTGCAAGAGATAGCAGGATCCGAACCAGCGGCGCTGCAGGAAGGGACATTCCCTGCCGCCACCAGCCGGATTCGGATACACGGCGCTGCAGGACGGGACATTCCCTGCCGCCGACAGGCTGAAACAAGCCAAATAGCTGCGAGCTGCGAGCGAAAATACGAGTGTAGTGTACCAAGCAGAAGAAAAACTACGTTAACTCCAAGTATCCTGAGAGGCTACAGCGCAGCCACCCATCTAGAAAAACAGATATTATATCACATTTTAGGGATTACCACCCTAGTGTGAAGGCTGAACAATAGATTTATGAGCAAGGCTTGGTAAACAAATTTGTTGTGTATTGTGATAAAGCCAAAAATAGAACCTAGATGTAATATAACAATGCATTGATAAACAATCTAACCCCCCAAGCCTTCAGCACAACAAATACACCCCTTATCCCAACGGAAGGGGAGGGGCCCACCATCAATTGAAGCAAATACAATTGAGGTGACATAACAATAAGCTCAGGATTAAGGAAAAGGCACAATTACCTCACCACACAGTTACTTCAAACCTACAGCACCCCCCCCCCTCCCAATAGGGGGGAACGGACGGTTTTACCCCGTCCCCTCATGCGCTCCCCCTTCCTACCCACACTTGAATAAGTCCGCCCACGGTGTGGAGATAGCGACCGGGAGAACAGAGCGCCATTTACGGGTCGCGCAGCAGAGCTTGGGACGCACAAAAAAATTCAACGGACAAATAAGACAAAGCGGACCAATGAGAGAGCGGATTGAGGGATAGGTGCGCGTTTTACCTGTGTGCGCGAATCTGACGGCGCGTAAGCGCGTTGCAAGGAAAGGATATTTCACGCACACACACACACACACAGGAGCGGAGCTACTCCATAGCATCCAACAGAGATATTTTTAGAAAAAAAGACTTGCAAGCTCCTCCCTCCTATCTATAGTGTGATAAGGAAAACCAAATCAGTTCCTGACAGCAGTTCAGACCCTCAACAACTATCTACACCTACCAGCCTACTCTACAACTCAGAAACTAGTGACAAGTACTTTAGGTACACCTAATTTAAATCTTTGTAGTTAAACTACCAACCTAGTGATAAACAGTGTTGGCTGCTAGGCTAGAAAGCCTCAAGTGTAAACCACTTATAGTATTGACTTAAAACTTCGTGTCCCGCCGCTGAACCTTTGACCCGATGGAGCAGCCACAAGCGCCAGGAGGCGACCAGCTCCAAGGATGGCTCCAGGATGATCCCCAGCCGGCTCCAGCTGAGTACCGCAAGCTGATGCTGAGTAACCTGCCGGAGTATCGAGGGCCACCCAAGCAATCCTGGAATTCCCACATCCGGAGACTCGAAATTTCATGGGCAGCTTACCGTGTGCCCCCCCATGACACACTAAATCGCCGCAATGCCCTTTTACTATCCCTGGCGGGGCAAGCGGCGGAGATGGCCTCTCATCTGTTTGGCGAGGCAGGCCAAGCCTTGACATACGAACAAGTCAAGGCCGAGTGTGAAATGTTATTTCGTCCAGCCTATGAATCTCAGACCATGAAGCAAGCCTTCAGAGATTATAGGCAACACTCGACAGAACCTATACAAGCATACATATCCACAAAGTGTGCATTGTATAGGGAGGCCTATAGCCACGAGGACCTTGAGTTATTGATAGACAAATTAAATCGTGGCATTCGTAACGCTAATGTGAAACGTGAAATGATGGGTCATGAGATCGCCTCGGTACCTGAGTACACGAGGCGAGCCATGTTTACCGTCACAATGATCACCAAGCAGCTGAAGGAGGGTGTGTGCCTAGTGGACGCCACCGACGGGCTCACGGGATCAGCCAGCGTCCAGTTGCCCCAATATGATGAGTCGGAGCCAATGGAGATTGGCGCCTTGGCTCCGGGTCTCCACCAGATGGGGAAGGTCGCCCCAGATGACAAGATTCCAGGCCGCTGCTATCGCTGCCATGGGAAAGGCCACCGAGTCCGAGACTGTCCTACGCCTATGGAGGTCAGCCTAGAAGAGAGACGCACCCAGCCACGCCGTGACCGTCCTGCCAAATGTGACCGTTGCCATTACGCAGGCCATACGGCGGCCAAGTGCAAGGCTGACTGGGACCAGGTAGCCGGCTGGAGACGCGTCGCTGACAAGGGCGCTCCCTCAGGAAAGCCCAGCAGAGTAGCCAACATGGAAGGGAGCGCGCCCCCAGCAACACTCCAGCAAGCAGCCGCCCCCAACGCAGCGGGCAGAGCCGAAGGAATGCGGCAGTTTGGAACCGTCCCAGCTAGGATCAACATGCTGGGAGGAGCGGCTGAACCCAACCGGGTTGGCCTGGGCTTCAGCCTCAATCACTTGGGACCGGAGTTCGTGCAGCCCACCAACATTGCAGAGCCAGAAGTCCTGAGGCCTCAACCCTTCAGCCTCAACATGATGGGGCCTGCCAGACCTAGTCTACCCAGCAAGAGTGGAGGGGCGCTACCCAGCGCCACTGAGACGGTGTACGGGGAGGCCCTGGCGGCCGCTGAGCGAGAGAGACAAGAGGCGCTAGCCAGCGCATCAGAGTCGATGTATGGGGCGCCATCCGGCGCCGCCACCTGGGAAGGACGAGAGGTGCGCCCCCGCACCCCCAAGGTGATGTCTTGGGCGGCAACCGCCGCCGCCACCTGCGATGACTGGGGGGTGCTATCCAGCGCCCCCACCCTGGTGCCTGGGGCGACAACCGTTGCCGCCACCGAGATACCTGGATCCTGGAACGCCGCTGCTATCGCTGCCATGGGAAAGGCCACCGAGTCCGAGACTGTCCTACGCCTATGGAGGTCAGCCTAGAAGAGAGACGCACCCAGCCACGCCGTGACCGTCCTGCCAAATGTGACCGTTGCCATTACGCAGGCCATACGGCGGCCGAGTGCAAGGCTGACTGGGACCAGGTAGCCGGCTGGAGACGCGTCGCTGACAAGGGCGCTCCCTCAGGAAAGCCCAGCAGAGTAGCCAACATGGAAGGGAGCGCGCCCCCAGCAACACTCCAGCAAGCAGCCGCCCCCAACGCAGCGGGCAGAGCCGAAGGAATGCGGCAGTTTGGAACCATCCCAGCTAGGATCAACGTGCTGGGAGGAGCGGCTGAACCCAACCGGGTTGGCCTGGGCTTCAGCCTCAATCACTTGGGACCGGAGTTCGTGCAGCCCACCAACATTGCAGAGCCAGAAGTCCTGAGGCCTCAACCCTTCAGCCTCAACATGATGGGGCCTGCCAGACCTAGTCTACCCAGCAAGAGTGGAGGGGCGCTACCCAGCGCCACTGAGACGGTGTACGGGGAGGCCCTGGCGGCCGCTGAGCGAGAGAGACAAGAGGCGCTAGCCAGCGCATCAGAGTCGATGTATGGGGCGCCATCCGGCGCCGCCACCTGGGAAGGACGAGAGGTGCGCCCCCGCACCCCCAAGCTGATGTCTGGGGCGGCAACCGCCGCCGCCACCTGCGATGACTGGGGGGTGCTATCCAGCGCCCCCACCCTGGTGCCTGGGGCGACAACCGTCGCCGCCACCGAGATACCTGGATCCTGGAACGAGCCAGCAGCCCCAGAGGGAGGGGTGACATCCGTCACCCCCAGTCAGCCAGCGCCACCAGCCAACAGGGAGGGTCCAGCTATCCACCAGCCAGCGCCACCAGCCCGTAGGGAGAGCCCAGCCATACACCATCCAGCGCCCCCTGCCAGCTGAGGGAACCCAGCTGCCCACCATTCCCAACTGAGCCAGGATAAGTTAAATTTGACAAATGTATTGTATCCAAAGTATTGTAACCCTCCAGCCTTGCCTGTGCCTCCCGCACCAGAGGCTGGGGAGATTGACATTTGGGATTATAAGGACTTGCCTGTGCCACATGCACCTGAGTTCCTAGGGCAGGGGAGGGAGGTAATACAGGGCGAGCCTGTGCCACACGCACTCCAGCCCCATGCCACTGGGCATGCCATGGACAAGGGAAGGGACCCCTTGGGGCTAGGGGAGCCGACACCCAGGCAGGCGCCAGTCGCCTGTCAGTCTGTCATTGGGGAGGGTATCGGGATGCCCCGGGCACCTAAAGATAACGCTCAATGGAAATTTATATCTAGCCAGGAGCAGCCTAGCAGTGTCCAGCCCCAAGAAGCAGCCCTGGCCCGAGCCGAGGATCCCCAGATGCGTGCGCGAGGTCGATGGCTGTCTGGTAGATTCTCACACTGGTGGATGGTTCTGTGGGGCCTACTGCTCGCAGCCGTGTGGCCTACAACTAGCTATGTCCTGGTAGGGTGGGACTGTGCCAACCCCACCCATGTCACAGCCTACAACAAGGAGAAGATGTGTAGCACGGAGCCGCTACACCAGGAGGTGCCCTTGGGCCATGAGATACATGTCCTGCAGCAAGTCAAGATTAGGGAAACAACGGGATATAGCTGTCAACTCACCGTGTCCCAGTGGACATTTAGGTGTGGAGTATGGGGCCACCTCAAGGTGACCTCGGTCCCCACCCTCATGCGGCCAACCAAGATTGATCCAGAAACGTGCCGAGACCTGGCCAGGAACTGAGTCTACACTCTGCCAGGCAAGACCCAGCCATTGACGTTTCAGCTGAACCATCCCCTGTTCTTCACCCTCGATATGGTGGGTGCTTTGGTCAACAGCCCCGAGGGGGTGGGTTGTGAAGGGGAGGACGTCCATTTCGAGGGCCAGCTGTACCGCAATGAATTAGTGCTCCAGGAGCGACGGCTGCTGGTCAAGGAAGAGACCTACGTAGTCGAGAATGGACGGGTGGAGTCCCAGTCTGACCACCTGACCCTAGAGTGTCCCCATTCCGAGCTGTCCTGCATCACTGGAGAGGCCACCTACGTGTGGGACCACCTGGGGAGGGATTGCCCCTTGAGGCTGATCCGCAGCCTCCAGCCCAGCCTGGTGATGGATGCGTTCCTGGTTGACCATCAAGCCCAATTCTTCATCAACATGACTACCCCCACCTCAATAGTGAACTGCGACTTTGAGGCCCATGCCACCAACCACCCAGCATTGTTCGTGGCAGCCGACCCGGCCACGGCAGCGCTGCCCAGAGTATCGGCCAGGGACGTGGATGTCCCCCTGCAGGCCCAGATACATGCAGGTTACATCGGATTTACCCTGGAAACTCGAATGAGAAGCACCGCAGCAGAAGAAGTAGCAGCCAATTGCTGGAAGCTCCAGCAACTAGACCCGGCCCATCCGGTGCGTGTCCAGGGGAGCACGTTCTCTGTGTTGAGGGGAGATGTATTGCTCCAGCTTACCTGCCAACGCAATAAATATGTTGTCAGGGAGAGCAATGAATGTTGGGACAAGGTGCCGGTGGAGCCCACAGGAATTGTAGATGCCGTGACAAAGGTGTATAGCGGCCACGCCACCAAAATTCCCTGCTCCTCCACCTACCCCCTAACTGTACACGCTGAGGAAGGATGGATAGAGCTAACCCCAGCACCTAAGAAGAGGCCACCCCCGCTGGATACACCCAAGCAGCTGCTGACAGAGCCCTTGGATGACTTCAGTTCGGGAGGCTTGTATTCGCAGGCTGAGCTGAACGACTGGCAGCAGCTGCTAGCGTTCCCAGCGTATAAGGCCGCCATGCTGACCGGCCTGTCGTATGGCTCATGCGTTCAGCAAGGTAGCTGTTCAGCCACCGGAGACCATGGGATCGTGTCCTACGATATTGACTGACTGGCGGAGGAAGGAGAAGCTACCCTGGATGTCTGGGCTGGGTTCAGACAGGCTATTCACGAGTGGGGAGATGGCGCAGCCATACTGTGTCTGCTGTTGTTGATCCTCAAGCTGCTGGGAGACTTAACCATCATTTCCCTGGCAGCCGCACAAGGAGGTGTACGGGCCGCCATGAACGCGATGTCACAAGTATTCCTGTACCACCCAACCTTGTATCGCAAGGCCTTGGCCAGAGCCAGGCTCACCCATGCCAAGTCCTGGGATTTTTCAGTAGACTGGGATGCCATTCCTATCGGTCGGGAAGCAGCCGAGGAAATGGTATCCATGCAATCAGCCGATAGCGGGAATGACCGCCCAGGCAGGCCTGGGCCACACTCTGGAAAGCCCCGCGGCCCCTCGGGAGGCCAGGCTGTCGCTCATACGGTCAACCTGGTAGCCAGTGCCCCAGCCGCTGCCAACAACAACCAGAATGCTCCGTTACTGACCAGCCCCGCAGCGGCTGTGCCCCACGCCAATCTGACACCTGCGGGCGCCGAGCTACGTGTCCAACAAAAGCCAGCCTCTACCTTCTATCCCACGTTGGGGGCCCATCAGCCCTGAAAATCACCACTAGGATTCCATTGAATCATTATCGCTTGTATATAAATTAGCCCTAAGGAGTGGGCCGAAGGCCTCAACCACTGTCGGAAGTCTGGCAGGGAAACCCCCTCCCAGCCTTCCGAGGGGAGAGTTGTGGTATTCGGCAACTGTGAGCCATGCCTATGGCAACCCTGACCTGGGTTCGGGGAAGGGCCGAGGGCCCTCCCCCGAGTCCTGGGGAAGGGGTCTGCCGACCCCCTCCCTATGCCTAAAATTAATGATAGATTCTGACAGCCTTATTATGGTTAAGCTGTATTGTTAATTCCCCCCACCCTTTCCAGGGATGGGGGATCATTATTGCCCAAACTGACTATTGTATATGTATTATATTGATTCTGTTTATGATTACTTATTCCTATCTGTGTATTTATTGTTTGTTGTATATAACTTTAGTAAACCTTAGACCCTGAATAAAGGAACAACTGAATAGACTCTGTTTATTATTTAGTGATTGCTAGAGAAGCGTAGCTTCTCTATAGTATAGGTGTCCACGTCTGTTCGCACTGCCGTAGTCATTTGAACTCTGGTGTCTGCCATTAAACCTAGGCGGATACCACACATGCAGCCCAATGCCCCCCCCCCCTAGACCAACGAACAAGAAAACGTTATTAAAAACTTTGGGGACTAGTGTAATAAACAGCCCATTGTCCCCCTCTTTCCTGCTTCCTCTCTCACCAACATTTTCCTTTTTTTGAACCTTATTTCTCGGTTGGATGGCCACCTTTGCTTTCAAGATCACTTTAATTTATGGCTGAAGAATAAACAACATTGTTACATCACACAACTTTTTTTACACACACTCACACACACACACACATACACACATAAAGATTGAATTTCTTTACTGTTACTTGACACCAAAAGAATCAAGTTTTTTTATTAAAAGCGAAGCTTTTTATAAAATTAGGGTCGGTCCGTCCGTCCGGAACGTATAGCGTTTTTCGTTAATTTTGGCATGCTTAGAATTGTCCCATCGATTTCAAACTAGACATGGTGATTCCTGTAGTGGTTAGGTAAGTCAGAGCTTCGCTTTTATGGATGTTGTCATTCTTGTTTATTGTTGAAAGTTGAATAAAGAATGGAGAGAACTTGAAGCTTTTCTTTTGTTTATTTCATATCAACAATGTATTTATGTGTACGCACTTAGGGAGGGGGCACTGGGCTGTTTATTTATACTAGTCCCCAAAGTTTTATAATTGCACTTTTCTATACGTTGATTTAATAACTTTGGGGACTTGTATTGAATTTTGATTGGTTGGTTCATTAAGTTGAGTGTTTAAACGTTCCAACCACCTATTGTAATCTACAGAAGGGGTACTTTTGTATATCATCATTGGGAATGTTCATCAATTTATCGGCCATTGTCTTATCCCTGGTACGTACAAACAAAATAAAAATACATATGTTGATAAATCTCAATACAAAAGAAGTTGAGAAATAAAATGTTAGAATCATCCTAAGAACAAGCCTTGCAGGATGATTCCTGTAACAACCAGGTAAAATAAGGAAATTATTTTTACTGTTTAATAATTACAATATAAAGTTCTTTGATTTCAAACGCTTAGCATTTGTGCCTCATTCTTAGTTGTTAATTTAACAGTGGATGTCCACTGTCCCTTTGGTTAGTGCTAAATATTTTTGAGTATTGCCATTTCTACGTATTATACACTTAAGTATAACAAGGACGACAACATGCAATAAAAACGAAGTTAAACAAATGAAAATGGTACAAATTAGAGTGCCAGAGAAATTTATACAACGCCTAAAAAATGTTCAAAATTCTGAACAAAAATTGAAAGTAAACTGCAGTTCAAACATCAGAGTAAAACAATAGAGGGGGAAAGGGTTGAGTAACCGTATGTCCCTACCCTGAGCAATTTGCTAGCAAACGAAAGGGGTCCCCAACAGGGGGACTAGGTATTTGTTTTTATACATCTATATTTATAGATTTATTGTTCGAACGGTCAAACCTCAACCTTAACTGTAGAAATATCTCGCTTGTATAAATAAATTCCCTAGCTAACTGTTGCTGAAAGTTCCACAATGTCCCTCTTCAAATTTTCTTTCCAAGGTGTTGAAATGCTGGAAATGAAAAACTTTTTCAATAAAATTGAGTTTGTAATTTTCAAATTTAGCATGTATATACTTTGTACTATGTATACATATACATGTTAAGTTTTAATTTAAAGAAGCACTTAAGTTCAAAATTTTACAGAAATCATTAATATTTACTACGTGTAATCATATCGATTGCAAAACGTATGAAATAAATGTACATAGTTTCATAAGCCTTAGGATAAAAATAAATTAAAGTTTAAAGTACGGGGATGTACTATATCTTTACTAGCGGCTGTGCCCCTAGTTCCTAGGGGCTCAGTATTCAAAGGAGCTAGAAAAATAACCTTAAAACGTCCCAAGACTTATATCTGGAAATTAAATAACATAAAACTATCTCAGAACCTATGTAAATCTTACCCAAAATAGATATCCCAATCAGTTCAGTAGGTATTATGAATATGATCTTAAGCTTCAGACAAAAAACTTTTCTACTAAAGATCTCAAAAACAGCTGGTTAGCTTCACGAGAATCAACTCCCCCCCCCCCCCTCCTTCCCCCCTATAAGAATCCCTTAAAAGGTCTTTCAAAAAATAACCCCTTGTGTACGCCTCTAACCACAACAAGTTAATAAATTCTCATTGAAATTTACACTCGCCGCCAAAACTGTGACAACCTTTTACCAAATTATTGCCACATAAGAAAAATTAACTTGTGCTACCAACTTTTAAACATTTAGTTTTTTCTAGAAAAAAATAGATAGTTGGAAACATTAAGAAAATCAGGGAGGGAGGGGACATTGGGCTATTTATTACACTAATCCCCAAAGTTTTATAATAACGTTTTTAATTTCGTTGGCTTATCAACTTTGGGGACTTTAGTTGAATTTGATTAGCTGGTTCATTAAGTTCGTGTATCATCATTGGGAATGTACATAAATTTATCTGCCCTTGTTTTATCCCTTTAGAATCCTGTAATTCACTATAAATAGGCTTCTTATCAACGAAATATATCATTCAAATTATTTGGACACTTCTTTTCCAATTTTATATGGTACTGGATTTCATGGCCTTTTAGCGAAAATTCTTAAATTGAATTAAATGCCCATTTTCCCCTTTCTTACTCCCTGGGTACTAATTGTAATATTAAAAAAGATACTATAGGTTAAGGAAAATTTTTATAAAATTGAAGAAATATATTTTTTTCAATGCATTCTTTCCTATGATCCATACCTGTGATGTTAAACAAGGATAAAAATATTTGTGAAAGCGAAGCTCTGAAACATAAGGACAAACGGACATTAACAATTGTAGAGTGTCAGTACTGAATTAGCAGAATATGCATGTATAAATCGAAACAGTATTGTAATTAAATTTGTTGCAAAACTGCATAAATACAGGACACTGTTTAAGGACATACTTACTTTTTGTAGAGATGCTTTACTTATAACATTGAACCTTGTTGTGATAGGAACCAGTATTAAAAAATGGACGAAAAGGATAATTATATATTAGATAAAAATTGTCAAAAAATTTAAAAATCAACATGTTTTAAATGGACTTTTTCTTAACGATTATAAAGTTGCTTATTAAATCATACCTTACTGTTTTAGAAATCAACTTGCAAAGTTTGAAATATATAGGTCAATTCTAACATGGTTGAATTAACGAAAAAGGCTATCCGATTATAGAAAAGCTTCGCTATTAAAAAAATATATGTTTCTTGTTGTTTCTATACGCAAAACTTATTGCATCTCCTCTCTTCTCATTTCTCCTTTGTGGGAAGCAAAGTTTTTTGTGTTTCTAAAGTTCCCACTCTTTTAATATGTTGGAGGCATGCAAAGTTGTGGAGTTTTCAACACTTGTCAAAACTAGTTCTTCCAAAGAACAAAGATACTTTAACAGTTAAGCTGGTTGGTGATACCTTTCTCCTTATTTCATATTCATCAGAGAGAGAGAGGGACAATGGGCTATTTATTACACTAGTCCCCAAAGTTTTATAATAACAATTTCTTATTCGTTGGCTCAACAACTTTGGGGACTTTGAGTGAATTTTGATTAATTGGTTAATTAGGTTAAGTGTTCCAAAGTTTTAACCACTTATTTTAATCTACAGAAGGGGTAATTTTGTGTGTCATCCTTTAGGATGTCCATCAATTAATCGGCCATTGTTTTATCCCTTTGTATCCCTGCATATTTATACTAAATGGATATAATCTGTAGCTAATGTTGTATTTCAATATTGATATAAAAGATACGTTAATGTATATTAATGCCAGCGACTGCATATATGAGAGAGGTAGAAAAATAACCTAAAACCATGCTAAGACCCAATATTTATTTGGACAGTCAATAATCATTCAAAGCCATTGTGTTTGAAATAAAGTTATATGTACATTGTAATTTTATTCTAACCAAAGGGTAGAGATCCTGTTAGTGATTTAATAAAGCTAAAATTTCATTTACAGCTTCCTACGCATGGGTATTAGGAAGATCAGTTAAGTAACACAAAAATGGAATTTTGGCCAATGTGTAGTTTTGACTTTTGCAAAGCGTTTAGTACTAATTAATGTAACTTTTTAAACAAATGGCAATAAATGGTAACGATAAATCTAAGATTTTAATCTTTAATGAGCTTCCTAATACCTGTTTAAAGGAAGCTATGTATATAAAATTGTCTCCTTTTCTAACGGGATCTCAAAAATTAGAAAATCAATTGTTAAGACTAAGACATTTAACAGTAAAGAGTGGTCGGTTTGTAAGGGATTTTCCGATTATAGAAAATTTTATTAAGCATTGAACGATAATGCCAATAAAGGAGTACTAGTCGTAAATTGAAAGTAAAATATATAAGGGAAGAAAGGAAGTTATGTAAACTGGTTATTAAGTTTTGAAAAAAATCAATAGTTACAGTGACTATTTACATCTTGTGTCAAAACAAAAATCACAAAAAAGTTTTATTTGTAAAAACTTTTTACTTATTTTTTTATAGCTGAAATATTCTGGGGGAGTTAAAAAATTTGCAGCTTATACCAACAATGAAATAAATTCGAAAAAAAATTACAAAACCTTTTTATTTATTTCGCTTGTTGGCTATACCTTATTCCAGAAAACAATGGCTAATAAGTATTAATTTACTTTCTCGTATTCATTCGAATCCGGTGGATAGGAACCGGTTCTCATCCATACGAAAAAACTATGTCTAGCATCGTATTATATCCAGTTTTCTACGAATATAGAAATGTACAATCATAAGATTAAAACTAGTTTTTTTAGCCGGTGCCTTCAGCACCACGGGGCTAAAAAAAAACTAGTTTTACTTATAATTGTACATTCTATATCCGCGGAAAGCCTTTTATAATACGATACGAGAAATAATTTTTCTCGTATTTTCGAATCCGGTGGATAGGAACCGGTTCTCATCCATACGAAAAAACTATGTCTAGCATCGTATTATATCCAGCTTTCTACGAATATAAAATGTACAATCATAAGATTAAAACCAGTTTTTTTGGACGGTGCCTTCGGCACCTCGGGGCTAAAAAACATAGTTTTAATCTCATAACTGTACATTCTATATCCGCGGAAAGCCGTTTATAATACGATGCGAGAAATAACTATTTCTAAATCTCCTACTTTCCCTCTATGACCAAAGTCAGGTCTTTACACATAAGTAGAAGTGCAGGTGATTTTATTTACATTGTCCTATCTTTTAACCATGGAATTTCTTAAATTTTCGTGATCTTTAAAACCTGAAAAGTATTGTAGAGGGTTGTCTAGGGCAAGCCTCTTAAGTGCTGGTTTGCATGTCTAACATTCACCAAAAACAAGCAAATTGAATGGTAAAGAATTTTGTTTTTCAGCATGGTCAACATACACACAACACAAATTTTGTTAATGTTTTAAAATCTAGATTCCATTTGTGACATTCTGTATATTTTACAGAAAAAAATAAAACATCGATGACAACATCCCTAAAAACGAAGCTCTGAAATGGTAGGACAAACGAACATAAACACTTGTAGAATGTCAAAACTTAATAAGTAGAATGTTAATTTTAAGTCTAAACAATGTTGTATAAATGTGATGGAAACTTACTTAGAGAAAGTCATAAGGACATACTTACATTTTCAGAACCCTATTATAGTGATGCTTCGCTTATAATATATTTGTACCTTATGATTACAGAAAAGCTTCGCTTTAAAAATAAAAAAATCCTCAAACTTTACTTGGTCTTACATTAAACCGGTTTAAACTAAACAAAATCTTCATTTTTATTATTTTTTTTAGAAGAATGTTATCAAGGAACTGTAAACTATTGATACGAACATCTACAGATTAAAAAAATTTAATTGGAGAGGTTTCGTGGTTTTTAAAAATTAAATAGAAAGGTTCAGTGATTTTATGGTTGTTTAAAACATGAGAAGTTTAATGAGTTAATGTAGCTTGAAACACAAGAGGTTTAGTGATTTTTAAGTATATATATAATATGAAACAGCCTCAGAGAAAGGGCCTCTTAATGAAAAGCAGCAGCCGGCTCCTTTCTCTGTACACAAGATACTTTCTGTTAAACACATATATCACTGTGGGCTAGAATTGAATCAAGACAAAAGTAAGTGCCGAGCCATGGGACCTATGTATGGTGAAAATAGACATAAAACCATGATGATTCCAGGTAAAACTAAAATATTTCAGCGGGGTCTTTTTGTTTTATTTCAATTTTAAGTTCTGAAAAAAAATTGAAAAAAATATGAAAATCTTTAATAAAAAACAAACAAAAACTGTTTTATAAAATTTTTTTTCACTAAAAGATACAAACAACTTATATACATACTATAAGTTTTAAAAAAATCAAAATTTTCAAATTTAGGACTGCCTTTCCAAGGTTAGAAGAAAAATCCTAACAACGAATTCTAACATATTTCTGATCAACATAGCAATAAAACGTCTTTTGCTAAATTTTTAACATCAAAATTAAATAGCACTTACTAAAGACTTTTTTTCATTTAAACTTATACTTTTTACATTATTTAACTTTTAAGATTGTGTTTTTTTAAAGAAAGGTTGCGTGATTTTTTTTCTCATAATTAATTTATCTTAATATGCTGCATTATAAGTGACTGACATTGTAGGCTGTGATGGCTTAGAAAACTCAATACCAGTTTTGTTAGCCCAGGCCATCGGCCCCTCGGGGCCTACAAAACTAGTTTTAATCTTTTTATTTTTATTTTACTATCTGCTAAAAGCTGTCTATAATCCCATACAATAAATAACTATTAAACATACCAATTAAAGTGAAACAGGGATCTTAAGGGATAAGACAAAGGATGATAAATTGATTACTCCTTCTGTAGATTAATATTATTGGTTAAAAAGTTTGGACTTTGCATGTTTGAACCATCAAATCATTAATCAATTCATAAATTATCAATAAAACATACCAAGACTAATAGTATAAACCAAACAATCAAGATGAAAAATAAAGTTCCCAAGTTTTTGAACCAATGAATGAGAAAATATTTATAAATAACTTTGGGTACCAGCAAATTTTACATTCCAATGTCCCCTTGATCCATATTAAATCTACCATTTCATAAATTGAAGGATTTATTTATCAGTATAATTTAATTGTAAACAACAAAACAACAGGGAAGAAGGGGACATAAGAACTGTAAAGATTCTTAGAAATAGGAAAAGTTTTCTTTTGTGTGGACACTGCTAGTTTGAACCATCCAATTAAGATTTAACAAAAGACCAGTTAACTAATTAGATAACGTGTCTATAAAAACTTTTGGTACCAGTATGATTTATAGTCACATGCCATACTCGGCGAGGGTAAGGTAATAAAGAGTAGCTCACTTGTGACAGCGGGTCAAGGTATAATATACTTGAGCGTGGAGCTTAATAGCCCTAGTGGCTAAACAAAAGTATTTTATCCTTCTTCATTACTACTTAGGTCCAAACACTAAGAAACAATGGCTACACAAACAAATAAACAGTCACATTTTTCCTCCCTTCTTGCCGATTTGCATGTATTTATCATGTATAAAATCAATTATTTATCATACATTGGGAGGTAGGGGGCTTTGGACTGTTTATAACACTAGTCTAAAATGTTCTATAATAATAATTTATTATTCGTTGGCTTATATTTTAGTAAAAATATTTTGTTTTGTTTATTCTAGGTTTATTTAAAATGAAACTTATATGGAATGTGTCCCAGAAATAGAGAGGACAATTGACTGTTTAATACACTAGTATCCAAACTTTATAAAGACATTTCTTATTCTTTGACTTAACAACTATGGGTACTTTTGAATAGTTTTGTTTTTGTCTGTTTTCAGGGGAAATTTAATTTGTATAGCAGCTATTCAAGACAGACGGTTGCATTTTTTGTGAAGATTCCCTAAACAATTTACTTTGTATATCAGTCAAGGTTTATAAATATTAAAATTATAAAATACGCAAGAAAGGTTTCAGGATTCAAAGAAATTCTTTTTAAAACTGCTTGTCCATATTCCCATCTCATCCATGTTATTGATGTTGTCATCCTTGTTTCTTTCTTTCAGGGATCTTAAGGGATAAGACAAAGGACAATAAAGTGATACATGTAGATTTCCACAAATTATGACAAGGAAACTAACCATTTCTTATGTAAAATTATTGTTTGATTATATGTTTGTAAAATATTAGTTTGAAACCATTCCATTAATTTTAGTAAAAGTACACAATTTTTTTGAGCTAACGTGGGTACTGGTGTGATTTACATCCCAATGTCCCCTCCCTCTTATAATTAGCAAAATAAATTTTAAAACGGCATTCTGCTTTTCAAAACAGGATATTTAAATAATTTGTATGATAGAACAAAAGATCCTAAAACTCTAGACAAAAAGTAACAGGATGTCTTTCTGTCTATATATAAGTGTATGTTTAACGAAGGAGGGAGGGAGTGAACTGGACATAGAATTGTAAATCATATCCAAAGTTTTATAAACACATTTTCTCATCCTTTTGATAATTTATGAATTGATTAATGATTTGATGGTTCAAACATGCAAAGTCCAAACTTTTTAACCAATAATATTAATCTACAGAAGGAGTAATCAATTTATCATCCTTTGTCTTATCCCTTAAGATCCCTGTTTCACTTTAATTGGTATGTTTAATAGTTATTTATTGTATGGGATTATAGACAGCTTTAAGCAGATAGTAAAATAAAAATAAAAAGATTAAAACTAGTTTTGTAGGCCCCGAGGGGCCGATGGCCTGGGCTAACAAAACTGGTATTGAGTTTTCTAAGCCATCATAGCCTACAATGTCAGTCACTTATAATGCAGCATATTAAGATAAATTAATTATGAGAAAAAAAATCACGCAACCTTTCTTTAAAAAAACACAATCTTAAAAGTTAAATAATGTAAAAAGTATAAGTTTAAATGAAAAAAAGTCTTTAGTGAGTGCTATTTAATTTTGATGTTAAAAATTTAGCAAAAGACGTTTTATTGCTATGTTGATCAGAAATATGTTAGAATTCGTTGTTAGGATTTTTCTTCTAACCTTGGAAAGGCAGTCCTAAATTTGAAAATTTTGATTTTTATAAAGCTTATAGTATGTATATAAGTTGTTTGTATCTTTTAGTGAAAAAAAATTTTGAAAAACAGTTTTTGTTTGTTTTTTATTAAAGATTTTCATATTTTTTTCAATTTTTTTTCAGAACTTAAAATTGAAATAAAACAAAAAGACCCCGCTGAAATATTTTGGTTTTACCTGGAATCATCATGGTTTTATGTCTATTTTCACCATACATAGATCCCAGGGCTCGGCACTTACTTTTGTCTTGATTCAATTCTAGCCCACAGTGATATATATACAGAGGCATCTAACGGTAAACAAACAATATAATTTTATCTTTTATTTTATCTTAAACTTAAATTAAAAGAAACAATTTTTAAAACATAAATATGTGTTAATTTTCATTAACTAAAAATAAAAATTTATTCATTTTAGGATTTAGAAATTTTCTCATATAATAATTTTATTTCATTAAAACTTTTACAAATTGCATTAAAGTAATTAATAAGTAAATTCATCTAATTATTTGGTTTCTAAAGTATAATATAGTTTTTTTTGTATCAACATAGTAAAATTCATCATGATTTAATTTCATAGAAATATTTATCATATACTTTAAGTTTTAAAATTTTTATTTTTATTGATTATTTAACCAAGGAAAAACACAAAACCTCTACTTTTGAGCCTTTCTATATAGTGAAGAAAATTTAAATTTTGCAAATATCGAATGACCATTCAACAATTTTTATTATGTAAGTTTTGTATATATGTAGACACTTGGCAGGTTTAAATTCTTATAGCAGGGGTTTATATAGGTCGTGCCTCTATACCCCTATACATATTACTATCAAATAAAAACACTGACTACTTCAAATCTCAGAAACATGGAGGGGGGTGGGGGGTGCCATCTCGGCAAAAAAAGACCTACTTCTGATACCTCTGACATGCATTTTAACATGAAATATTAATTATCCCACCAAAATTGTTAAATGGTATTGTTAAATCTTCTTGTAAAATTGACACACATACCTGTAAAGAATAAATGGTTAATAAAAATAAGTTGGTTATTTTTTATATTGTCAACAGAAACGTCTACACACTGTTTATTAATGGCTGTTTATTACACTAGTCCCCAAAGTTTTATTATAACTTTTTCTTATTCGTTAACAACTTTAGAAACTTCAGAGAATATTGATTGCTTCGTTCATTAAGTTGTGTGTTCAAGGGTTTAACCACAAATTTAAATCTATAAAAGGGGTAATTTTGTATATCATCATAGGGGATGCATATTAATTTATCGGCGATTGTCTTATCCCTTTAGATTTCTTACTACTGGGTATACCTTATAATATAATAAAAAAATAATAAATAAGATAAAGCAAGAGACGTTGATTAATGTCGCATGGAAATTGCAGATTTTTTTTCATTGGAGAGGAGCACTAACATCATTACAGATATACACAATATTTTGATTAATAATAGTTATTTATCTCATCGTATTGCAGACAGCTTTCCAAGGATATTAAAATGTAGGCTAATAAAAACGGTTTTAGTTTTATGATCTTTATTTGGTATTCGTAAAAAAAGTGGTAATACGATGCTTTTCATGATTTTTCAGTATGGCTGAGAACTTGTTCCAATCCAGCGGATTTCAAAGCCATACTGGAAATATTTTTCTTGGGTAATTATTCAAGGATTTGACTTATCACAATGAGAAACAATCCTAATGATGAGGGTTGCATTCAGTGCAGTGGTGTGTGGTAGGGGGGTGTCGACCCCCTCCCCCCCCCCCCAACTTTAGGTTTAAATTGGAAAGGACTGCTTTCCCCTTTTTTAACATCTTAATGATTTCTTACTCTCCTGGTGTATTTATGTTTATGAAATCAACAGACAAGAAATACGACTTACTTCTTTTTATTATGTTTGATCAAATTTAATAATTCTTTCTCTGAAATATTTTTGGAGACTTTTTTAGTACAACTATTTGTTGTTTTTAGCATATGTGGTATTTTATATGTAGTAAACTGAATATCTTCAGATTAAGTTTCATATAAATCCTATAAATTGTAAAAAAAAAGTTCACAACATCAATAAGTAGCGAAGCATAAGAAAATCGCCATTAATGTTTCATAGTTAATTACATTCCATAATGATGGGAATGTTGACAAGAAGTTTCAGCTGTCAATCTTTAATTAGTGCCAAAAAAAAAATTCCCCGAATTCGTGTCTAACGGACAGACTGACGGACATTTGTAATTCTAAAGTAGCTAACTATTCTAAACAGATTTGGAGTAGCTCCTAAGTTAATTGTATACCCATATTAGTATGCAATTAGGGATGTATTTTTAATTGTGTAAAAAAATCAAAACCTTTTTAGCTGCTTTGATTTTGAGGTCTTGTGACAATTTCTTATTTTATTATTTTCACAGCTTAACAAAAGTTAGTGCCACTCAGCTTGGTTGCAAATATATTTCTCCTTAGCAAAATAATCTTGTCTCAAAAACTTTTCTACTTTTAAAACTTTGCACATCAGTTTAGAATCAACAAATATTGTTATATTTACTTTGAGTGTTATTTTAATTTGATAAAATCTTTAAATATTAGAATGTATATAATAAAATAGCCTTTTGAAAGCCCAATATTATGAAATTTAAATGGTAGTATGCAAGGGGTTGATTGATTATCGCGTGACTTTAATTATTTCATTTCCTTTTACTTGGTTCCAAGGCAGCATTGTAAAATTTATCATGTAACCGGTTGTCTTTAACCAAAAATAAACTATATCCATCTATAACACGTCTGATGCCAAATGTTTGAGGCTGTTTGTGAATATAAATGTTTTGCACCCTTATAATGCATAGTGATTGCTGTCATGGAGGAAGGGGACACTGTGCTGGTTAATACACTAGTCCCCAAAGTTTCATATTAACGATTTATTATTCAAAAGCTTATAAACTTTGGGGACTTTTCTTTAATTTTGATTGGTTTCAAATACTAATTGTAATCTACAACAGGAGTAATTTTGTGTATCATTATTGGGTATGTACATCAATTTATCATCCATTGCATTATCCCTTTAGATCCATGGATTGTTGTGGTTGAAAAGGTGAATCAACCTGGTCTGAGTGAAATGAAGTTGACAGGAGGCCACCAGAGCAATAAAGTTAAACAATAGAGGAACAAAGACCCTGGTAATTTAGAAAATTAAAAATATGGTAGGGGAGAAGGGGAGGGGGGTTTGGAGCGTTCAGTGTTTGCTAAATAAATTTTAACCCTAGCTATTATTTTTTTCACTTAAATGTCAATTAATACTGCTGCGATTAAGGTCTTTACATTTTCATTCTACTTAACTAACTCAGTGTACGTACATTAAACTGGCCCCAAAAAAACATGAATTTAAAATCTTTACCATATCAATTTGCTGACACCTGGAAGTTGTTACCAACTCAAAAGTAGACCTTTCAGTGAAAACTAGACCTCTCTACAATGAAAATTGACCATGGCATTTCAATTTTAAAATTTTGACCAAAAAATTAATATTTTCATGATTTTCACAAAGAAATAATGAAAGAACTACCAACTTTGAATAATATAACAAGAGTTCAAATATGGCTTAATAATGAAACGAAGACAGAACCGCCATTTCTGCAGAATATTGCCAAAAGACAATTATTATTTTATTGCATTGTTTGTAAACACTGGTAGACAGAAAATAAGATGTTTTGTTTTTTATCTTGTGTAAGGAATTCTTAATTGGGGAAGAAAAGATGAAAATAAAAATGCATTTGCTGTGGTAGTGCTAGATGTTTTCTTAAAATCAATTATAGGGTTAAAATCTACAAACAATGCATAACCTATTTTAACTTTTAGCACATTGAAAAGCAATTTAGGCCTTCATTTGGGACACATTGGTGTACATCTAATTTTATAGCTCTATTATGAGAACTCTGACCAGACTATACACACCACAAATGTATATTGAAAGTGTAACTCTATTCTTATAGCTCTGTTATGAGAACTCTGACCAGACTATGCACACCACAAATATATATTGAAAGTGTACCTCTATTCTTATAGCTCTGTTATGAGAACTCTGACCAGACTATGCACACCACAAATATATATTGAAAGTGTACCTCTATTCTTATAGCTCTGTTATGAGAACTCTGACCAGACTATGCATACCACAAATACATATTGAAAGTGTACCTCTATTCGTATAGCTCTCTGTTATGAGAACTCTGACCAGACTATGCACACCACAAATACATGTTGAAAGTCTACCTCTATTCGTATAGCTCTCTGTTATGAGAACTCTGACCAGACTATGCACACCACAAATATATATTGAAAGTGTACCTCTATTCGTATAGCTCTCTGTTATGAGAACTCTGACCAGACTATGCACACCACAAATATATATTGAAAGTGTACCTCTATTCTTATAGCTCTGTTATGAGAACTCTGACCAGACTATGCACATCACAAATATATATTGAAAGTGTACCTCTATTCTTATAGCTCTGTTATGAGAACTCTGACCAGACTATTCACACCACAAATATATATTGAAAGTGTACCTCTATTCTTATAGCTCTGTTATGAGAACTCTGACCAGACTATGCACACCACAAATATATATTGAAAGTGTACCTCTATTCTTATAGCTCTGTTATGAGAACTCTGACCAGACTATTCACACCACAAATATATATTGAAAGTGTACCTCTATTCTTATAGCTCTCTATTATGAGAACTCTGACTAGACTATACACACCACAAATGTATATTGAAAGTGTACCTCTATTCTTATAGCTCTGTTATGAGAACTCTGACCAGACTATGCACACCACAAATATATATTGAAAGTGTACCTCTATTCTTATAGCTCTGTTATGAGAACTCTGACCAGACTATGCACACCACAAATATATATTGAAAGTGTACCTCTATTCTTATAGCTCTGTTATGAGAACTCTGACCAGACTATGCACACCACAAATATATATTGAAAGAATTTACACTCCATCTTAACAATTCACTTTGATCATTGTTTATACAAAACTTATTATTGGTGTATATATTGTTTTATAACAACAAGGATGAAAAATATCAAAAAGGTAAGAGCATCTGTTAATTTCTCTTTTTTTAATATACAGTTTAACAAGGATGACAACAGGGGCGTCCAAGCTTTTTTATTTGGGGGGGGGGTAAAATTTTGAAAATAATAATTTTTTTTTTTGGGGGGGGGGGTAATCACCCCTTTCCCCCCCCCCCCTCCACTTGGACGTCTATGGATGACAACATACATAAAAGCGAAGCTCTGAACCAACAGAACAAGGAACACTTTGAAAAAACATTAGCACTTAAAAAAGCAGAATAAAAATTTACAAGTCTAAACAAAATTGTAAATAAATTTGTTGCCATACACCTTAAATACAGAATACTGTTTAAAGACATACTTAAGTTGTTAGGACTTTATTATAAAGATGCTTCGCTTTTAGTTTTTAGCATGCTGGTAGACAATATATACATCTTAATTAACCTTACTTAGGCTTATAATTTTATTTTGGATGATGTTATTTTTATTTCCTAACCTATTGTGAATTAAGGACTGATATATTTGAGTATAATGTATGTATAATGTATAATCTATCCAAATGGATTCTCTTCTGATTTAACAAACTTAACAGTTCATTCCCTTCTTCTTCTCAATAATTTATGATAATCAAATTAAATCTTATTATATAAATAGGTAAGGTTTTTTTTGTCTGAAGCTTAAGATTTTAAAAACTACTGAACCGTTTGGGTTCTCTATTTTAGGTAAGATTTACATAGGTCCTATGGAGGGTTTAGGATATTTTGTTTTCCGATTTAAGTCTTGGGATGGTCTAAAGCTATTTTTATAGCCCATCTCCCCCTTCAAATACAGAGCCCTAGGTGCTAGGGATGTAGACACTAGTATTATATGTATGTAGTAGTAAGCTTTAGATCTTAAAAACTACTGAGCCAATGGGGTTCTTTACTTTATGTATAAAGCTTATCATAGGTCTTGTGATGGATTTAGTCTAATTTGCTTTCAGATTTAAGCATTTGGATAGTTTTAATCTTAAGTCAATAAAGTATAAAAAAAAACAGGAATTTTCAAATGGACGTACGGACTTTCTGGTAACGATTATAGATTTGCTATGCTTCCTAAAGTGCACTAATTTGTTACAGGAATCATAATGCAAAGTTTTAAATCGATAGGACAATTCCAACCTGTTTAAATTAACGAAAAGAGCTGACTGTCACGGACAGACTAACATGGACTGACCCTAAATATAGAAAAGCTTCGCTTTTAAAAATTTGGTATTTATGCTTCTAACTTATGTTGGTTCTTGGCTTGGTAGAGGTATGCTAAAATCACGCAACCTCTTTCTCTATATCTAACAAAATATCTAGTATTTGATTATTTTTCTCTGGAAAGCTTCATATTTGTCTTGGGGTTGGTCATTGGCTTTTTGCAGGGAGGCAGGGGACATTGGGGTGTTCACTACTTTTATTGAATTCTGATTGGTTGATTCATTATTTTGATCCAAACGTTGAACCCAATAGGGGTAATCTACAGAAGGGGTAATTTTTGGTATTATCATTAGGGGTATCAATTTATCGGCCATTGGCTTATCCTTTTAAATTCTTGGTTTTTTTTATCTGTCAACCATTTCACCCTTATAAGTAATTAAAACAAATTTTTTGGTTAATTAAAAGGGAAATATAAGGTCGCTAAAATTGTTTTTAAAAAAATTGTTTTTTTTTCAGTAGGTAATACATTAAATAAAACATAATTAATAATTCCTGGTTATTTTTTTCTATTAAAGAAAAACACTAAGAGGCTGACCCTGTGCCGGCTTTCAATTGGGTCGTTGAAAATCAACGAATAGGGTCGGGAATATAAACACAGCCAAGTCGCTACAAAAAAGTAGAAATAAATTTTCTAGCCGACAAAAATGTTCTTAACATGGGGATCCAGGTAGTTAGCTGGTTGTTATACTTCTATACTAAACAATTTTTCTAACCAAGAAATAGCTTTAGAGTGGGTCAAAATGTGAATCGTCAGCTTATATTCTAATATGGTTTATTCGGGTCTTATAGGAATATATGGATATGAAAATAGTCCTTAAACTTAGTTAGATGATTATTATGATTATTATGATTATTACTCTAATGATTATTACATCCAAATTATAACTAATTTGAATAAAATTGTTCCTCCAATTTATAACAATGATCTTTTACTCCTCAATAAAAATAACTAAGAAAAAAAGAAACAAATTATAGGTGGTATAAAAAACACACACGTTCACAGATTTCAGGGCTTAAAATGACAATTAGTCCGTATAGCAATCATGAAGCTAAAGGGTGTTAAAGAAATATCCACAAGGGCTAGGTCTCAAGCTGTAGTACTCTGGAGAGGTTAGTTGATTCAAAATTTAATATTGTTTTCTCATTGTCATTGCTTGAGCATAAATTGGGTTATTTTCTATTAGTTTTTGACCTAAACTGTACGATTTATATTGAAAAAGTAAACTGATTGTTTTTTAACACCCTTTATTACTAAACAAAGATGACAACATCCATAAAAGCGAAGCACTGAAATTGAAGGACAAACGGACATTAACGCTTGTATAGTGTCTGAACTTAATAATAAGAATATAAATGTATAAGAGTCGAAGCAAAATTTTAAGTAAATTTGTTGAAAAACGGCTTAAGATACAGGATAATGTTTATGGACATACTTACACTTTTAGGACTTGATTATAGAGTTGCTTCGCTTATGATATTGTACTTTGTTGTCCCAGGAATCTGTATACCAAAAATCAGATCAATCGGATGATTAGATCACATAAAAGTTTGTGGTTAAAAATCAATAGGACAATTATAACATGCCTAAATTAACAAAAAAAAAGCTATCCGTTACGGACGGACGGACCGACCTTAATTATAGAAAAGCTTTGCTTTCAAAAATAACTTAAAAACAGAACACAATTTTCAGTCAGTTTCTTCCTCCCTACATCCTAGATACCTTACCGAATGAACCAATATCTGAGCCCTAGCATCAAGAGAAGGGATTATACATTGTATACAGGGATCTAAAGGGATAAGACAATGGCCGATAAATTAAAGTACATCCCCAATGATGATACTCAAAATTACCTCTTCAGTAGATTACAATTAGTGACAGAAACGTATTGACACTTATGAAACAACCAATTAAAATTTAGTAAAAGTCCTCAACATAGACGTCCAAGGGGGGGGGGGGGGTAATGGGGCGATTACCCCCCCCAAAAGAATTTGGGGGGGGGTAACTTTTCATTTTACCCCCCCTATTTAAAATTTACCCCTACCTTGGGGGTGCCGTAGGCACCCTCAACCATTTAGGAGGGGGTATTTACCCCCCCCATACAATTTTGGGGGAGTAAATACCCCCCCCAAAATAAAAAATCTGTAACAAAAAAATTTTTTGCGCGCTTCGCGCGCATTTTTAATTCTAAATTTTTAATAAAATTTAAATTACCCCTGCCAACAGATTTCAGGGGGGGTAATTACCCCCCCCAAGCAAATTTTACCCCCGGGATAAAAATTTTGGGGGGGGTAAAAAAAATTTGCGGCCCCCAAAACCGAATTACCTTCCCTTAAAAAAATTTTACCCCCCCCAAAATAAAAAGCTTGGACGCCCCTGGTCCTCAAAGTTGTTAAGCCAACAATAAAGAACACAAGACTTTGGGGACTAGTGCAATGATTAGCCCAATGTCCCCTCCCTTTCTGATTATACTTTGTATATCCTTTCATTCAGCCACTACCATACCATACCACACCACCATCAAATACAAATAAATATACTCTGGCACTGTTAAAATTCTCAGGGAGAAAGTGGACTTTGGGCTGTTTATTGGCTGTCCCCAAAGTTTTACAACAACGTTTTCTAATTTTAGGGCTAAACAAATATTGAATTTTGATTGGTTAGTTCATTAAGTTAAGTGCTCAAACGTTTCAACCACTAATTGTAATCTACAGAAGGGGTAATTTTGTGTAGAGAGATGTACATCAATTTATCGGCCATTGTCTTATCACTTTAGATCCCTTGTTAAAATTCTAGATGAGGAATAGGAAAATGATCAATTTATTAATCTTATTTCAATCTCCGCAGTGAATATCATGTATAGCAGCGTGATACAGACACTTTTCCACGAATATAAAAATAAAAATCATAAAATCATTACCAGTTTTGTTAGCTTTGGCCCTTGGTCCCTCGGGGCTAACAAAACCGGTTTAGTCCAGTAATTATTTATTTAAATATCCGCGGAAAGCTGTCTATAATACGATGCGATAAATAACTACTATTTGCCATTCTCCTCTCGCTCTCCCAGTTGAAGATGCAGGAAGATGAAATATTTGATTTGTGTGGATTATCAACTAATTTATTAATTATCTAGTGCTAACTTATAAGACAAATTGAATAAAGGATACATCCAGGGTGCGTGCAATGGAATGTGCTAGTGGAGTGTGCAAAGACAGGGAGGGAGTGGACATTGGGCTTTTTATTAAACTAGTGTCCAAAGTCTTATAATAACATTTTCTTTTTTTTGGTTACACAACCTTGGGGACTTTTATTAAATTATGATTAGTAGGTTCATTTTGTTGAGTGTCTAAACTTTTCAACCACTAATTGTAATCTACAGAAGGGGTAATCATTTGGGATGCCAGTGTCTTATCCCTTTAGATCCTTGGCGTAAAGAGCACCGACAAATTTTTGTCCCAAATTTGATTGTGTTTTATCTTTATTGTTGAGGCCGGTGTCTACTATTAATTTAGTACCTATATACTTGAAGAAGCTCTAAACTGAACCTATAAAAAAGGGAATGAATATAAAGACTTTTAGCCGAAGTATCCCGCATGACGTGATATTAGAATAATCCATAATTCGTCATTTGGAATTTTTCGACCAAAAGTTTTAAATTTATCCCCTTTTTTATAGGCACTATAAAAAGCGTCATACATGAATATTAAAGGGGTTTACACACCCTCAGCTGGATTTTTGTATATATTTATTTTCATAGGGTGTTTTCCCCCTTGCTTAATATCTTCGCACGTCCCTTGATTCATCAAATAAGTTAATTTTACCATTCTCAGAAATGAAGATTTAGCTCAGTAAATGACCTAAATTTGAAACATTTTACAAAAATATTTAGAATTAAAATTTTGCATTTATTCCAAAAATATTACAAGCATAGCAATGTGTTGCCTTCACTATAATCGTCACCAGAAAGTCCGTACGTCCATTTAGCTGATTTTTTACTTTTTTGACAAAAATTTTTGTACTAAATAATTACCTTATTCATTGATTTTTGGGATGATGATTCCTATTACAAGATGGTACAATGTTATAAGGGAAAATCATTATAATCAAGTCCTAAAAATGTAAGAATGTCCTAAAATATTTATTTAAGCAGTTTTGCTTCAAATTTTCCTAAAATTTAGTTATATTAATATATCTATATTATCTTTATTCAGTTCTGACACTCTTTAAGAGTTATTGTTCGTTTGTCCTAATATTTTAGAGCTTCACTTTAATTGTTGTTGTCATCCTTGTTTGTAGATGTCTACATTAGTCATAAGGAGGGTGATAAAAGACAACCTTCAAAAGTTAAAGTTATAGTTTTTATGAAGTTTTATGAAGCTGGAGCGAAGCCACCCAACGGTGGCTCTACATCGCCGCATAAATTAACACTTAATATTATGACAAATAATTTTGTATTTTACTAATAAATGTTTTTATTTTGTACTTCCTTAATGATGAATATCATTTATGCTTTCTTCAATATCAAACAATACTCAATTTGGCTGAATGTTGAAAAAATAATTATTCTGGTGTATAATTATCCATAGTATTTTCCTTTTACAGAAATTTTTTTTTTTATAAGACTTGTGACTGAGCAAAAGCCTTTAGGTCTTCCATTATAAAGGAAGGTGTTTTATCTTAGGGAAAATTGCGACTAAATTAATTAGGACCATTGCAAACATTCAATGAAATTGAACTGTTTAGATGCAAGGAGGTAGGGGACATTGGGATATTTATTACACTATTCCCCAAATAAGGTTTTCTTAATCGTTGGATTTGGATTCATTGAATTTTGATTTGGCTTTGAACTTTGATTGGTTGCTTCATTAAGTTGAGTGTCAAAACGTTTTAACCACTAATACACAGAAGGGGTAATTTTGTGTATTATCATTGGGGATGTACATCGATTTATTGGCCATTGTCTTATACCTTTAGATTCCTGGTCTAGATGTTCTAGTGATCTTATTTATCAAGCATATAAAGAAACAAACATCCTACTACTTCAGTGCAGGGAGGTTGGTGGCATTGGGCTGTTTATTTCGCAAAACCTCAAAGTTTTATAATAAGGTTTTCTGGTGCTTGCTTACATGTGAAGACCGGAGCACCGAAAACCCCCCCCCCCCCCCGCTTAGTTTTGACAAAAATCAAAAATAAGGGGGGGGTAGTTTTTTAATGTCTGGAAAACGGCAAGGAGGCAAAAAGCTCAGCAAGGCAAAGATTTAACCCCCCCCCCTTAATTTTGAAGAAAATCAAAAATAAGGGGGGGGTAGTTTTTTCACTGTACAACACGCCAGAAAGTTGAGTGAGGTAAATCAAGTAAATTCAGTATACCAGAGGGGAAACCTTATTACAGGGATATTCATGTTTTGGGGCATAATTTCCTTATTTATTGACTTTGGCCAGTAAAAGGTTTTAATTTTGCGCAAAATTAAAACCTTTTACTGGCCAAAGTCAATAAATAAGGAAATTATGCCCCAAAACATGAATATCCCTGTAATAAGGTTTCCCCTCTGGTATACTGGATTTTCTTGATTTACCTCACTCAACTTTCTGGCGTGTTGTACAGTGAAAAAACTACCCCCCCCTTATTTTTGATTTTCTTCAAAATTAAGGGGGGGGTTAAATCTTTGCCTTGCTGAGCTTTTTGCCTCCTTGCCGTTTTCCAGACATTAAAAAACTACCCCCCCCTTATTTTTGATTTTTGTCAAAACTAAGCGGGGGGGGGGGGGGTTTTCGGTGCTCCAGTCTACCACATGTAAGCAAGTACCGGTTTTCTTATTCATTGGCTAAATAATTTTGGGGACTTTTATCGAATTGGTTGGTTCATAAAGTTGAGTGTCCAAACATTTCAATCACTAATTGTAATCTACAAAAGGGGTTATTTTGTGTATCATCATTGGGAATGTATATCATCTTATCGGCCTATTTAACATATATTTAACATATACAGAAACAAACATCCTACTACTTTAGTGTGTATAATAAGGTGAAAATAAGTAAATAATAAATATATTATATTTTATACATGTGTATGTATGTATGGGACTTGAATGATTGAGTGTTATGCATAATGTATAAATATACACAAAATATAAAAATATATCACCTAATAAACATTTGCAAATTATTCACATATTATATAAATTCTATTTTATTGTTGTATTTCACAAATTTATTTATGTAATTTTTTAACATTTTATTTTTTTATGATATAAGATTTTTGCAAATCCTGACAATCTTATAATATAAAGTATTAAGTTTTTTGTCTATAGCTAAATTCTCGGAAACTGCTGATCCGTATAATTTTACTTTTCAGGGAAGCTTTATAAATGTTCTTGGGTGCTTTTAGGCTATTTTTCTGACCTCTTTTGCCCTCCCCTATAGGCTAGGGGCAAAGGATCTAGTTATAAACAAAGAATAAATTTATCTGAATTAAAAACACTTTTGCAAAATAGACAGTTATATTTGAGTCACCTTGACTTTAACAAAAATTTGATGTACGTTTGCCTTTATCTGATTAAAAAAAATATAAATCAATTAATTGATTATTTTCATATGTTTAAGGTAGTTTTTAAGCTATATTTATGATATAGAAAAAGGTTTACTCCCATTATCAAAAAAGAGGTGAATTATCAAAAAAAAAAATTTGGCTCATTGCCTCACTAAAATAGTGAGGCAAAATTATCCCCTCCAAATTTTTAGCGAGTCTGACTGTTTTTAGTGAGGCAGTATGTTAAAAAGTTTTCTAAGAATTCACCTCTGTACAAGACAATTTTTAAGTAGTTTTGATAAACAATTTAATGAAACTTTTCAATGATAACTATTCTGTGAAGGCCATCTGGAAAATTGCAGTAAAAGTAGAAGATTAGGTACAGTGTATTTTTTTTTGTTTGGTTAGTTTTGTGTGAAAGTTATTTTAAACTAAACAACTAAGTTGAATTTAAAGTTTGCATTTAATTAAACAAATATGATTAGCACTCGCATTCATTTAAGCAAAAGCTCTTATAAACAAGGATGACAACATCCATAAAAGTGAGGCTCTGAAACGGTAGGACAAACAAATATTAAAACTTGTAGAGTGTCAGAACTGAACAGTCTTAACAAAATGGCAAGGAAATTTGTTGCAAAACATCCGCATTTTCTAAATGAACGTGCGGACATTCTGGTAAAGATTATAGAGTTGCTATGCTTTTTAAGTCGTACCTAACTGTTATAGGAATCAACATGCAAACTTTGAAATCGATAGGACAATTCTAACATGTCTAAATTAATGGAAAGAGCTAACCGTTACGGATGGAATGACCGACCCTAATCATAGAAAAGCTTTGCTCTTATAAAAATACAATGTATTTCTAACACGAACAGTATGTTCTATATAATGTGATATTCGGTTCCTTTTTTTGATTTTACGAAGCAGCTTATGGCGCTTTTAAAAAATAACGTCATGCACTGCAAAGGACCAATGACAGGCCAGAATACATTTTAATTGACCAATGGTAAAATATATTTAATTCCATCCTTCATATTTGCATTGGTATTATAATTCTAATCAAACCATATTTCTCATGATCAAGTATATGACTCAAGGGAGGGAGGGGACATTGGGCTGTGTATAACACTAGTCCCCAAAGTTTTATATTAACGTTTTCTTATACGATTGCTTAAAAACTTTGGGGACTCTATTGAATTTTGATTGGTGGGTTCATTAAATTAAACATTTTAACCACTAATTGTAATCTATAGAAGGGGTAATTTAGTGTTTCATCATCGGGGGGGGAAGTACATCAATTTGTAGGTCATTGTCTTATCCCTTTAGATCCCTGATTTGACTCTTTATTCTTACTTTTGTCAGAATTTTCATTTCGAAAAAAAGTTCTCTTAACTACTTTAATAATTATGTAAATGTAAATTAAATACAAAACAAACACACACACACACACACACACACACACACACACACATACAAACACACACATACACACACAGCCATCATATAAACTTTCTATTTTGAAATAAAATGGTTTATTTGCTTTGTTGCACTTCTCAAGACTTGTTATTTGCTTGGCAGTACTAGCGCAGACAAACACTTGTCAAAAATTGCAGTTTTCCAAATCATTTCAACCAAATTTTGCAATACATTTCGATATCGATTAAATTGAAGAATTTTTATTTTTCTTATAATTTGGCCTGTTTTTAAATTCGATAATGCTCACAATTACAAAAAAGAAATATTTTCAAGTTTTACAAATTCGACCACTTTTTGTTTTTTGTTTTCCATAATTTAGAAATATAGCTCGTTTTCATACCTAAATTTGGAAGGGTATATATTTTTCCAAAAGAGCGAGAAAGTGGGAGTTTCTTTACTCCCAAAAAATTGCAATAAAAAATAAGGGGTGGCCTTAAACAACACATCCCATATGCATTAATCAATTACTTATTTATATTCCTTTGGACAGTTATTCAGACAAAAGCTATAAATCCTATTAAAGTAGTAAGATTTTTTGCCTGTTAAGATATCGATAAATGCTGATTCGATTTAGTTTTCCCTTTTTAGTGAACTCTCAATAAGTTCTGCGATGGTTTTAGGAAATTTTCTGCTCATCCTTCCCCTTAGAATATAGATGGAAGGGGCGCAACCACTAGTTACAGATAAGTTCTCATTGAGGGGTTGACACCACCTTCCTGAATACTTTTTCAGGACATATATGAAGCTTCATGGCAAAGAAAATCTTTACCATTTCATCGATATCCTTATCTGTCCAATGACCATGAAACTTTAACGTCAGGTCCAACAACCCAGGATAACTAAAGGGAGCCAAATCTATTCTTTTCCGTCCAAACACCCGGGGCATTAGGTTAAGTAACCACCATCAGACAACCAACTCTTTGATTGCACGACCTTTGTCTGGAAGTCCAAACTGTGCATGGTAATGAGTTTCGCCTGTTTTGGGCCAAGGCAATCCCACTGCTCTAACTATTTATGTCGCACACCTGACATAACAGCAGTAGGAACCATTTTTAACGTCTTTAATTATGATGCGGTGTTAAACCGAGAGTCGAACCTGTCACCTCCTCGATGACGAGCGGATGCACTACGTGTTGGCCGCGATCGCGGGTTTATCCACAAACTAAGACACAGACATACATTCTATTAGTTTTGCATGTAGATTACTAAAGTATAATGTGTAATGAATAACTATTATGATAGTTTAGCAAATATCTAATTAACTAATTAATATAAGATAAGCAAGGAAAGTTATAAATTGTCCACATGAGACAGGGCAATCAAGGATACAAGGATGGGACAATGGATCAAAAATTTATGTTTCTGGCTGTCTTTGGCTTTTGGGGCTAGAACACGTGCAACTTTTCTTATTTTGAATAATTTTAAATACTCTGGAGACAGCGCAAAGAATGCCGCTACAATTTTTCCTGAAGCAGACTTTTCTTTCAATGTTTAATTATTTCTGATTATCCAAATCTACTAAATATTGCTATACCTAAATTGTTGGATTTATCTAGAAATATCTGGTTTTGAAGATATATTGTTGGAACTATAAAATTTATCCCTTATCCCTGCATGGTAATAATATATTTATAATAACAACAAGGATGATTTTATCCAATAGTAGGTTTTGAATAATAAGGAAAGTAATGTTAACCAAATAATTTAAAACCAAATTAACAAAATTTGTTTTCAAATTTTCGTGAAATACTCTTTGAATACTATTTATAATTTTTAAAAAGTTATTTCAAACTTTTAAAACAAATACTTTAATCTACAGAAGAAATCATTAAGTTTTTCATCTTTGGGGGTGCAGTTTACCTTAAAGTATTGTCTATTGTCTGTTCTATTTTGGGTAGTTGAATAGATGAAGAAAATCACCGAGGACAAAAAACGTGGTCTCCAGCTGGGCATACTAGGACACATAAAGGATCTGGACTTTGCTGATGACCTGACAGTAACAATCAAACATCTACAAGCTAAGACAGATAGACTAGTCAAATATGCAGGACAAGTCGGGCTCTTTGTTAATGTCAAGAAGACCGAAATTATGAATATACCTACAAACCCTGATCAAAGTATAACAATAAATGGTGAACAATTGAAACAAAGTAACAAATTCACCTATCTGGGGAGTGTTATCAGCAGTGAAGATGGCTCAAAGCTGATATTAAAAACAGTTTTGATAAGGCTAGGGTTGCTTTCAACAGCCTACACAAGGTTTGGAATTCAAAGAAACTTGTTCTGAAAACAAAAATCAGACTTTACAATAGTAATGTGAAATCAGTTCTTCTTTATGGGGCTGAATGCTGGAGAACTTTGAAAACTGAAACAAAACAACTTAATGCATTTCATAATAGCTACCTAAGAAGAATTTGCAAAATATTTTGGCCAAACAAAATATCAAACATTGAACTGTATGCCAAGACCAAGTGCAATAGTATTGAAGCAGAAGTGAAATATAAAAGACTAAGATGGTTAGGACATGTGCTCAGAATGGAACATAGCAGGATTCCAAAAAAGTGCTTAAAATGGAACCCTACCACTGGTAAACATAAACAGGGACGAGCAAAAATGACCTGGAGGCAGAGCACTGAAAAAGACCTCTTTAACTTAGAATTAACATGGGGAGAAGCTGAAAATCATGCCAAGGACAGGTCATCATGGAGGTACAGGGTGGCCGTATTCTCTGGACTACAGAGTCCAAAAGAGAGACGCGCCTGATGATGATGATGATATAGGCTTTATATAAAGTAGTTTGTCTGTAGCGAAGGATCTCGCTATCCGCTGTGCTGAGATGTTTCTCTTTTACAGTAAAGCTTCTTATAGGTCTAGGAAAGGTTATTATCTATTTTGGGGGAGAGTATCTTCACCATGACCACCAACCCCAAAACTCTTTATGAAAAGGGGGGAAAAGGTCAACTTTTTCCCGTTATACCTTATGTGCCACTTCAAGGGCGTATTCACTAGTAATAAATAAAAAAACAGACAACTTGCAAACAAACGCACAAGTTATGTTTTATATAAAGCTTTTCTTTTAATAATAACCCGGGTGTAATGTACACATTACGTCATTAAATATTATATTATAATTATAACACAACAAAGATACTGAGTAAATAAACCATAAAACATGCAGAACATGGCTAATAAAGTATAACATGTTACACTTCTATCAACAAGGATGATAACATCCATAAAAGTGAAGCTCTGATACTGTAGGACAAACTAACATCAACTCTTGTATAGTGTCAGAACAAGCAAAATTTAAATGTATATATTGTATAAGTTTTGAAAACATTTTACGTAAATTTGTTGCAAATCTTCTTAAATACAGAATACTGTTTAAGGACATACTTACATTTTTAGGACTTGATTATAGAGATGCTTTGCTTATAAAATTGTACCATGTTGTAATAGAAATCGTTACTCCAAAAATCAAATCAATATGATAATTGTATGTTACAAAAAGTTACTGTCAAAGAGTTAAAAATCATCATGTTTTAATTGGACGTACAGACTTTCTGGTAACGTTATTGTCCTAGTTCAAAGAAATGGTATTAAAAAATTATAATCATTTTAAAAGCAGTATCTTACATTTGTTGCAGAATTTTGTAACAATTTTCCAACACTTTTATTGCACATACGGTGTATCTAAATCCCAACAGACAATAAAAATTGTTCTAATGCCTTTAGCTACACAAAACTTTTAACTTTAAATTCTGAATTTTCTATTTATGGAATAAATGTAAATTGGAATTTTAAATTTAAATTTGATAGGTCGAGACTCGACAAATGAGCCGTGTGACGTCAAAAGAACCATCTCTTTTAAAGGGGTTTCCTCTCATCTCTCCCTTTTATGATGTCACATGGCTCATTTTTCAGTCACTTTGTCGAGTCAGCAAATGATAGAACGTGTTTATAAGATAAATTTTGGGTACCATTTTAATTTATAGTTTAACTCGCTAAGTTTTTTTTTACCCAAGTTTTTCATCTTATACATAGTTTGCTGTCATCATTGAACTGTTTATTTTTAAGCTGTGCTTATATGGATGATTTCATTCTTTTCTGTAAAGTAAAATTGAAATATGTAGCACAAAATATGCTCTAACATTATCTGATTTTTCTCAGGGATCTTAAAGGATAAGACAATGGCCGATATATTTATGTACATCCCAACTGAAACATAAAATTTTCCCTTTTATAGATAACAACTGTGATTTAAACGTTTGTACACTCAACATAAGGAAACAAACACAGTTAAAATTCTACAAAGGTCTCAAAAGTCATTTAGCAAACGAGTTAGAAAACGTTATTTTAAAACTTTGGGGGCTAAAAATAAATGGCCCAATGTCCCCTTCCTCCCTGGATTTTACTACAATATTTTGAATAATTTATACTTTATTAGAGTTTCTGCTTAAAACATTAGATATTCAGATTTTTTCTGGAATTTATGCCCTAATAAGTTAAAGATAATAATTAAATAATCAACAACCTCTTCTTCTGCCAATTTTCACGCGCTTTTAAAGATTAAATTAAAGGAGGGAGATTATTTTTTTCTCCTTGTCTTTTCCCTAAGCTTTTTGACCCATGTATGTGTGTTAAAAAAGGGGGGGGGGAGGGGATAGGTGGTTCTTTAAAATTGTCTATAATGCAGTGTTATGCATTATTTTTCAGTATGGCTAAGAACCGGTTTTAATCCACTGTACTAATCGGTTTCGAAGATGTACTGGAAATATTTTTACTAATTTTTTCCCAGTTTTTAGAAGCCTACATACTCTAAAATTTGGTATTTTATGACCTACTGACTGTTCATAAAAAGGTTTGAAGACATTCTAATAGGTACAGTGTTCGGATTTAAGCATAACTATTAGTTTAAAAGATATTTTAAAAATTGAAAGTAATGAAATGATTTATTGTACGTACATTGAAGTGGTGAAGCTTGATTATAAAGTTTTGTGCCAAATTCTTATGAAAATTCATTTATGCTAATTATGCTTATCTAAAGCAGAAAACTTTTTCCAAGTTGCCCCAAAATTTTCTCTCCAACTTTCGCTCTCACTTCCTTTACCTCTCCCTCCCTATATCTCTCTCTCTCTCTCTCTCCCCCCCCCCCCTATTTCTCTCTCTCTTTTTCCGTCTCTCTTGATCCTATCCCAAGGTTCTTCTCAAAGAAATTCAAATTATTTTTAGTTTAAGTAACATTTTATTAAACTAATTGAAGGTAAAGATTTTCCAGTATGGCTTTAAAACCTATTAACATCCGCTAGATTAGAACTGGTTCTCAGCCATGCCTAAAAATCAGGTATCGAATCGTACCATAGTCAATTTTCTACAAATAAAAAAAGTCATGGAGTAACTACGCTTTTAATAATTTCAATATATGATTTTTTAAAGTCATTAGCCAATATTTGTTTTTTTCTTTTTTTTCTGATTTGAGCAAACAGTAATTAATTCTGCAATATTAGTAATATATTTAATAGGCAAACTTATTTTAATGTGAATAGTAAAGTTTTACTCATATACTTTACTTGCGGATACGCCCCTAGAGGCCTCTAGGATCAGCTGTTTACAAAAAAGTATTTTTTCGGCCGCTAGATGGGGTTGGTTATACATTCTTTTTTCGATTTCTCTTATGAGGGTGGTGGTAACCAAACACCAAAATAGTTATGAACATTCCCGGGCCCTATGAGACGCTATGTGGCAAGCCGAACGTTTCAGCTCACAGGGTTGCGAGTTCGAGTCCAACGAGCCTTAGCCTTGAATTATTCTACCAAAACAAACTAGCAGGATTTAGTCATACAGAAATTATATATTTAACTGAATAATCTTTACAATGAATGTTTACTATATATATACAACAGATTATAACAATGGTTAGGTTTGAAGGGGGTGTGGGACGCAAGGGCTTAGCTCCCGGCGGTAGGCAGGCTGTGGGGGCAGCTGTGGTAAAAGGGGAGGCAGCGCCTCCCGGTTGTATAATCGCGTGAGGGGCGCGTGATAGCTGCGTGTTTCAGCCCCTCCCCACATTTAGGCAGGCCAGTTTGACCGCTGGATAGCGGGGTCAACATCGGTCATGAGATGAATGGTGATATAATAAGATTAGTGCAGAGGGTTTGTTATGATAAGTCACAGCGTAGCAATTCTGTAAACTGCCTGTCCGTCTGGTTGTCGTATTACCACAGCTACCCTGTAACGGATAACCATATTGGTTCAGCTGCATGCATATTTAAAGAATTCTTATCCTTTTTTGCATACCAACTTTGTTCTTGTGGACATTATTGTCCTTGTTAGATTGAAAAATTAGGCTGTTTTCCCCAAAGTTTTCTTATTATTTGGCTAAACAACCCTAGGGACTTTTGTAGAATTTTAATTGGTTGGTTCATAGAGTTGAGTGTCCAAACGTTTCAACTAATAATTGTAACCTACAGAAGAAGGGGAATTTAGTGTATTATCATTGGGGATGTACACATTTCATCGGCCATTGTCTTATCCCTTTAGATCTCTGCAAAGCTATACAATAATACAGTGTGTTTTTTTTATGAGAACTTTTTTGAAAGCAATTTTACCGCACTTATAGTTATCAGAATTTAATGATTAATGGCTTATTTTCTTCGTTTTTTAAGGCAATTAATAGAACACCAAAAAAATATTTCAGTTTTTATCTAAAAAGTATAGTAAAATTTAAAATTCAAAACTTAGGTGTCAACGTCTAAAAATGGTTTTAGCGCATTTTTCTTATGCTCAAATATTCAACCTTTTTCAAGAATGGCTGCTAAACACTTGAAAGTTGAAATATAGAGCTAAAAATGTATACAGATACTATTAGGGACATGTACTAGAACATATCAAAGTTTGAAGGTCATATCTCAACCAGGGAGGGAGTACTGGCCCCCCAAAGTCGACTACAGAAAATCCAATTTTTTTTTTTGCAAAGGGTAGAAGATTTAGGCATAAGAAAAATGCGCTAAAACCATTTTTAGATGTTGACACCTAAGTTTTGAATTTTAGATTTTACTGTACTTTTTAGATAAAAACTGAAATATTTTTTTGGTGTTCTATTAATTGCCTTAAAAAACGAAGAAAATAAGCCATCAATCATTAAATTCTGATAACTATAAGTGGGGTAAAATTGCTTTCAAAAAAGTTCTCATAAAAAAAACACTGTATTATGAGCCAAATAAATTGAAAAAAGAGCAACATTTCTCTAAAATTGCTGTTTGGACTAACTATAGAGTAGCTGTACTACTTCAAATTAAATTATTTACTTTGACTGTTTTAATTGCATAATTACATGTATTTTGTAATTTAACATAAAGGTATATATTTACACAATTTCTTATATATTGAGCAAATATTTACTTATTTTTAAAATAACTTTCTTTAGATTTATAATAGTATATTTAACGCCTCGTATTATAGGCAGCTTTCCGTGGATATAAAAAGAATAAGTTAGAAGATTAAAAACAGTTTTGTTAGCCCCGAGGGGGCGAATGACCAGACTAACAAAAATGATATTATTATTAGGATTTTTTTAGTATTACTAAACAATTGTCTGTATTACGATGCTTTACATGGTTTTTCAGTATGACTCGGAACCGGTTCTAATCCAGCGAACATTAATCGATTTCGATGCCATACTTTAAAGCTGATTACCCAACAACTAATAGAATATGTATATCTTATCAGAGAGAGGGGATAATTTTTATAACAACGTTTTTATCTTTGGGGACTTTAGTAAATTTGATTTGGTAATTCATAAAGTTGAATGTTCAAATATTTCAAGCACTGATTTATATCTACAGAATGGGTAATTTTTCATCTTTAGATAGGTAAATCAATTTGTAGGCCATTGTCTCTTATCCATTTTCATCCCTGATATCTTAAACATTTTTGTTGTATGAAGTTTGAAGTAACTTTGGTTTAAAATAAAATTTTACATAACAGGCATCGTTAAAAACACAATATTCCCCAAAATGCAATTACCTTTAATTGCTTAGGTAAAACATAATTTAAGAGAAACATATACGTGTTTTAATTTTTCATTAAAAAATCTAATAATCCAATAATTGGAGAGCTTAAAATCAAATGTATTGTGAATAAATCAATGAATATGGCATTGCTTTTACATAATAAAAAAAGGTTTTATCTAAGGACGGACTACTGTCGTGTGGTATATTGAAAATATTAAGTAGCTACGCTTTTATATAACAAGCTTTTTCTGAACCTTTTTCTCTTTTTTTGACATTACTAAAATTTAAATTTGTAGACATATTGTAAAAGTGAGACAAAATTCTCTTCAATTCAAATGTAAAATTCATGCCTCCCCCCAGGGATCTAAAAGGATAAGACAATGGCCGATAAATTGATGTACATCACCAATGATTATACTTATAATTATCCTTTCTGTAGAATTCAATTGGTGGTTGAAACTTTATGACACTTAACTTAATTAGCCAATAAAGCAAATTCATTTAAAGCCCCCAAGATTGTAAAGACAACAAATAAGAAAACACTATTTTAAATTTTGGGGACTAGTGTAATAAACAGCCCATTGCCCTGTCCCACCCTGGCTCTCCCTCAATTTGGTGCTGATTTGAAATTTGAATAAAATTTTCTAATTAGTTCACTTCAAAGTTACTCTGTATAGTTTAACATGAGAAGCGCGTACATAGGAATGGAAATTATACAACTAGAAATTATCAAAATTTGGGATTTGTAACAGGGATGGGGGGGAAGGGACATTGGGCTGTTTATTACACAAGTCCCTAAAATTTTATAAAAACGTTTTCTTATTCGTTCGCATAACAACTTTAGGGACTTTTATTGAATTTTGATTGGTTGGTTCATTAAGTTAAGTTTCCAAACGTTTCAACCACAAATTGTAATCTACAGAAAGGATAATTTTGTGTATCTTCATTGGGAATGTATATCAATTTATCGACCATTGTCTTATCCCTTTAGATCCCTGGATTTTTAAGCTTATATTATTTATCTTAAAATTATGAAAAATCTTTGAATTTCATTGTGTAACAAGCTAATTCTGTATAAAATTAGATATATGAATGTTTAGTTTTAGTATTAGTATTTTTATAATCTAAGACCTAAATAGCCCTTCTCGTTTATTTAGTCCGGTTAGAATTGTACTATTGATTTCAAACTGCACATAATGATTCTTTTAACAGTTAGGTACGATGTAGAAAGCGTAGCAACTTTTTAAGCGTTACCAGAAAGTCCACAGGCCCATTTATAAATTTGATTTTGTGGCAACATTTTTTCATTTGTGTGTTATTTAATTTTCCTATTTATCTGATTTTCAAATAAACGTTTCTAGGATAACAAGGGCACACTAATATAAGCGACGCCCCTCTATGATCAAGTCATAAACATTATCCTGTTTAAAAGAAATTTTGCACAAGGTTTCTTTAGACTTACAAGTTTATCTTTTGCATATTAAGTTCTGGCACTCCTACAAGTGTTAATGTTTGTTTGTCCTACTGTCTAGTTTTGTATTATGGATGTTGCCATATTCATCAGAGAGTGGGCTGTTTATTACACTAGTCTCTAAAGTTTTATAATTACCTTTTCTTATTCGTTGACTTCACAACTTTAGGTACTTAGTGAATTCTGATTGGTTGCTTCATTAACTTCAGTGTTCAAACGTTTAACCACTAATTTTAATTTACAAAAGGAGTAATTTTGAGTATCATCATTGTGAATATACAACGTCCAATTTACCGGCCATTGTCTTATCCCTTTAGATCCCTACATATTCATGTTTTTTTTTTAACAAAAGAGAGATTTCTTTATATTATTTATAAAGAAATAAACTAGGCTAATGAAAAGCTGGATTACTAGAAAGAGAAAATTCTAACTTTGATCTTGTGTACTGTCCAATTTGACATTGTCTACAGGGATCTAAAGGGATAAGACAATGGACATTAAATTGGTGTACATCCCAAATGATGATAGACAAAATTACCCATTCTGTAGATTAAAATTAGTGGTTGAAACACTCAACTTAATTAACCAACCAATCAAAATTCAATAAAAGTCCCCAAAGTTGTTAAGCCAACGAACAAGAAAACATTATTATAAAACTTTGGGGACTAGTATAATAAACAGCCCAATGTCTCCACCCTCCCTGCATAGTCTATGTGGCCAGTCACACAATGAATAAATATTTAATTCCAAGCTCCTTTTCTTTTTTCTTCTTTCAATAGAAATAATCTAGATACATATTCTCTATATCAACCAATAGGAAAACAATGGAGGAACTCTCAGGCCATATTATTGGTTAGAAAGTGTACATAGTTTATTACGAAACGACAGTTTTTTTTATTTCGTTCGCACATTAAGTCAGCTATAGCTATATTCAAATTATTAAAGATAAAGCTTTTCAGGTTTTTTTTATATTGTGTAAAAATTTCTTTCCTTAGATTATGTAAAGCATAAAACAAAACATATATAATAAATCATATGAATAGTTGAATAAAGTTAATGAAGTTAGCTTTTAGGAAATAATAACGTCGAAAAATGTCGTCGCAAGTCTGCTAAATTTTCCTTTTAAAGTTTGTCGGAATATGGGGCCAGTATGAACATCTAAATATACTATATCTATTATTCTTTGGAATGTCTGAGCAGTATTATATCATTTTATTATAATCTGGGCTTAATCTTTTATAAATCTTCTTACAAAAATATCAAGATTTATTTTGGTAGCGGGGCTACTCTATAACTCACTCATTCTTGGTTTCCACCAAATTAAGTAATCTTATTATCTGGAAAATTGTATCTTGCGAGGTCAGGATCTAAAGGGTTAAGGAAATGGCCGATAAATTGATGTATATCCCCAATAATAATAAACAAAATTACAACTTCTGTAGCTTATAATAAGTGGTTAAAATATTAAGACACTCAAAAAAAAAAACTAATCAATTAAAATACAATAAATATCCCCAAAGTTGTTAAGCCAACGCATACGCAAAAAGTTAATGTAAAACCTTGGGGACTAGTTTAATAAACAGCCCGATGTCACCTCCCTCCCTAACGCGAGGTAACCTTCTTTTTTTAAAAGATATAATTGATCTTTTAACTAAATTTGAAAATATAATATTTAGCTCTTAGTCTAACTGTATAGAAATTTAATATAAAATATTTTGTATTTCAATATCAGGATTAAAGAAATTAGAAAATGGTTTACAAATTTAGGGTATGTGATTCTTTACAGAGCCCTAAACATATCTCTCCATAGGGGCTACAGACATTAGGGCGGGTTCATATCGGAATTAGACAAACTTAATTTTATTTGTAATAGAGAAAACTGTACTGAGTGCATAAACAGATCTTAAAAAATTGATTTCATAAAATACCTAGTGATTTTTTTTATAAAGGGGGGTCGGTTGTCCTTTGGCGGGGAGGGTAGGGCAGGGTTGAATATAGGGCAAAGATCAAAGTGGCATTCTATAAAAAGATATTATTTTGAAATGAGAAACATCTATTTTTTTTAAAAATAACATAATGACAATTGCTAGAATTATTGCTTTTTTTATCCTTTTTATGTTTTCTTTCTTTTTTAAATAAAACCTTTACTTATTAATCTTCAATGATATTTTAAAATTTAAAATATGGTATTGAAATTATATACAACAATGATCTATCTTATTATTTTTCCTTTTTTATTCTCTTTGCTTTCATACTTGATTTACTTTGTTTTGTTTTTCTCTAAATTCCTTTATCTATTTTTTTTCATCTTTCTTATTATTTACTGATTTCTCCTACATAATATAAATGTTTATTTGTGTTTTTTTTTCTTTTTTTTACCATCCTCACAACTCAATTTAACTAAATTAAAGTTTCAATTTTCCCTTTCACATTTAATATGTTTCATATTTTTTTTATTTCTTTTCGTATTTCCTAAAAAGGGGCTTCAGGAATCAAATACACTACCCCCATTTTGGTCAAATAGTACTCCTGTAGCTCCTGGTGCATATCCTGAAAATTTTCCTTCTTTTCCACCAATTTATACTACGTTAATAATTAAACTCTTAGTCAATATTATTTTATTTTTTTTGTATGAGATTAAACATCATAATGTAAACTCTAAATTGTCGATAGATAGCAGCAATTTAGCTAAATTGTATGTGCTATCTCCTAAGCAGCACCAAATAAACATTATTATTATTATTATGCAACAGATAAAATTGACCTTAAAAACATTTCTGACCGAAAAAGAATTTTTAAAAAATTGAGTTTTAGAACGCGACCACTAAAAAATATATTTCATTACTTATTAATATGCAAAGACGACATTTAAAAATTTTTTGAATCAGAACTATGGCTTCATGGTGCTCCCTGAAAAGGCCTTGAGGAGCTGAATCAGGAACTTTCGTCCGTTTCAAAAAATCTCGTTCCTAGCCTTAGAAATCACTAAAAAAACCAAAAAAATTAAGGTTTATTGAGAATTGTCTAATTTGTAGAGGTTTTTTAGATTTTCTCAGGCTAGGAACAAGATTTTTTTAAACGGTCAAAAGTTCCTGATTCTTCTCCTCAATGCCTTTCCTGGGAGCACCATGAAGCCATAGTTCTGATTTAAAAAAATTGACTCCCATTTACAAATAGCTATACAATTGAATGTCTGGTCGTCAGCGGTTTTAAGACTTAAGATAAATTTTAAATCGTCCAGAGGTGTATTATACTCATACAAATCATTTGCATATCCCCGCTTTGGCCTCAGAAAAAAATGTCTAAAATCGACCCACCCTAACAGACATGTTATTTAAAATAAAAATATAAGAGAATATATCTGTTTTTATTAGTTAACCTACTTTATAATTTACTTTTTCTGTCTGCTAGTCCGTAACACTATTAGAGAAATGGGATTTTCTCGACTTTTATTGAAGATATGCTGTGGATTTTTTTGGTTAAGATATCTCTCACAAAGAGAATCTAGCATTTTTCAATCAGTCTGTACAGTGGCGTGCGAACCGAAGGGGGCATTTGGGGCAATCGCCCCCCCCCCTAGCGACCAAAACGCCCCCCCCTGCCTTAATAGCTTTTCTCTTATTTCTAGCCCTTGCCCTGCGGTACAATCATTAACATTTACCTAACCTAAAATAACCTATCAAAAGCTACTGTGAAAATAAAACAAAACCCGCTACTTCATATCCTTTACATGATCCCATATTTTTTTTATTTATCTCCATCTATATCTCTCATAGGAATATTGAATTTATGATTTGAATCTTCTTGTAGTTGTAGGTTAAAAAATAAAGTTGTCCTAAATAGAGTCTCAATACTTCTTGTAGTTGTAGGTTACAAACCAAAGTTATTATAGAGTCTTAATACTTCTTGTAGTTGTAGGTTACATTATACAGTTATAATAAATAGAGTCTCAATAGTTCTTGTAGTTGTAGGTTACATTATACAGTTATAATAAATAGAGTCTCAATAGTTCTTGTAGTTGTAGGTTACAAAATAAAGTTATTATAAATAGAGTCTCAATAGTTCTTGTAGTTGTAGGTTACATTATACAGTTATAATAAATAGAGTCTCAATAGTTCTTGTAGTTGTAGGTTACATTATACAGTTATAATAAATAGAGTCTCAATAGTTCTTGTAGTTGTAGGTTACATTATAAAGTAATAATAAATAGAGTCTCAATAGTTCTTGTAGTTGTAGGTTACATAATAAAGTTATAATAAATAGAGTCTCAATAGTTCTTGTAGTTGTAGGTTACATAATAAAGTTATAATAAATAGAGTCTCAATAGTTCTTGTAGTTGTGGGTTACATAATAAAGTTATAATAAATAGAGTCTCAATAGTTCTTGTAGTTGTAGGTTACATAATAAAGTTATAATAAATAGAGTCTCAATAGTTCTTGTAGTTGTGGGTTACATAATAAAGTTATAATAAATAGAGTCTCAATAGTTCTTGAAGTTGTAGGTTACGTAATAAAGTTATAATAAATAGAGTCTCAATAGTCTTTGTAGTTGTAGGTTACAAAATAATAAGTCATAAATATGGAATCTCAATAGTAATATCATTACTTTTTTATTTAAAAGTTATACAAAAACCAGTTTTTAACAGGGATCTAAAGAGATAGGACAATGACCGATAAATTGATTAACATCCCCAATGATGGTACACAAAACTATCCCATTTTAAAGATTACAATTGGTTGTGGAAACGTTTAAACATTCAACTTAATAAACCAATACAACGAGTCAAGATTTACTAAAAGTCCCCAAAGTTGTTGAGCTAACGAATAAAAAAAAACGTTAATGGGGACCATTGTAATAAAACAGCCCAATGTCCCCTCTCTCTCGGTTTTAAACTACCCATATATTCCAATACTATATCTTTATGTATTTGAATAATGCCTGTCCATGTTACAGTCTGTACTGGGTGTACAGTCTGTACTGGGTGTACAGTCTGTACTGGGTGTACAGTCTGTACTGGGAGTACAGTCTGTACTGGGTGTTAATGACATTCTTTTTTTTATCTGACAAAATATACTCACAACTAGCGGCTTCGCCCCTAGCCTCTAGGGGCTTGTTTCCTGAAGGTTCAGGGAAGAATTTTAAAACTTTTGTTTACATTTTTTTTTAGATATTTTTGTATTTTATAACTTTTATAACTCTTCATAACATTTTATAACTCTTTATAATTCTTTATAACATTTTATAACTCTTTATAACTTATTTATAATTTATTTATATTGATTTATATTATTTAGAACAATCAAATTTTTTCTTTTTTTATTGTTTTTTATAATAAAGCTGAAAACCACCACAGGACCAATAGGTATATACCCTGAAGGGTAGAATCCAATCGGTTCAGTGGTTACCGAGATCTTAAGCTTCAGACGGACGTACGGACGGACAGACAGACATCATTCTACTTTGTATTATAGATGTGAGAAAAACAGGACTAGTTAACCGCAAAAAAAATCCGCAAACAACCTATTAACTGGCGACTGAAATAAAGCTTTCTTAATAGATAAATTTTCATATACATATTAGAGTTTTAATTTCAGTACAGCTTTTTTGTTGCTGCTGAGCCATATTTCCAAAATCTGCAAAATAAAAAAGAATTGAACTAGTTTTATATTTGTTATTTGTACCTCTAGGTTTGAAATGTTTATTATTAACACAAATTCTAACTGTGTGAGTGCATATTGGTAGAAGCTAGCATATATATAAATATGTTGGATCATGAAAAGAAAACGAAGTAGTGGGTTTCACCGTATTTTCACAGTAGCTTTTGATAAGTTATTTTAGGATAGTGTAGGTTAGGAAAATGTTAATGATTGCCCATCAGAGTTAGGAAATAGGCCCCGCAGGGTTAGAAACCCCCACAAAGGCTAGAAATAGGAGAAAAGCTACTGTGAAAATACGACGCATCCCGCTACATTGTTTTTGTTCCATGATCCAAGATGACAATAAAATCCTTTGTATCTCCATCCTGATCCGTTTATGCTCTCATGAAATAAGACATATATTACATGCACACAATAGCCAGGAATTTAAAGGGATAAGACAATGGCCGATAAATTGATGTACATCCAATATGATATTAGACAAAATTATCCCTCCTGTTGATTACATTTAGTGGTTGAAACGCTTGGACACTCAACTAAATGAACCAACCAATCAAAATTCAAAAAGGTCCAAAGTTTGTTAAGACAATGAGTAAATAATAGTTATTTCTAGCATCGTATTATAAACAGCTTTCCGCGGATATAGAATGTACAATTATAATATAAAAACTAGTTTTTTTAGCCCCGAGATGCCGAAAAAAACTAGTTTTAATCTTATGATTGTACATTTTTATATTCGTAGAAAGCTGGATATAATACGATGCTATACATGTTTTTTTCGTATGGATGAGAACCGGTTCCTATCCACCGGATTCGAATGAATACGAGAAAACGTTATTACTTTGAGGACTAGTATAATAAACATGCCAATGTCTCCTCCCTCCCTGCACAATAGTGCACTTGACTAAAACAAGCCAAAATGTATCCTGCATACTTGGGGTAAAAAAATCTTTGTTCGAATCTCAGATATGAATGTAAAAGGATAAAATTAATGCCACTTGATTGCCATAATGCCAGCAAATTTGGCAACGGAAAAGGGGAGCCAAAGTTTATTGGAAGCTAAGTTTTTACACAACACTAAATTCATAAAGATTATCCACATCACTGGTTTATAAATATAGGTCAATATTTTTAGAAGTTTTTAGATATATATGTAGCCTTTTAACATACAAGCATACAGTCAAAATCGTTTTAATTTAATAGGTAGTATAACAAATTAATAAAAAAGGATGGTTTTATGTTTGTGTGTATTTAATACAATATGTTTGTTTAGCAGTCTAAAGCAGAATCCTTTTAAAGTGCCTATAAAAATGACGTCCTACCATATTGGTCAATTAAAATGGTATTTAGTTTATGTATTGGCCTATCATTGGTCATTTGTACTACATGACGTAATTTTTTTATAGTCACTAATGCACTGCTGGTAGTTGTAAAAATAGTAAACATGAATATAAGGACAATTGAAAGAAAGTGTTTATTAATCAATACTTATGATCAGTGTGTTTGTAAAAAGTTAGATTACTTCAGCATAATAATAATTATAAACAAAACTTGAGCATAATAATTGGTCAGCTGAATTTGAGTTTCCGATTATGAATATGTACATAGTTTCCTCGTACTATCTCAATATTTACTACTAGTTAAAAAAGATTCATACTTCCTAAAAAAAATCAAAATTTGAAAAATTATATTGCTTTTCCCTTTGACCGGAGTAGCCGAAAATAGGTTTTGCAATGCTGGGGTTATCTGCTGTACAACTTGGGAAATTAGGGGAGAAATAGGCATTCAATTTTCAGTTGATCTAATAATTACAACAAGTTTCATTAGTGTATTATTAGTTCTAGATTATTAGCACAGCTTTGCAATGATTAAGGTCTCAGTCAAACCGTCAATTAATAAAATCTATAGAAATTTAAGGTTTGATAGATTTATCTATTGCAACAGACATAACATAAAGCTCATCATAGTGCCTATACAAAAATGACGTCATACAATACAAATGATAAATTATAAGTTACTAGACAGACAAAATTACCAATGGCAGACCAGAATACAATTTAATTGACAAATAGTAGGCCAATATGATGTCCTTTTTAATAGGCACTTTAAAAAAAACTATAAAGAATAGGCACATATCATCAGTAGGAACCATAATAACGTCTATAGTTATGATACAGAGATTCGAACCCGCCACCTACCCGACAAAAAGCGGATGCGCTATATAGATGTTATGCAAAGGTTTTGGGTTATAGAACTGTAATATGTGCGGCAACTGTACAACAGCAAAGTATAATATTACATGTATATCAAATTTTAGCTATCAATGGCAGAGATATAAGAGGATAAGCCAATGGCCGATAAATTTATATACATACCCAATGATAACACACAAAATTGCCCCTTCTGTATTTTAAAATTAGTGGTTGAAACGATTGAACACTCAAATTAATGATCCAACCAATCAAAGTTACTAAAGTCCCCAAAGTTGTTAAGTTAACGAATAAGAGAACAATATCATAAAACTTTGGGGACTAGTGTAATAAACAGCCCATTGTCCTCTCTCTCTGATCATTAGGCTAATTAAATATTAGCTTTAGATAATTTATAAGGGTTCCATATATTCTATCTGACAATAGATTATGTTCCTTATTAACAAAAGTAACAGGATGTCCGTCTGTCACTTTGTATGACTGTAGCTCAAGATCTCACAAACTGATTGACTGATATTGCTTTTTTTTACAGTCAAGCTACTTATAGGTTTTATATATATTTTTGGGATGTACTCTCCAAATAGATTCCTTTCTGGGGAAAAATATACTTTTGCTTATACTTAATGAAATATAACATAAAATAAGTATCAAAAATACCTTTTATAAAGGTTTGTTTTCTTATAAATTATAAATCTTTGCTAAAAATGTTTACCAAATTCGCTTTTGTGTAGATTTTCATCCTTATTAGTTTTGGATTATTAGTAGCGAAGCTACTCTATAATTCACTTTGTCCGTCCGTCAGTCCGTCCGTCAGTCCGTCAGTCCGTCCGTCAGTCCGTAACGCTATGGGGGAAATGGGATTTACTCAGCTCCTATAAAAGATAGAAAGCTGAAATTTTTTGACAAAATTCCCATCATTAAGGAGCACAATTAACTATAAAACATCAATGGCGGTCGGACGGCTTTTTAGCAGGTTTTAGGCTATTTTTTTATTTTCCACATTTTTCCTCATATCTTTGGTGTTTATGGTCCGATTTTAAAAATTTTTTCAGTTAGATATATCAAAATTAAATTTTCCGTCGTTTGAAGAAAACAACAATGACGGTCAGACTGCCTTTTTGCAGGTTTTTGGCTATTTTTATATTTTTTACATTTTCCCCCATATCTTTGGTGTTTATGGTCCGATTTTCAAACTTTTTTCAGTTAAAGATATCAAAATTAAATTTCCCTTCGTTTGAAGAAAACAACAATGACGGTCAGACTGCCTTTTTGCAGGTTTTTGGCTATTTTTATATTTTTTTACATTTGCCCCCATATCTTTGGTGTTTATGGACCGATTTTCAAAATTTTTTCAGTTAAAGATATCAAAATTAAATTTCCGCTCATTTGAAGAAATCAACAATGACAGTCAGACTGCCTTTTTGCAGGTTTTTGGCTATTTTTATATTTTTTACATTTTCCCCCATATCTTTGGTGTTTATTAATCGATTTTTAAAATTTTTTCAGTTAAAGATATCAAAATTAAATTTCCCGTCGTTTGAAGAAAACAACAATGACCGTCAGTCCCATCCACGAAATTTTGTGCTTTGCTACTTATGGATGTTGTCATCCTTGTTATATTGTTTATTAGTCTTCCATACTAGAATTAAGTTTTAATAACTTGTCTGAAAGAAACTTGGCAAAACTTTGTATATTCTCTATCTTTCTTAATAATATATATATATATATATATATATATATATATTAACATTTTATCAATAAACATATTTATAGGAAGAAACTTATTCATTTTATAGAATAATGGGACTTAAACAAAATATTTGATAGAATAATTTTCACTTATGCAGAAATATATCCTTAACTTTAAAATCTTTAAACTTTAAGGCGATATCCTTAAAGCAAAAAAATTAAGGGTTTTTATATTTATCTGTGTTGTCCAGAATACGCATATCCAGCTTACCTGAAAAATAAATTATAATTAGATAAGTTTTCGTTAATAGAAATAAAGTTATCATTATTTCCTCTCGAGAACAATGAAATATTTTAAAAAGTCAGCATTTAAAAAAACATCCATTAAAGCGAAGCTCTGTAACGGTATGAAAAACGAACATTAACACTTGTAGAGTGTCGGAACTGAATAATCAGAATATACATGTATAAAAGTCGAAACTAAATTTTAATTTAATTTGTTGAAAAACTGCGTAAGTACAGGATACTGTTAAAAGGACATACTTACATTTTTACACTCACAAAATATGGTTTTTAAAATAACTAAGTAAAAAATAGCGTATATTATAAAAATTGATAGGATTTTTTGTAAGTAGTAGAAACATTAATATTTTTACACGCACTAGCAAGTTTTAGCGATTCCCATGAAGATTAGGGATTCAATTTCAATATTTTAAAAACGTTAAGAAAAGAATCTTCTAACTGAAAAATATTCAGATAAAAAAATCCTCCAATGAAAACATCCAAAATGTTTTGTCCAGAAAAGTGAGTAAACTATTTTATTTATATTTTTAAAAATATTTAAAATGTGTAAAAAAAAATGAAAATATTGTAATGATATTGTATGATACTATGTGTAAGACTTTCATCGGACTTCAATAAATGTTGTATAGAAGTTAATTATCTATCTTTTTGCTCATGTTCTCTGACAAAAGTTGGTAAGGAACATTAACATATTTCACAAATTAACCCCCAGGTACTACCCCCCTCCCCATCCTATTAATTAAATTTTTCTTCTACAAAATTTTGTTTTTAATCTTTGGCTTTTCTATTACTAACCAACATAGTCTTAAAAATCTTCATAAAGTAAATCCTGAAAGAATCACAAATCAGGTAGGGAGGGGACAATGGGCTATTTAATATTTATTACACTAGTCCCCAAAGTTTTAAAACAACGTTTTCTTATTTGTTTGCTTCACAAACTTGGGGATTTTGATTGGATTTTGATTGGTTGGTTCATTATGTTGATTGTCCAACGTTTCAACCACTAATTTTAATCTACAGATGGGGTAATTTTGTTTATCATTATTGGGGACGTACCTCAATTTAACGACCATTGTCTTATCCCTGATCACAAATATTTTTATCATAAATACTGAGGGGGGGGGGGGAATGTGAAATACTCCACCAAATAAAAGGATTATGCTTTCAGTTTTATTTAGCTGGCAAAAATATACAAAAACCAAATATAGGGAGAAAAAAATTGTTGTATCATTCTTTATCCAGTATTGCTTCAAAACCGTTTGATATCCGGTGGATAAGAACTGGTTCTCAGCCATACTAAAAAATCACGTATCGTATCGTATTAAATACAGTTTTCAACGAATATATAAATGTACAATAATGACATTAAAACCAGTTTTGTTAGACCGTGCCTTCAGCATCTCGAAGCTAACAAATATGATTTTAATCTTATAATTGTACATCTTTATATCCGCGGAAAGCTGTTTATAATACGATACGATGAATAACTATTCTACATCCACAAATAAATGTTTTTCATTTAACCAAATTTGTACAATCATTTATTCTCTGTAGGAGTTACCGCGTTTTGTTTCCTATAAACCAAGGATGACAACATCCGCAAAAATGAAGCTCTGAAAAGGTAGGACAAACGAACATTAGCATTTTTAGAGTGTCTGAACTGAATAATCATAATACAAATTTATAAAAAAAAAGGTCAAAGAAAAATTGTTATTAAATTTGTTGAAAACTGCTTAAATACAGGATAGTGATTAACGACATACTTAAATATCTAGAATATAATACATATTTACTTATTAGGTCGCTTATAACATTATACTTTTTTGTCCTAGGAATCAGTATTCCAAAAATCAGACAATTTTAACGTGTCTAAATTAACTTTTCGGACATATAGACGGACCTACCCTAATAATAGCTAAGCCATATAAGGTATAAATTTAGGGGATGGAAAGTAATCCGGGAAAGTGGAAAAAAGGGCAATGTCGTGCACAGAAAAAAGAGAGGGGGCAGCTAAATGCAGTAAAAGTGAGAAAGTTTAGTTGCAAGAGCTCAGCAACATGCGAATATTTATTATTTATACAAAAACTATTTTTTTCTTTCCTTAGATAATCTTTATATTTTCTTTTTCAGCGAGGCTTTTTCTTTTATTTAGGTTCCCGTTTAGACCCCAATCGTGGCATTTTTAGGCTGTACGTCCATTTTAACATGTTTTTTTATGAATCATCCTATTTTGACTGTCGGATCTGTTCAAGAAAACATTTATGTCACTTGTCTTAATCTTAAAAATGATGTACTAAATAGAAGTGGCGTTTTGTCAAAGGGGGTTAGGGGACGCGCAGCTTACTCAAAAATAATTACACTTATTACAAGTTTGAAACTCCTTTATACCAAAATCGAAGTATCTTTAGAGAGGTATAATATTAATAAATACAACATAATCAACAAACTCAAAAGTCTTACAGTTAAGGGTGGTGCAAATGTTTTAACTTGACACCACTCTTGGCTGTTTTAGGGTGGTTTAGACCCTTGCCAAGGCACCTTTGGGTGAATCCATCCCCTTAATTTAGCCAGGGGATGGATACACTACCATTCTGCTAAAAAGTATATTGGGCAATTTTTGTTACAAGCAGCTTATAGTGCCTGCCTATAAAAAAATACGTCATATTAGAATAGTTCATTATTATAATAGGACGCAATTCGGGATTTTTCGTTAAAAAGTTTTTAAATTTATTCCAATTTCTGACGCAAACATTGCTGTCTTCATATTCCAATCTTAAACGACGTCTTGATTTTAGTTAAATGTTTGACTAATCTCTCTATTTGTGTTCGTAACCTGACAATTTAAATTGGCAGCAGCTATTTTCATTTCCAGTTCTCAGTCAAACTTTATCATTTCATTCTTCGTCTCACCTCTCTGGTCCCTCCCAGAGAGGGAAAGGACAATGGGCTAGTCCCCAAATTTTTATAACAACGTTTTCTTATTCATTGGTTTAACAACTTTGGGGACTTTGGTGAATTTTGATTGTTTTTTTTCATTAGGTTCAGTGTTCAAACGTTTCAACCATTAATTTTAAGGGCTAATTTTGTGTATTAACATTTGGGATGTACACGAATTTATCGGCCATTGTCTCATCCCTGGGTCTCTCCATAGTCGTGGGGGTAATTTCCTCTTAATTAAATTCAACTTAAAGTCCACACACACACACACACACACACAACTACGCACAATTAAACACACACACACACACACTCACATTCATCAGACAAACAAATACTCTTAACATTATCAGTTACAAAGCTAGAAGAAACTTGAAGTGATACTTTCTTCTGGTTTTAATTTTTATCTAGAATTTCTGTGAATTTCAGCCTCTTATATACAACACAACACACTCCTCTTGATACTTTACACTAGATTTTCCTTTTTGTTATCATACATTTTTTAGATTCAGTTTTTGTTAACAAACTTTAATCCTATAATATAAATTAGTAAGGTTTTTTGTCTGAAGCTTAAGATCTCGGAGAGTACGGATCCGAAATGGCTTCACTTTTTAGGGAGGTTTAATATAAGTACTGGGGGTGGTTTTAGGCTATTTTCTGGTCCTCCCTAGATGCTAAGGGTGAAGCAACTAGTAAAATATTAAACACCTTATAATTTTCTATTTCAAAAGATTAAAGAATTACGAAGGCAAAGACAAACCTAAAGTTCTAATTGAATATTTTTGGTTGGTTTAATTTTGCAGATTAGGAAACGATCCTGGGTTATAAGTATATTCTGGTATTAATGAATTAACTTTACCTTACTTACCCCTATTACACTTTACTTTACTCGGAACTTTCCCACAAGAGGCCGATGGAGCAATGACACTACCCACTTTTTGAAAAAAAAATTCATTAGGGGGGAAGGGGGTAGTTTATTTCCCTATGCCTAACCCCTGTGAGTGGCGTTAACTCTGAATGCCTAAACTTGTCATGCCTTAACCCTGCGGGGCTACCCAGGACCCTATATAACCTAACCTGACGTAAAGACACACACACACCCACAAAAAAAGTGTAGGGGGTAGGGGTTATAACTTCTTATGAGGGAACTTTGTGTGTTAGCGCCCTTTACTCATAAGATTTCCTGTGGACCTACCCATCCACTCAAAACTAACTTTCTGCCTCCCGTGACTTCTAGGTGCCAACCCCTTCATTGAGAATTTGACAGGGGTAAGCTGAATTGACAATAGAGGATAAATTTATTTTAACCAATTGTCAAATTTGAAATTGTTAGATATTAAATATTTTAGAGGTAGTAGGGTTTGTAGACTTATTTAACCGTAATTGCCCTCTCCCTCCCTGTATAGTTGTGTGTATGTATATCTGGTTATCTATATCTCCTTCCAAGTTAAATTTAACTTTCACGGTTCATTATGGATATAATTACAATCTAATAATGTGGAAATATACAAGAATAGATATTTAATTAATATTAATTTGATGTCTCATTAAAACGTAATATTAATTATATAATAAAAATCAGTTTGACTTTAGACTAGCATTTGATTTTAAAAGTAATCTTTTGAAAAGCTCTTTATAGTGCCTATAAAAAATGACGTCATATTAGAATAATCTAAAATAAACTTACAGAAACAGTTTTTGATCAAGTTTGGTATGGTTTAATTAAGGTTAGGAGAGCCCCCGAATAAAAAAGCGCTCTGCTGGGAAAAAAGGCAGCAAGAGCCCCCCACAGGGACTAAAGTATAAATCGTCTTTCTAAACAATCCCTTTATAGTGACTATAAAAAATGATGTCATACAATACAAATCACCAATGATAGGCCAATACACAGACTAAATTGCCAATAGAAGGCCAGTATACATTTTAATTGACCAATGGTAGGCCAGTATGGCGTCATTTTTATAGGCACTATAAAAAGCTTTATAAAACCTTTATAATACTTCATAAATATAAAACTTTAAAATGCCTATTAGCAAATAAAAGTTAACTTTAAAATAGACATCTCAACTATTTGTTGTAAAAAAAATAGAAAAAAGTTGTTTGCATCAGACATGCAAGGGTGGGTGTGTGGGCATGCAAGCAGGTAAAAGTTTTTGTATGTGTGTGTGTGTTTGTGTGTGTGTGTGTGTGTGTGTGATGCACCTAGCAAGCCACCTTTATCCTCAACTATCCTACATCCTATATATCTCATCATCACAGTTTTTAAATATTTAAATTTAAATTTTTAATGATTAATTTTTTTTTAATTTTATGATTATGTATAAGATTAGACAAAAAATTTAATCTATTCGCTTTTAGACACGTTTAATGCCAATGAAAAAAAAAATACTGATTAGACCCGATTCTGAGTCATTAAGGAAAATCATCTTATTATAGACAAGTTTCCTTCTTCCCCTCGGGGCAAACAAAACTGGAACTAATCTTAATTTTGCAATTTACTATCCGTGGAAATATGTCTATAATACGATGCGATAAGTAACTATTAAGAAGCTCTTTATAGTGCTTAAGTGCATATAAAAAATGACGCCATGCAATACAAATAACTATTGATAGGCCAATACATAGACTAAATTACCAATGGCAGGCCAGTATACATTTTAATTAACCAACGGAGGATCAATATGACACAATTTTTTTATGGGCACAATAAAAAGCTTCAACTTTTAATTGTAAAATTTGTAAAACAATACACAACTTATATATAATTCAACTTAGAAGGAAAAACGATTTTAAAAATTTATATAAATACAAAAATTTATAATTTTAAAAACTGAATGTCGGATAGCATATGAGTTGAGGAGGCAACAAAACATTTTCAACTGAAAACAAAGTTTACATACATAATACAGTTAGGGGGTTGAAACGTTTTCTATAAAAGCAGAAATGTAATCTACTAGCGGCTACGCCCCCTAGAAGCCTCTAGGGGCACTTAAGGTTGTATGGGGAAAAGTCGACATCATCCCATTTTAAGTTTGAGTTTCAAAAGAGTAAAAAAATAATTGTTTTTTTTTTGGGGGGGGGGGAATGGGGTAAAAAAAAAAGTCCCATAAAATAGTTTAAAACCTTCCATGGACCTATAAGAAACTTCACTGTAAAGGAGAACAATTTTGGTTCAGCGGTTAGCGAGATCCTTTGGGACAGACAAAAAACGATTACTACTTTATATAATAGGATGATTATGGTTTTTCCCCTCTCTTGTTAATTATATCATTTTGGCCGATATGAATTTTGTAATCTACCATCCTATTTTGGCCTCTCTTGGTAATGATATCATTAAGGCCGATACGGTTTTTATAATATACCATTATACTTTCAAGAAAGACGAAACTGGAATGATGGTTTACTCTTTTAACATCGAAATAATATAAATCATACATACTATTTCTAAATTTTTTTGATTGTAAAAATGCATAAAATATTATGTATAAAAAAATTTATGAAATTAAAAAATAACTAGTATACCATTACTATTATACCGATTTAAAAAAGGAAACAAATGTTTATGAATAGTGAATACGGTATGTAAACATAAATGTACTATTCCAGTTTCGTCTCTATTAAAAGAGGAATGGTACATTTCAAAAATTATACCAGTCTTGATGATATCATTACCAAGAGAGGGGGAAATGGTATCATACATTACGTTTTTTTAGAGGGATAAAACCGTAATCATAGATTATATTTCTTCTGCTTTTATAAAAATGTGTTGAACCTCCTAACTGTAATACATATCCTGTAGCCGGATAATAGATATATAAATATGTAATGTGTATATGCATGCAGGCAGGGAGGGGTTCTTTGGGCTGGTTATTACACTAGTCCCCAAAGTATTAATGAACTCTAAAGACTTTTTAAAGATTTTGATTGGTTGGTTCATTAAGTTGAATGTCTAAACGTTCCAATCACTAATTGTCTCTAAAGAAGCGGATATTTTGTGTATTATCATTGGGGATGTACATCAATTTATCGATCATTGTCTTATCCTTTAGATTCATGTAATTGTGTACTGAATGCAAGTTAAATCTATTGTATGTCAGTCCCGACCTCTTTTATTTACTAACAATTAGACGAATTAGACTATATAAATCAATGGAAATTATGTTGACCAAATGTTTCCACCTTATAATGTAAAATGGATATCATATTTAAATTTTATGACAACTACTTTGACTATTTTTTTAATATAAACTATTCTTAAATGAAATTAAAAATTTAAAATCAAGAATATAATTATGTATTTGGCAAGTTGCTTGATTTTTTCATCAATTCGTGATATAAAAGTCTTACATGTTTACCATTAATTCAAAGATATCTATAATACAAAGTAGAATGATGTCTGTCCGTCCGTCTGTCCGTCCGTCCGTCTGAAGCTTAAGATCTCGGTAACCACTGAACCGATTGGATTCTACTCTTCAGGGTATATACCTACTGGTCCTGTGGTGGTTTTAGGCTATTTTCTTGGGGGATGGGACACCCCCAACCCCCCCAAAAACAAAAAATCCCCCCCTATTTTTTTTTTTTTTTTTTTTTTTTGCAGAAGATTTCCTACGTCCTTTATTTTTTTTTTGCAGAAGATTTCCTAGGTCCTTTATTTTTTTTGCAGAAGATTTCCTAGGTCCTTTATTTTTTTTTTGCAGAAGATTTCCTTGGTCCTTTACGAATTTCACCTTAATTTTTTTTTGATCACCTCTTGGGACAAAGCCCCTAGAGGCTAGGGGCGAAGCCGCTAGTATTTTATATGGAATCATTCAATGTCCAGGTAATTTGCTTTCGGTGGATTTTGCTTCAGACAAAAAACTAATTTGTCAAAAATGTTAAATCATCTACTCTTCTATTACTGTGTAGGAAGAACGATTGATTTGTACTTGAAAATTTTAAAAGATTTTTTGGATCATGGAAATAGCACGAAGACACGGATTTCGTTGTATTTTCACAGTAGTTTTTCTCACATTTCTAGCTCCTGCGGGGGGCTCTAACCCAACAGGACAATCATTAAAATTTGCCTAACCTAACCTAAAATAACCTATCAAAAGCTACTCTGAATACACGACGAAAACCGCTACTTCAATTTCTTTCCATGATCCGATTATTTTGGTTTCGCTTTACCCCTGGCTGTGAAGACAACATAACTGATCAATTTACTCCTTTACAAAGAGAAAGAATAGACCTTACCTGTGGACCTTATTGTTGGAGATTGGGTAAGTATTGTTTATCAGAAATACAGGGTTAGGCAAATGGATGCTTAATTTTCTACCCAAATCTGACAATAAAGTTCTCGGATAATAAATAGGTGAGTAAAAATAACTTATGTATATGTTTTGATGTGTGTTCATTACATATGTGCTATATTTACAAATATTGCATTTTTTGTTTTTTCTAGTACTAAAAAAATGCATCTAAAATGACGCCTTTTCTTGGCACAAATATTTTCAATTATTGAATAAATAGATAAGAAGTTTACATAAAATTAGCAATGTTTTTGTACTGTAATACAATGCAAGATATTTTCTTGATATATTTGTTGAGCAAGGTCCCCCTAAAAATAACAAACTTGCAATCTTGTTCATTGCAAGTGTGTGCACAGGAATTTTAAAGAAATTAAAGCTTAGAGAGGATCAAAAGAGAGAAGGTTATTCCCCCCTCAAACCTTTAAAAGTCCCCATTTTACCCCCTAAGAATATAAAAAATAATTGGACGTCCCTGGCTAAAGGTTAGAATAAAAATCCTTTTTGGAAGGTCTTAATTAGCTTTTTAAAAACGGGTTTTGCTAAAATCAAAATCATAGTACGATTCATAGTATAAATACATATATTTAATCTAAGAAGTATATTTTTTAGAAAAGTAAGAGAATTGAATAGGTCTATTGTGTATTGTATATAATTGTGAAAACACCAGTAACTGTAGTGGTACTAGTCAGGGAGGGAGGGGACATTGGACTGTTTATACACTAGTCCCCAAAGTTTTATAATTTCCTATTTGTTGGATTTTGGGGAATTTTATTGAATTTTGATTGGTTGGTTCATTAAGTTTAGTGTCCAAACGTTTCAACCACTAATTGTGCTCTATGGAAGGAATAATATTGTGTGTCATCATTGGGGCTGTACAATTACATCTATTTATCGGCCCTTGTCTTATCTCTTTAGATCCCTGGGTAGTGGTACTAGTAGGTTATGTATCTTTACTCCTTTACAATCAACTTCAATACTTTTCAAGGTTATAACAATTGATAATACAATTTTATCATTAGGGTTACATTTTTATTTCATCGATGATATGAGACCTTTAACCTCAAATACAAGGATCATTTTGAACAAATATTTTGAATAGTGCTTATAAAAAGGGGATAAATTTCAAAACATTTGGTCAAAGTATCCTGGATGGCGTCATATTAGAATAGTCCAATACTATCATGACGTTAGTCGGGATTTTTGGCCAAAAGTTTTAAATCTATCCACTTTTTTATAGGCACTATAAAGAGCTTCAAATATTTTTTTCGTCAATAATTTTTCTTAAACTTGATGATTGTACTCAAATTAAGTGTATGTGATCAAGAAAACTTGGAAATAAAATCAGCGCAAGAAAAGCAAGGCAATGGGTTAAATAACTTCCCGAGGACCCTGTACCGACTTTCAATTGGGTCCTTGAAATTAAACCAATATCGTCAGGAATATTAACACAGCAAAGTGGCTACAAAAGAGCAGAAAGCAGTTTGCCAGCAGATGAAAAAGGTCCCCTACAGGAGTATCCAGATAGTTGTCTGGTTACACATCTATATTTATAGATTTATTGTTTCCTGAATCTGGAACAGAAACATTGAATTCCACACCTTCCCTAGTTTTAACTAAATTATGTTGACATTGCAGTTAGGTGCGGGTGTGGGTGCGGGTGCGTGTGTGGGTGTGCCAGGGATGGAGGGGACATTGGGCTGTTTATTACAGTAGTCCCCAAAGTTTTATAATAACAATAAATTGGGGACTTTTGTTAATTTTTTATTGGCTGGGTCATTAAGTTGAGTGTTCAAACGTTACAACAACTAATTGTAATCAACAGAAGAGGTAATTTTGTGTATCATCATTTGGTATGTACAATGTACATCAATTCATCGGCCATTTTCTTATCCCTTTATATCTCTGGGGTGTGCCAAGGTGTATTTGTGGGTGTAGGTGTGTAGTGTATGGGTGAATGTGTGTTTGGGTGTAGATATAAACATGTATATCTGAATAATATCAGGAATCTAAAGGGATAAGACAATGGCCGATAAATTGATGTACATCCCCAATGTTAATACACTAAATTGCCTCTTTTGTTCATTTCAATTAGTTGTTGGAACGTTTTGACACTCATCTTGATAAACCAACCAAAAATCTTTAAAAAGTTAAGCAAACGATAAGAAAACGTTATTATGAAATTTGGGGACTAGTGTAATAAACACTGAAACAGTCCATTGTCCCCTCCCTTCCTGTGAATTATATATATATGGTTAAAGCAGGACTAGTCAATATTATGCACATAAGTATTATGTATGTGGAACATGCACAAGTTAAATTCTTGCATATTAAGACAAAGTTCAATTTCATCATCAAGCACCACCAGTGCCACTCCCTCCAGCAGGGAAAAGGGATAGGTAGGTAAATCTAAACAATCAGAGAGGGAGAAGACATCGGGCTGTTTATTGCACTAGTCCCACAAGTTTTATTCGTTGGCATAATAACTTTAGGGACTTCTGATTGGTTGCTTCATTAACTTCAAAAGTTTCAACCACTAATTTTAATCTACAAAAGGAGTAATTTTAAGTATCATCATTGGGAATATACATCAATTTAATCTACAGAATAACAGATAGAAAATTGATTTTGTCTACAAAATTTGTTTCTGATTTGCAAGATTATTTTGATCGGTTGATTTGATCAATTCAGTTAATATTATTTAATTTTTAAAACCATAAATAATAGTAGCATGATATTTATAATATTTTCAAAAATATGTTTTGTTTTGAGATTTTTAAAATCTGATAATAGTTATTTATCGCATCATACTATTAACAGCGTTTCGCGAATATTAAAATATTAAAATTATAGGATAAAAACAGTTTTGTTAGCCTCGAGGTGCCGAAGGACGGGATAACAAAACTGGTTTTAATGTTAAGATTTTTAAAATATTCGTAGAATATTTTCTTTAAAACAAGGCTATATATGATTTTTCAGTATGACTGACAACCGGTTGTAATCCATCGGAGATTCATCGATTTCGAAGCCATACTGAAAAAAGTAAAACCTGAGACATAAAAGTTAAAAATCTATTGAAATAGAAAATCTTTCCAAACCCGCAACAACAGAAAAGTTGGATTCAATTTGAGACAAATATTTAGATTTACAGGGAAGAAAGTTCCAAGCCCATGGGAGAAGATACTTGCAAGAGGGGAAGGTATGGCTTCACAATGTATGTATACAATAGAGGGTTTCAACTTTAAAGAATATTGAATTTTTTGGACGTTGTTCCAATGGTGTACCAATAGTTGAATGAGCATAATCTTACATATAATCTTACAATTTTAAGATTAAATCCAGTTTTTTTAGCGGTGAGATGCCGAATTTTTATATTCGCAGAAAACTGGATTTAAGACAATGCTATACATAATTTTTCTGTATGGCTTAGAACCCGTTCTAATCCATTGGATATTAATCGGTTTCGAAGCCATGCTTGAATAGTTATTTCTCCCATCGTCGTATTATAAACAGCTTTCTGCAGATTTTAGCCCGTGCCTCGGCATCTCGTTGCTAAAAACTGGTTTTAATCTTATAATTGTATACTTTTATATTCGTAGAAAACTGGATAAAATGCGATGCTAGACATAATTTTTCAGTTTGGCCAAAAACCGGTTCTGATCCACCGGATATTAATTGGTTTCAAAGCAGTACGGGAATAAATATTATAATCTTATTCTACAACGCATGAAAAATCTGCAATTTTTTGGTAAACCGTCTAATATACATACATATGTATAAAGATAAGAGGCATTGAAAAGTATACTGTAACATTTGTGTTTTAAGTATTAAAAATTTGGATCTAGTGCACTTCACGGTAAAATATTCCTGGTAACAATTATCTCCAAAAATCTATGAATTTTAAAGGCTGCTAACTGCATAACTACCGAACGTACATATCATGCCCGCACGCCGTTTTAAGCGACATAAGAAGGCCTACAAATAATCTGGAATAGCCAAGATCCATGATGCACAAGGAAAGCATCTATAAGTCTTTTTTTTTTATAGATAACTGTGCATTATTTATTAATGACTATTTCAGATTATTTGTATTCCTTCTTTGGTCGGTTAAATTTTGTGCGAGCATAATCTATACGTTACACCGTTTGGCCTTTAGAAGCCTTTAAAGTTCATAGGTTTTTGGAAATAATCGTTACCAGGAACATTTTACCGTGAATTGCACTTGACCCAAAAATTTGATATGAACAAATATATTGATATTGAGTCAAGGACAGCAACACAATTATGGAAGGTTGCTTATCCACATTTTTAATGTAATTTTTTAAATAATTGGGTTCTGTCCGTCTGTACGTCCGTCCGTACGTAACGGTTAGCTCTTATAGCTAATTTACGTATGTTATAATTGTCCTATCTAAGCCAGTTGGCATGGTAGTTACTGTATTATTTAGGTAATGTAGAAACTCTATAAACTTTCCTAGAATGTCCGTACGAATATTTAACACATGTTGATTTTTAAACTTTTACGACCACAATTTTTATGGGTTACAATTATCCTTTTTATCTTGTTTTTGGAATACTGATTCCCAGGACAAAATATACTACAATATTATAAGCGAAGCATCTCTATAGTCAAGTTCTCATTAAACTAGCTTCTATAAAATAAGTTTGAAGAAAGCCTAAAACCATCCCAAAATATAAATAAAGCAAAACACATTTATTACATAGATTTATATATCTTTCAAAATTAACAAGAAAATTAGAATCAAAATGCTTAATAATCTTTTTTAATTACTTTTTACATTTTAAATCCGCTTAATTCGTTATTCATAATACTTTCTTAACGAAGCAGCTTATATGGCCATAAAAAATTACGTCATGTAATACAAATGACCATTAAATTAAAATGCATACTGGCCTATCATTGGTCATTTGTATTGTATAACGTCATTTTTATTGGCATTATAAAGAGCTTCGGGCAGCTTCAATTGAGTATCTTAATTTCCTAAACCAACTTTGACTATGAATGAATATTAAACTAAAACAATAGAGGAAGAAGGGGCTAAATAACTGTATGTCCCCACCCCGTGGACCCTGAGCCGTTTTTACAGGCGTTATAAGCTGCTTCTTTCTTAAATTATTAGATTATGAAACCGTACAATATGACTAAAATGCAAGCATTTAAATACTTTACCTATTTTTGCGCCAAAATAAACACCCAGGTTCAGCAAAACAGAAAGTTTATTATAATATAGCAAGGATAATTATATCCATAATTAGCACAACTATCAAAAGCCGGATAGAGAGGGGATAATGGACTATTTATTACACCAGTCCCCAAAATTTTATAATTACACTTTCTTACTCGTTAGCCTAACAACTTTGGAGACTTTAGTGAAATTTTATTTGTTGTTCAAACGTTTCAACCACTAATTTTAATCTACAGATTGGGTACATCTGTGTATCATCATTGCAAGATTTCATTAAAAGTTTGACCAGTTTATGTTTTAAATTATTATGTGGTATTAGAATTTAAAATCATTTAAATTTAAGATCTTGATCTTGCGGACGTACAAACATACCCTAATTATAGTGAATCTGCGCTACTTAAAAAAATATCCATCCTCTATTTGCAAAAAAAAGTGATTAAATTTGAAGATGAATTGCACAGGATTTGATATCTCTCAATTTAAAGAAAAAAAAAGTTTCTTGGTAAAGTTTGACATTGAAGATTATTATATTATATAAATTTTGTAGCTGCGAGGAACAACACTTTGCAATTTGCATGCGCCAGCTTCTTCTTGCAAAAACTTGTTTTCTTTTCATTCAAACATTTATCATGTTCATCATTCTACTTTTATTTCTTTCTTTTTTTTCAAAAAGCGAAGATAAGAAATAAAAAGTTTGTCTGTCTGTCTGTTTGTACCAAAGGATTTTGTGGTCCTCCTTTACAGTGTAGCTTCTTATAGGTCCTGGGAAGGTTTTATAGCAATTTAGAGGGAGGGTACCACCTTCCTCCCTCTAGCCGCTAGTTTTACATGAGTGTCTGCAAGTTATACCATACTGTAACGTGTAGCTTCAGTTGCAGATGAGTATTTTAAAACAACTATGTATTAATATTAAAGTAAAACATGAGAGGGGAAAGGGTCATATAACTGTATGTCCCTATCCCGTGGTACCGACTTTTATTGGGACTTTGAATATCAGCCAATGGCATCGTAGATATCAACACAGCCAAGCCATGGAGCAGAAAACAATTTGCTAGCAGACGAAAAAGGTCACTAAGACTAAATAAACATCTATACTTATTACATCTTCATCCTCTCAAAGCATCTTTAAAATTGCTACTCATTTAACGTTAACATATATTTTAGGTAATTTACAACAATCAACGAAACATTTCTGCTCAGAAAGAACATTATTAGAATATTTATGACTAACGGCTTTGCCCATAAAAAGCCTCTAGGGGCATGTAAAATGTTTACTATTCAATCTATGTTAAGATCAACTGTTTACCTAAAATATCCGCTAGGCAGCGCGTTATATTTTTGGCAATTTCTCTTGGAAGGGTGGTGGTACCCCCCCCCCTCAAAAAAAAATTACAAATATTTTTTTCAGGATCTATAAGAAGCGACACTGTAAAGGAGAACCCTATAAGTTTATCGGTTAGCGAGATCCCTCGGTACAAACAGACAGACAGAGAGCTTTTTACTTTATTATAAGGATTAATATTATAACCGTGAATTTCTGCATATAATTGTCAAAGTTCCTTTTCATAAATGATGTCGTCCTTGTTTACCTGTAACAAAATTAGATAAGTATCTAAATTGCTGAAAATTCCGCAATTTAGTTTTTGCTCTATCTAGACCACACACACTATTTTCTTCTAGCATACTAACGGCTACGCCCCTAGAGGTCTCTAGGGGATGTTTAAAGGGAGGGCGGGGGGGAATCGACCCCAAACTTAATTTTTTTTAAAGTAATAAATTTTTTTTTTGGTGGTAGGGGTTTCTATTGGCGATTTGTCTTCGGAGGGTTGTCGTATCCTCCCCCAAAAGAGCTATAAGACTTCCCAGGACCTATGAGAAGCTTCTCTGCAAAGAGAACCTTATAGGTTCAGCGGTTCCTTGAATGCAGACATTCAGAGAGACATCCTGTTACTTTTATTATGGACTTAATCTATGGCATTTTTTCTTGTCTTAAATATGAAGCTTCTCTGAAAAGCAGAGGTAAATCGGTCCAAAAGTTTAAAATAAGGGCAAGATAAGCACATTAATTATATAATTACTTTTTAAAACTTGTGTTATCCTCTTAAAGTCTTTGCCTATTTTTTCTCCCACCCTTTCTCACTCTCTCTTCCTCTCTCTCTCTCTTTCTCTCTCTCACTCTCTGTGTGTGTGTCTCTCTCTCTCCTGCAGAATAAATATTTGCTTTGTGCTGGCGTAAGAAACTTCTCACAGCTAATAAACTTGAATAAATTTCTTGTCTTTCTAGAGACAGCTTTAATACGGGATCTAAAGGAATAAGACAATCGCCGATAAATTGATCTACATCTCCTATGTTAATACACAAATTTAACCCTTCTGTAGATTACAATTAGTGGTTGGAACGTTTGGACACTCAACTTAATAAACCAACCAATCAAAATTCATTTAAAGTCCCCAAAGTTGTTAAGCCAAGGAATAAGAAAAGGTTATTATATAACTTCGGGGACTAGTGTAATTAACAGCCCATTGCCCCCTCTCACTTATTCTTGAGTCAACCTCTCCTAATGGTTTAATGATAATACACAAAATTACCCCCTTCTGTCTAAAGTCCCCAAAGTTGTTAAGCCAACGAATAAGAAAAGGTTATTATAAAACTTTGGGGACTAGTGTAATTAACAGTCCATTGTCCCCTCTCTCTCTTTCTGGCTTTAATATTGTTCTTATTCTTGAGTCAACCTCTCCTAATGGTTTAAGTGTTGTTATTAGCTCTACTACTCTATAACTATGGTCTGTCCGTCTAGGGTCTACTTCTAAGAGTTTGACTGAGCCACTTAGGGGGAATTAAGGGTAACTTTTTATTTTCATTGGCAAAATAAATTTTCAAACTTTAATTGCTGAACATTTAGATTAATTTTCTTATGAATTTGTAATATGAATTGATTTTTAAACAGATCTATACAATTGCTAATAAAATTATAACTTAACTTCACTAGAACAAACGATCGCATAATATTATAAAGTATCTTCGCTATTGAAAATGATCCTTAACCTTGTAAAGAAAAAATCGTTTTATGTTAACCTAGATATATTAATTTTCACATTCAATAAATTCATTTTCATAGTCTCTTGTAAATCCAGCTGGGTGTTTTAAATAATGTTTTATTTATTATTTGTTGAAGTATTTTTAAAGAAAGTTTTTAACTAAGTCACTATTCTCACTATATAAGTCTTACTAACGGATGCGCCCTGTATTCAGAAGTAAGAAGGAGCATACAAATAGTCTAAAAACATCCTAATACATATATCTAAAAATAAAGTAGCCTAAAACCATCCATGAACTTCTGTGAATCTTACCTAAAAAAGAATAACACAATCAGTTTAGTAGTTATTAATATTTAAAGCTTAGACAAATAAAACTTTATATAACAGGATATCAAAAGGCTTTGCTACATATTGGTAAATTTGTCCTTGTTTTAATAAGTTTTTTTTATTCCGTGGCATTAGGTATAAACTTTTAAAATTTGTCTTTTATGAGAACTGACATATGCTTTTGTTGCCTGACATTTAAAGCATTAAAAAGTATGACAAAACACCAACCCGCTATCATGGCTTAACACGGAACGCTTCCGCTAGTCGTCGGGGAGGTGGTAGAATCGAATCTCAGCTTCACATCGCGTCATAATTAAAGATATTAAAACTGGTTCTACTGCTCTTATATCAGGTACGCGACATTAATAATTAGAGTAGGGGGAATGCCTTGGCCCAAAACAGACACAAATAAGACTTTCAGACAAAGGTCGTGCAATCAAAGAGTTACTTGTCTGATGGTGTTATTGAACCTAATACCCCGGATATTTGGACAGACATACATAACTGTCTTTGTGTAATATAAATAATATTTATCTAGGCTCTAATTCAAAAAGTTGTCGATGGCTTTGTTAATGTCCAAAATACATCATATACCTATCATAAATATTTATAAATGAATCCTACGATAAAGTTTTTTTTGTGTTTGTCTGTTAATATCTCGCTAACCACAGAACCCTTTCAGTTTTCCACTTTAGGAAAGCTTACAATAGGTCCTGGGTTGGTTTTAGGCTATTTTATTTTAGATTTAAGTATTTGAATGGTTTAAAAGCAATTTTTCTCCCCTTTTCTGTCCCTTTGAATACCGAAACTCTAAAAGCTTTGGGCGCAGCCTTGGTGTATATAAGAAAGTTATTTTTTTATCATATTTCATTCCCATTCATACATTCAAAATATTTCTAGTTTCTAATCTAATTAATTAAAATTTTCATAAATTTTACTATTTTCAGCGAAATAACAAATCTTTTTAGTAATATAATGAAATAAATCAGAGTAATTTTATATATATATGCGTACTGTACATAAATATAACTTATATACATCTTAATAGCACTGCATTAAGAAAATAGCTCAAACATAAATTCAAATTTATAAAACAAAACTAATTTTTTTAATATAATATTCAAAAGGACCTAACACTTTATAAATATTATTTTCATCTAATTTTGTATTTAATGCTTCACGAGACATAATTACTCCATATTGTAAAATAAAATAAAATAAATGAGGGAAATAAAGAAAATTACCTTTAATATTCTTCATTTAACAATTATTTCAGGTGAAAAAACTGTTTTTTTCTATAACAGATATAATTATAACAATAACAGTATTAACCCAAGTTTCACTTTAACATTTTTTATGTTTTACTGACTATAAGAGAACACAACTGATAATTCTCCTTTCTTTATCTTCCTTCCACTTTTAGTCTCCGATACCTTACCCACTCCCTTTTTTATTCCCCCTCCGTCTCCCCCCTCCAAACCATTCATCCTTCCCATCGGAGCTTGTCCCTCCCCTTTCCGCTGCTGTCTATTCCTTGATTTATACTTCTCTCATTTCCCCAATTCTCCCCCCCCCCCACCCTTCAACAAAACCTTCCCCTTGTTGCTGTTAACAATACTTTATATCCCTTCCCCCCAATATTTAAATCACTCCGATACCATCCCCACTTGTATGACCAACACAGAAAGGCTGATGATAGAAAGGGAAAATTTGGTTGTGGCATTCAGCGCATGCGCAGTAATATTAATATATATATCATCTATATATTCTACAATTCATTCTATATACATATAAATATTATATATATAAATGTATAACTTCTAAAGAGCAGAAAAGAGAGAGAATATATATGAAATGAAAAAGTTTACCGGCCTGCCATTCCAATAGTTTCATATACATTCTATAGTATATTGTTGTATCGAGTTTTCATGGATTTTGGACAGATTTCATTTTAGCCGTACTACCGCAAAAGTTGTGTGGAGAAATATTTTGACATATAAATATAGTTTGATTGACAGACAGCACGGGTTTTATAATCATGGACGTGCAAGAGGGGGGTGTAGGGTTGTCTTAGAATAAATCTCCTCCCCCTTTTTTCACCGCATAAAGGTTAACACTCCCTTGGCGAAACCCTGTTAACGCCACAGATCATAATACAAAAATGATAATCCAATAAAGCGATTCTAATGTGTTTTCTTTTTAGCGAACTTTTCTATGATTAGGGTAGGTCTGTACGTCCGTCTATGCGTACGTAACAGTTAGCTTTTTTTTTGGAAATTTAGGCAAGTTAGAATTTTACTATCGATTTTAAACTTTTCATAATGATTCCTATAACAATTAGGTACGAATAGAAAGCGTAGCATAGCAACTCTATTATAGTTATCAGAAAGTCTGTACTTGAAATGTTTTTATAAAACCGACCCTAGGAAAACAATATCACCCTCCCACCCCCCCCCCCCCTCCAAAATAAAATAAAATAAAATATTTACTTTTTAAAAATCCAAGTGCACATAAAAAATAAGTTTTTAAATGATTTAACTTGACAACCTTGTAAATATGTGAAAGAATGCATTTGATCAGAACATCTTTTTTTCTCCTCATCAAGTTTTTTTTCGTTTCTTTTCTCAAAAACTTTTCCTCATTCTACAATCCTTTTTTGAAAGCGAAGCTTTTCTTACATTTTCAGATTCGATACGTCATAAGAAAGCGAAGCAACTCTATCTATTATAATTACCAAAAAGCTCATAAGTTCATTTTAAACATGTTGCTTTTTAGTTTTTTTTACTTATTTTTTTCATGTTGATTCCTATAACATTAAGCCTATAAGCGAAGCATCTCTATAACAATAATCAAATCATTGTAAGTACGTTCATGTGAAGTATTTTATATTTTAGAAACTTAACTAAAGAAACTTTTCAGACTTTTAAATAATGTAAAATTTATTCAATGTTAAAAGGCCCTAACTCAAGATTTGTTAATATTCACTTTGTTTGCTTTGTTACGCTTCGTTTTTACGGATGGTACCATTCTTGTTTTCACTAACTTTATTGCATGTTCATCAATCTATCATAAATATTTTATTTTTGTGATTATTTTATTAATTTTATTAAAGGTTGTATTTATACAGAAGAACGTTTAAAAATAATATTAAAGAATATATTATTATTTTGACAACATAAAATACTCTGTTTAAGTCAACAAAAAAAAATTGCTCTTTATCCGGAAGACCTTGCCAGGTTTGCTGGTATCCTGCGCCTGCCAGGATAAAGAGATTTTAAAAAATTAAACTCTCAGTTATGTGTAATCCCTATATTTAAAAAGTCAGTTAGTTATAGAAAATAGGATAGAAAAAAATGGAGAGGTGGGAAGATGGTTGGTGGTTGTTCATCGCCCCATTCCACTCCGACAGTTAAGGGAACATTAAATAAGATCAAATGGAATTACTAAAACTTAACTGAGTACACTTTACAAAAGAAGAAAATGTTCTAGTCAAAGAATAGCTCCTTCACTAATGAGGAAAACTAAAATCTAATATTCAATATTTTATACACTTTCATTTCAATAACATGCTATGTGAATAAAATCATTAAAATCTAAAATTTAAAATTCAGTTCCTTGATTAAACACGCTTCAGCAAAAGATAAAATTATCCATCTTTCAATTTGCAGATAGCATGGAAATTCTATAAAATAATTAAATGCATCTTTTACCTTCTCTCATGCTAGAATATTTAGTCACAAATCTAAAGGGACAAGACAATAGCCGATATATTGATGAATATCCCCAATGATGAAACACAAAATTACACCTTCTATTAGATTAGTAGTGGGTGAAACGTTTGGACATTTAACTTAATTAAGCAATCAATCAAAATTTAATAAAAGTCTCCAAAGTTGTTGAGCGAACGAACAAGAAAACGATAATGTTCAACTTTGGGGACTAGTGTAATAAACAGCCTAATGTCCCCTCCCTCCTTGGCATTTAGTAGCAAAGCTATATATACAGTGTGTTTTTTTTTATGAGAACTTTTTTGAAAGCAATTTTACCCCACTTATAGTTATCAGAATTTAATGATTAATGGCTTATTTTCTTTGTTTTTTATAACTATTTATAGAACATCAAAAAAATATTTTAGTTTTTACTAAAAAAGTGCAGAAAAATCAAAAATTTAAAACATCTAAAAATGGTTTTAGCGCATTTTTCTCATGCTCGAATCTTCTACCCTTTGCAAGAATAGCTGCAAAACGCTTCAAAGTTGATATACAGAGTTAAAAATTAATACAGATACTTTTGGGGACATGTACTAGAACATATCACGGTTTGAAGGCCATATCTCAACCAAGGAGGGAGTACTGGCCACCCAAAGTTGACTACTGAAAATCCAATTTTTTTCTTGCAAAGGGTAGAAGATTTGAGCTTAAGAAAAATGCACTAAAACCATTTTTAGATGTTGACACCCAAGTTTAGATTTTTTATTTTACTATACTTTTAAATAAAAACTGAAATATTTTTTTAATGTTCTATAAATGGTTATAAAAAACGAAGAAAATAAGCCGTTAATCATTAAATTCTGATAACTATAAGTGGGGTAAATTTGCTTTCAAAAAAGTTCTCATAAAAAAAACACACTGTACATTATACATATATACCAACCATGACTGTAAGTCCCAGCGACTGTCCTTATTTATTTAGCTGGTTTTTTTTTTTAAAAAAGGCGTTTTATATTTCTTTATTAAGATCCCTCTGAACAAAAAAGTATCTACTCTATAACTCACTTTATCCGTCCACCCATAAAACAAAGGAAAAAAAGGGTGGTAGTTTTCCTAAGCTGCTACTTAAAAAGATTTTGGAAATTTCTTATGAAAATATAATGCTATCACACAAACTGGCTAGCGAGCACAGAATCTCCCCTTATTTTTTTAAAAAAAGAAAATTAAAATAAGGAAGGAGAGGTAATGTTTTTGCTTTAGGCCTAACCCCTGCAGGTTCTATACCATGCGTGCATACTACTGAGCATCCACTATAAGCTCCACCTGACATAAAATAAAACATAAACACTCGATAAAAGCGAAGCTTTTCTATAATAAGGGTCGGTCCGTCCGTCCGTACGTCCGTCACAGAGAGATAGCTCTTTTAGTTAATTTAGGCATGTTAAAATTGTCCCATCGATTTCAAACTTTGCATGGTGATTCCTATAGTAGTAAGGTACGATTAAGAAAGCGTAGCAACTCTATAAGCATTCCCAGAATGTCTGTACGTCCATTTTAATATGTTGATTTTTTTACTTTTTTAACAAAAAAATTTTATGTGATTTAATCATCCGATTGATCTGATTTTTGGTATATTGATTCCTGGGACAACAAAGTATAATGTTATAAGCGAAGCAACTCTATAATCAAGTCCTAAAAATGTAAGTATGTCCATAAAAATTATCCTGTATCAAGCAGTTTTTCAACAAATTTACATACAATTTTGCTTCGACTCTTAAACATTTATATTCAGATCCGACACAATACTAGTGTTAATTTTCGTTTGTCCTGCCGTTTCAGTGTTTCGCTTTTATGGATGTTGTCATCCTTGTTTTCTATGTGCACGGACTAGATACTTAAGAAAAAACATTGTTTTTTTGTCTAATCGGAATTTTTGATATTGAAATATATTTTGTTATCATCTCAGTGATTTGCTACTTATGCATATTATCCTCCTTGTAAGCTATAGTATTCCAATTTGAAATAATGTATAATTGAAATAATATATTGAACATTTTGAATATTAAGGCAGACGTATAAATCTTGATATTTGGGCTTATTCTTTCAATATTCTCAGAGAAGAAAGTAAAACTTTTTGCCCTAATATTACAGAGAGAGAGAGGGAACAATGGGCTGTTTATTACACTAGTCCCCAAAGTTTTATAATTATTTGTTAGCTTAATAAATTTTAGGACTTTAGTAAATTTTACTTGGTTCTAAAATTAAGGTAAGAGTTTAAACGTTTCAACCACTAATTTTAATCTACAGAAGAGATAATTTTGTGTATATCAATTTATCAGCCAGTGTCTTATCCCTTTAGACTCCTTATGATAATTAGGAAAATCACGAGGATGGCAGTATTCATAAAAAAACATAGCTCATCATATTGGATAAAGAAACAGTAACAATTTATTATAAGTCTAATCTAGAAATTTATCTCGGTAACCGCTCAACCAAATGGGCTCTACTCTTCAAGGATCATACCTATTGGTCCCGTGGTGGTTTTAAGCTATTTTCTTGGGGGTTGGGACCCCCCCAAAAAATGAAAATCTCCGACCTTCCCCAAAAAAAATGTTTTGAGGCAGTTACTTCCAAATAAATGGCAGCACCAGAAATACTTATTTTTTTTTAAATTACCTCTTGGGGCACAGCCCCTAGAGGCTAGTGGCGAATCCGCTAGTATCCCATAAAGTTATTGAGCATTTATGATTCTTACAGAAAGGTTTTAAGACGGACATACGCTTTCAACATTGTAAAAAGTAGCAGACATATTATCAACTAAAAGTCAACAACAAAAAGAAGAGAATTGAACCCAAAATTGATCTCAGGTGACAAAATGCAGAGCTTAGACGGATGGTTGAGTGAGGGGGGGGGGGGTGAATTATGTCTTTGTAGAGTTGAAGACTGGGGTATAAGAAGGGGATGGTTAGTTATAAAATGCCGTTTCTCGAAGTCGCACACGGTCATCCACAATGTTAGAAGGGTGACGCAAATTTCAGATCTCTGTTTTCGCGATTTGATTTACTTATCCTTATACTAAAGTAACAGGATGTCTGTGTGTTTGTGTGTCTGTGTGTTTGTACCCAAGGATCTCGCTAACCGCTGAACCGATCGGGTTCTCCTTAACAGGGTAGCTTCTCATAGGTCCCGGGAAGGATTATAGCTATTTTGGGGGAGGGTACCACCACCCTCCCAAGAGAAATCACAATAAAATCGAAAAAAAAACGAAATATTCCCGCCGCATAGTGTCGCTAGCGTAGTGGCGCTGCGTAGAAACATGAATTTTTAACAGCTGATCAACATAGACAAATTATTTCTCAAATTAGATATTTAAAATAAAAAAAAACATTTAAATGCCACTAGAGGCCTCTAAGGGCGTAGCCGCTAGTTTTCTATATAAGATGAAAACGATGCTTGCGAGATTATCTAATTCGCTATGATCTAAAGATGATTTTTTCTCAAATCGCGAAAAATGAGATGTGAAATTTGTGTCACCCTTTCAACATTGCGTATGATTACGTACGACTACGAGAAACGGCATTTTATTACTGTTCATCTAAGAAGGGGGGAGCAGGGGGGGGGGTGGTAAAGAAAAGAAAAGAGAGGCAAGGAGGAAACAAACTTAATCTTAATTCTGTGGAAACATCACGCAAGCTAAACTTTTCAACCTCAACTTGAAACATTACCCCACAGCTAGATAACATTTAGTCTTATAAATACAAATATCTATAGGATAAAGGTTTGGTTTATTTGTTGAAATTATCTCTGTAACGGCATGGATTAATATGTGGGAGTTTTAATCATAATATAGAAATATACCATGAAACTAGAAATATATATAAAACAAAACAAGGATGACATTAACACTTTGAGAATGTCAGAACTGAATAGCTCAGTGGATATTTTCGTATAAGGTAAATTTAATTTTTATCCATTGTAGCGAAGATTTTCTGGTATCGTTTTTTGTCTAAGCAAATGAATTTAGAACATTTTTTTTTCATTTCCACAATTATCTTTCAATAAAATGCCTCATAAAATCTTTTGTTTTAGAATCTTGATTAAGTTTTTGTACTTTTAATTTTTTTAAAAACTAGCAGTTGCGCCCCGATCATCTAGGGGCTCTGTATTCAAATAGTCAAGAAAATAGCAAGGATTAAATCTGAAATTAAATTAGCCTAAAACAATCCAGGGACCTATGTGAAACTTCCCTGTAAAGAAGAACTTAATCAGTTTAAGCTTTAGACTTAGTAATTTATATAATAGAATAAGAAGAAAAGAACAAACCATCATGGATGAATTACGAACAAAGGGATTTAAAAAGTAGATGTCATAAATCAAGAATAGATTTTAAAATCCCATAATCCTTTTTATATTCTTTATATTTACATTTTTTACATTACTGACATACCCGCGGACCAAAAAAAAACCAAATTATTAGATGCTCATTGGTAGAGGGAATCTTAAGCCGTCTATTTTGAATAGCAGCCAAGAAAATCACATTTCTCTAATATCTTTAAGGACTGACGGACAGACAAAGTGAATTGTTGAGTAGCTTCGCTACTAACAATATGGAAAAAATACCTAAATAATATTTTTAGTGTTAAAACAAAAAATAAGAAATAAACTTTTTTTTATTGTTTGGACTCTGAAAACAAAACTTTATGTTTGTAAATAAAATACAAGAAAACTTTGTGAATAACTATAAAACTAGAAAGGTCAGTGTTATCTAGCAGGGAGATAAAGGGATAAGACAATGGTAGATAAATTGATTTACATCCCCAATTATAATACTCAAGAAAACCTTAGATTACAATTAATGATTGAAATGTTTAGACACTCAACTTAATAAATCAACAAATCAAAATTCATCAAAAATCCGCAAAATTGTTAAACCAACGAATATGAAAACTTTATTATAAAACTTTGGGAACTTGTGATTTTAACACTCTTTCTCTCTCTCTGTTTATCTATTTTATTCTGAAGAAAAAGGAATACCTGATTCCCTCAAGTTCATAATAATAAAGTAGGTAGAAGACAAACAGATTTCAAGAGTAAAATATTTCAACAGTTAGAAACTGCATGTCAGCAAAATCAGGACGTCACAATTACAGAAATAATGATTAGAGGGGGGGAGGGGGGACTTATAAGACTTAAGGGGATTCATAGGATTTTAAATCAGGAGTAGAACGCTAAAATTTGGCATGGCATTTCCTCTATTAGGGTACAATATTGAACAATTTTGATAAAAAGGCGGCGAAACCGCCTCTGCCGCCGAAAACCGCTGTATGATGCCGATCTTTTTTGCTGTGCAAAAATAAGCAAAAACGGTAGTTTTCAGCGCCATGCTTTTTTTAGCTTGTAATGCTGTGCATGTTAAGGATATAATTGTCCAAGTCTAAATAGAAATATATTTTCATGTCAGAATAATCATTCATTGCATCGTATTATAAACAGCTTTTTGCGGATAGAAAAATGTACGAGCTAAAAAAAAAGAAAACTGGATATAATACGATGCTATACATAATTTTTCAGCATGGCTGAGAATGGGTTCTAATCTATAAGGTATCAATCGGTTTCGAAGCCATACTGGAAATAGATTTACATAATTCTGTGAATTTAAAAATAGATAAATTTTGAGAAATTATTGTTAAAGATTCTACCATCAACGCCAAGATAAATAGTACAAGTGAGGTCTACTACGGGGATCTACAGGGAAAGGACAATGACCGATAAATTGATGTATATTCCCAATAATGATACTGTAGATTAAAATAAGTGGTTGAAACATTTGAACAGTCAACTAAATAATTCAACCAATCAAAATTCACTGAAGTCCCCAAAGTTGATAAGCCAACTAATAAGAAAACGTTACCATAAAACTTTGGGGGCTAGTTTAATAAACAGCCCAATGTCCCCTCCCTTCCTGGGTTTACTCCCAGGGGAAAAATTTCGGGGTTAACTCAAATTATTATCAAAAGATAAAAGAAAAATTTTGTGTAGATCAAATTTTCAGAAAATATAATAGGTCACAAGAACTTTTAACATTTAAAGTGAATTAAATTCTTATTTTTCAAAGAATCTATTCCATCTTTCTATCAAATTATTGCAAAGTTTGGATCAACTGCAGTTCACGTTAAATTATTGCTGGTAACGAATATTTTCTAAAATCAATGAATTTTAAATGCTGCTAGCTGCCAAACGGCAGAACGTACAGTTCATGACCGCACACTGTTTTAAGCGGCATAAGAAGGCCTACAAATAATCTGGAATAGCCATAAATCAATAATGCATAATTATCTCGCAGTGCAGAGAAATGCGCGAAAAAGACCTATTTTACGCGTTATTATATTTCCAATCTCCTCGTGCATCTGAATCCTAACATCAGAGAATCAAGGCTACATGCATAAATACATACATACATTTTACGCGTTTTTTCTTCAATCAAGCTTTCCCTGTGCATCATTGGTTCTTGGCTATTCCAGATTATTTGTAGGCCTTCTTATGCCGCTTAAAATGGTGTGTAGGTATGATCTGTACATTCAGCCGTTTGGCAGCTAGCAGCCTTTAAATTTCATAGATTTTTTGGAAATATTCGTTACCAGGATTATTTTACCGTCAACTGCAGATGATCCCAAAGTTTTGTTGAAATAGATATTGAGAGATGATCTTTCCTTCACGAAATGCAAACTTAAGTTTAGAAAACGTCGGCTCAAAATTTTATTGCATTTTAAGGTGATGCACATCTGAAATAAAATCAGTCAGCATAAACAAATTTTGACCACTCAAGTATAAATCAACTTTATTTAAAATTACATTTCTTATATATTGGCCAAAAAATGGAAAATTGCATGAAATTGATAAAAAATGTATTTTTATGTTTCGTTTTCATGATAACATAAGTAGAAATATAATACAGGGAGGAAGAGATATTGGGCTGTTTATTACAATAGTCCCTAAAGTTTTGAAACATCGTTTGCTGAACAACCTTGGGGACTTTTATTGAATTTTGATTGGTTGGTTCATATAGTTGTGTGTTCAAACGTTTCAACCACTTATTGTAATCTACTGAAGGTGTAATTTTACATATCATCATTGATACTGCACATCAATTTATAGGCCATTGTCTTATCCCTTTAGATCCCTGAGAAATATACCAGTTCCTTCTTACAAAACATCACGGTTAAGAGAACCAAATTGGACTGGCAGGTAGTGGGATTTTAAATGACAGTGGTAGCCCGTGACTTCGGCATCTAGGGGCTAACAAAACTGGTTTTAATCTTATAATTGTACATTTTTGGATCTAAACTAAAAACTGGATCTATTGCGATACGATACATAATTTTTCAGTGTGGTTGAGAACCGGTTCTTATCCACCGGATATTAATCGGTTTCGAAGCCACACTGGAAAATATAGTAATTACCTTGATACATAATAAATATCGAGAAAAAAAACTTATTTGCTATATTCTGCTTTTCAGGGTTCGATAGCTGTGACCGTTTATTTGCATGTTCTTTTCGAAATTTTATGATTGATCTTATATTATGCTGTATACTATTTTATAAAGTACTAAGGTTTTTTGTCTGAAGCTTAAGATTTCAATAACTAATAAACTATTTGAATTCTCCTTTATGAAGAAGGTCCACATAGGTCACGGAAAAGTTTTAGGCTATTTTAATTATGGATTTAATCCTTGGTTTTAGGCTATTTTTCTCTCTCCTATCTTCCCTTTTGTATATAGAGCCCTCTAGATGCTAGGGGTGCAGCCACTAGTAAAATAAAATTGGTTATGACTAAAACATTATCGATATTCTAATGAAATTATTAAGCTAATAAAAACAGTTCTATATTGAATGATCTATTAGATTATTGCACTTTTTAAAAAGCGGTCTATTTTATCAATCCGTAGATTTCCAACCTTTTAAAAAGGCGGTTGTCGCCCCCTACTGTCTTCCTTTATTAATGTATTGTTTGCTTCATACAAACACATACAATATAATAATAATAATCTTTCTTTCTATTTATGTATGCAACTTTTATGAGAGTGTTGTCTCCCTGGGGTGTGGTACTTGCCTCATACAGTGTTGGGTATGAGTAGTTTACTATTTACTAGAGTGTTGTCTCCCTGGGGTGTGGTACTTGCCTCACACAGTGTGGGGTATGAGTAGTTTATTATTTACTAGAGTGTTGTCTCCTTGGGGTGTGGTACTTGCCTCATACAGTGGGGGACATGAGTAGTTTAGTATTTACTAGAGTGATGTCTCCCTGGGGTGTGGTACTTGTCTCATACAGTGTGGGGTATGAGTAGTGTGTTGTCTCCCAGGGGTGTTGTACTTGCCTCATATAGTGTGGCGTATGAGTAGTTTACTATTTACTAGAGTGTTGTCTCCCTGGGGTGTGGTACTTGCCTCATACAGTGTGGAGTATGAGTAGTTTACTATTTACTAGAGTGTTGTCTCCCTGGGGTGTGGTACTTGCCTCATACAGTGTGGGGTATGAGTAGTTTACTATTTACTAGAGTGTTGTCTCCCTGGGGTGTGGTACTTGAATCATACAGTGAGGGGAAATGAGTAGTTTACTATTTACTTGAGTGTTTATTCCATAGTATGAACAGTTTATTCTTGGGTGTGATTATTGCCTCAATCATCCACCGTGACTCACTCTGCTCATACTTTATCTCGTCCTCACTAAGCGGGAGTATACTTATGTGACTCAATTTGCTCATACTTTATCCTATCCTCACTAGACAGGAGTATACTCATGTGCCTTACTCTACTCATACTTTATCCTGTCCTCACTAGACAGGAGTATACTCATGTGCCTTACTCTACTCATACTTTATCCTGTCCTCACTAGACAGGAGTATACTCATGTGACTTACACTGCTCATAATTTATCCTGTCCTCACTAGACAGGAGTATACTCATGTGACTTACTCTGTTCATACTTCGCCTGTCCTCACTAGACAGAAGTATACTCATGTGACTTACACTGCTCATACTTTATCCTGTCCTCACTAGACAGAAGTATACTCATGTGACTTACACTGCTCATACTTTATCCTGTCCTCACTAGACAGGAGTATACTCATGTGTCTTACTTTGCTTATACTTTATCCTGTTTTCACTAGACAGAAGTATACTCATGTGCCTCACTCTGCTCATACTTTATCCTGTCCTCACTAGACACAAAAGTATGATAAACAGATGGATATATAAACACTTATTTCTTCTGGGAGTATATGTGTGTGTGTGTCATACTTTATCCTGTCCTCACTAGACAGGAGTATATTCATGTGTCTTACTCTGCTCATACTTTATCCTGTCCTCACTAGACAGGAATATACTCCTGTGCCTTACTCTGCTCATACTTTATCCTGTCCTCACTAGACAGGAATATACTCCTGTGCCTTACTCTGCTCATACTTTATCCTGTCCTCACTAGACAGAAGTATACTTATGTGACTTACACTGCTCATACTTTATCCTGTCCTCACTAGACAGAAGTATACTCATGTGACTTACACTGCTCATACTTTATCCTGTCCTCACTAGACAGGAGTATACTCATGTGTCTTACTTTGCTCATACTTTATCCTGTCCTCACTAGATAGGAATATACTCCTGTGCCTTACTCTGCTCATACTTTATCCTGTCCTCACTAGACAGGAATATACTCCTGTGCCTTACTCTGCTCATACTTTATCCTGTCCTCACTAGACAGAAGTATACTCATGTGCCTTACTCTGCTCATACTTTATGTTGTCCTCACTAGACTGAAGTGTACTCATGTGACTTACTCTGCTCATACTTTATCCTGTCCTCACTAGACAGAAGTGTACTCATGTGACTCACTCTGCTCATACTTTATCCTGTCCTCACTAGACACAAAAGTATGATAAACAGATGGATATATAAACACTTATTTCTTCTGGGAGTATGTGTGTGTGTGTGTGTGTGTGTTAGTGTTTGTCGGATACATAATTTATGTAAATAACAAGGACAACTGTTTTCCTAAATCAGATGAACTTTGGCATATTATAAGGTGAATTCTTACCCTTATAAAAAAGTTCAGGTTAGGTTTTGACGTATTTAATCGAAATTATATATATTTTATTCACTTTTATCCTCATGAAGTAATATACTATTTTAATATTTTTGACAAATTATTTTTGCTTTTATGTTTTTGAAAATTATTACAATAAGAAATTGCGTCACACATTAAAGCATACATCATTAACACACAAAAAACACATTATATTTATAATAATTTTGATAAAAGAACCAATATCAAAATAAAATAAAAAATTTTTGTGTAAAAACTAAAAAAAAATGTTCCATTTTTGTCAATTATTTATGAAAAGCACAAAACATTTTGTCATGAAAAAAAGAAATATAAAGGCATTAAAATTTTTTTTAAAAAATAATTGTTATTTCCTTAACCAAATCTATAGTACAGCGTTATAAACTAAACTCTCCATAAATAAGTCCTAAAAATGTAATCATATCCTTAAACAGTATCCTGAATTTAAGCAGTTTTGCAACAAATTTACTTATATATATTTACTTATATTTGTTTAAACTTATATATTTATATTATCTTTATTCAGTTCTGACACTCTACACGTGTTAATGTTCGTTAGTCCTACCATTTCAGAGCTTCACTTTTATGGATGTTATCCTCCTTGTTCCAACAAGGTTATGGGGTTTGGGTAAATAGGTCATTCATAGATAGGTAATATCAATAATATGTATATGCTGATTAATAATCCCTATATGAAAGTAAAAGGATGTCTGTGTGTAGAGGATGTAGTTCTCCTTAACAGTTAAACTTCTGATAGGTCCTGGGAAGGTCTATAATTATTACACCTCCACTCATTTAAGAAAAATTGCCCCTAGAAAATTTAATTTAAAGTTGTGTGTCGATTTCCCTCAAAACCTTAACTTAAGCACCACAAGAGGACTCTCATTTTTGCCAGTAAAATTTTATATTTTAATTTTTCTTTTGTATATTTAATCTCTAATGTCTGAAGTGCATAAAAAGTGGTAGTTTATGTTGAAAATCATCATATCCTTCACTCTCTGTATAGCAGACAAATTTATGCGTGATAAGAACCATTATCCATCCAAGAGATGAAAGTATTTTTGAATTGTAAACTATCCACACAGAGACAGAGAGGGGACAATGGACTGTTTATTACACTAGTCCTTAAAGTTTAATAATAACGTTTTCTATTCGTTGGCTTAACAACTTTTTTGAACTTTATTGAATTTTGATTGGTTGGTTGGTTAATTAAGTTGAGTTTCAATCATTTCAACTAGCAATTTTAATCTACAGAAGGGGTAATTTTGTGTATCATCATTGGGGATCTATCTCGAATTTTTGTAAGAATAGCTATCCTGTTTTATATTTTAACACTCAAAACAATATATGACAAAACCTGTCCTTCGATATTTTGTGGCATAACACGTTGCGCATCCGCTCGTTTTCGGGAAGGATATAGGTTTGAATCTAGGCCTTTCACCGCTAATAACTATGGTTCCTACTGCTGCTATTTCAAGTGCGCGACAATAATAGTTGGAGGAATACAGGCGCAACTCAATGCCATGCACAGTAAGGACTTCCAGACAAGGCTCATACAATCAAAGAGTTTGGAGTGTCTGAAGGACGTTATAATTCACTTTACTAGAAAGATTTTATCAATTGATACGAAATAAGACCTTTAGGTGAAACCCATCCTCTAATAGAGGTTATCCAGGTAAGGTGTTATACAAAAAGCATCATCTTGTGCCTTTGTTATGCCACAAAAATAAATGATATTTCTTATATTTATCCTTTAGCATAAAGAGGGGGAGTCATAATTAAGAACGGTTTGACTTAATAAGCGCATTTGACTAAACGGTTAAATACAACTTTACGAAAAATGCGCGAAAAAAATTATACCTTTTATAAAAGGAATGTAACTTAAACAAAAACATACTCCTTTTTCCACTAGAAACATAGATAAAGACTTACCTAAAAATATATATAATTATATTGTGACACTTTTCTGATAAAAAAGTAAAATTTAAATAAATTCAAGCAATGAAATTGTAGAAAAATTGTTTTAATTTGGACAAAATATATAATTTTATGACGTCAATCTAAAATTTAAACCACACTTGTCAAATGTGATTTAGGATTATTAATTTTTGTATTTGATGAGTTGGATTGTTACTGTTGAATGTGAACATTGAAAATATAACTAAGAGAAAGATAATTTTGTTTATCATTTATTAGCGACTTATTACAATATAATAAGATTACTATAATAAAAAAGTGTTTTATACTATATAATGAAGCATAAATCCTATACTAATTATGTTTAATATGTACGTATGTACATATAATACATACAGGGTGTCATAAGTCTTATAATAACGTTTTTTAATTCGTTGACTTAACAACCTTTGGGACTTTAATTGAATTTCGATTGGTTGGATCATTTAGTTGAGTGTCCAAACGTTTCAACCACTACAAAAGGGGAAATTTAGTGTATCATCATTGGGAATGAACATCAATTTATGCGCGAATTTAGCGGTGGAACATAACGGAAGGACGTTACTCAGTTTAACTTTAGAGAAACTTTGCTTTAATCCCCAATAACACAGAGGTTCTATATACAAGTTTATTTATACACAAGCACAACAATACTAAATTTAATTCTGCAAAATTAGGATGGGTTAAATAGGATAATATTAGATTCCTTCCCTTTATATATTTTCGGGGAAGGAATCAACAACACAAAAGAAAAAAGTTGTATTTATGATTTAAATATTATAGAACATAAATAACATTATTATCTATAGGCCTCAAAGTGAAAAACTATATCTTAATTCTGTCTTTGTGCCACTATTCACTATAAAAATGGATATAGAATACATGGATATTTTGAGAGATTCATTCTCTAATAAAATGTTTCTCCCATCTGGCTAATATAACAACTATACCCCATACCCTCTCCCAACAGAGGTACGTATTGACCCATATCTGAGGACTGTATTAGCAACCTAAATCAACGAAATTTTCCTGTCACAATAATCATGTATTAAATATCCATTTAGTGCAAAAACTGAATAATTTTGGTCACCCTGTAGATGGTTGTGTTGGGGGTATATGTAGATATATAAGACTAAACTACCGCATTTGCCTTCCTATCCATAATTTTATCCTAACTGCAGATTTTTACACAAATCTTATACATAGGGAGGGGACAATGGGCTGTTTATTACACTAGTCCCCGATGTTTTATAACAACCTTTTAACATTTTTTTGGTTTAACAACTTTGGGGACTTTTATTGAATTTGATTGGTTGGTTTATTCAGTTCGGTGTCCAAACGTTTCAACCACTGATTGTAAGCTACAGAAGGGGTGGTTTTGTGTATCATCAATAGGGTTTGTACATCAATTTATCTGCAATTGTCTTTAGATCCCTCACATTTACCCTGTATGGTATAGTTTTAAAGGCGAAGATTTTCTATAATTAGGAATAGCTAACTGATAGCTCTCTAATCGTTAATTTTGGGCAGTTTTCTCTGCATTTTGAAAAATAGTAATATTTTGGTCTGAAGCCAAAGATCTCGGAAAATTTCCTCCAAATTAGTCGTACTTCATAAATGTCTTGGGGTGAATTTAGGCTATATTCCTGGCCTCAATTGAACTCCTCTAGACTAGGGGCGAAGCAACTAGTAATTTATAGTATATTAAAAATAAATGTTATTTTTAAAAGAGGAAACGTTAGCGCAAATTTATACAAATTACAGTGGCGTGCGAAGCACTTTGTCTAGGGGGGGGCATTTTGAAGATTTTGTAAAATTTTGCCCCTGTGCATTTTGATTATATATACTAATTTTAAATAAGGGCGTTTAAACGGGTGGGATTATTTGATTATGGGCATTCTAGTCCTTATCCCTTCTTCCCCATTCCTTTCCCCCATCCCTATTTCCCATTTATATCCCCCATCTCTTCCCCCCCCCCATCTCTTCTCCCCCATCCCTTCTCCCCACCCAGCAATGACCGAAGGGAAGGGAGCTAGAAAGCATCGTCGAAAAAATAGTACAGAAGATAAATTAACCTTTCCCCCCCCCCCTCCACCAGAAAACATTTTTTATGGGTGGAAGGTGATGTTATGAAATCTCAGCAGGAAGGATGAATAACCGATTCATCGGGGGGGAGATAAAAAACTCATTTTGGAAATAATTTACCAAAAATTAACCTAATATGTAAAAATGATTTTAAATATTTCTTTATTGTATGACAACAATTATGACAACATCTTTAAGTAGCAAAGCACAAAAAAATCATTAATAAGAATACAGACAAGTAGATTTAAAGAGCATCTGTTGAAATAAATATATATAAATATATTATATATATTATGAAAATGTAAATGTCACAAATCCTTTTTCATGTATGTTGTGTGATGACAATGAAAGTAAATTACATACTGGATGCTCGAAACAGTGAGAAATTATATTTTTTTAAATATTATAATCCACAAAAAAAAATATCATACCATAAAAACCAAAGATATAAAGAACTTTGTAAAAAATAAAAAAATTACTTGTCCTTTCATCTACAGATATAAAAATCTATTAGAAATATGGAAAACTTTGGGGTATAGTCTCTTTTGTGGCAACGCCTCTTAAGGGGCATTTTGTCGTATTTTCATAGTAGCTTTTACTAGGTTATTCTAGGTTAAGTTAGGTCAGGTGATTTCCCCGCAGGGTTAGGCAATTGGCCCTGCAGGAGCTATAAATAGGTGAAAAGCTACTGTGAAAATACTACGAAATGCAACTTAAGAGGCAATGTCACAAAAGGAACCCGAAATTTAAAAGATAAAAATAGCCAAAATGTCCTGAAAAGCAGTCCGACCTCAATGAATTTTTAATAGTTAATTATACTCCATAATCATGGGAATGTTAACATTAAGTTTTAGCCTTCTATCTTTAATTGCAGTTGAAAAAATCACATTTCCCCCTTAGCATTACGTACTGACAGCCATAGTGAATTATAGAGAAGCTAAAAAGTTATATCAACATATCCTACCCTCTTTAAATGGCACTTTAAAACTGTTAATTTTTGATTAAGTGGTGTTTCCAAGGATTTATAAGGGCGGTGCGTGAAGCGCATCTAAAAATATTTACTCCCCATTTGAACCAAAATATAAAAAAACATGTCTTTTTGTAAGGGTATGTACACAAAAAAAATGATAAACTTATCCTGAAAATAATATGACATCATATATAGTTATTCATTTAGACAGACATACAGTGTTGAGAAAAAGGCTTAGATAAATATCAACGCTGTTTCTTTTTTATATAAAATAACTTTTTAATTAAATATTTGTTGTTTACACATGTTTTTATAGAAATAAAAACAAAATATACTATGTGATAAAAAGCAGAAACCATTTGGAAGGCCACGAAGCGCAAATTTTTTTCTTCAAATATGCAGGGAGGGAGGGATTTTTGGGCTATTTATTACACTAGTTCCCAATATTTCATATAAAATTTTTGGGTATAGTCCTTTCCACGACATCCCTCCATAAGGAGCGATTCTTCGTATTTTTCACAGTATCTTTTCTCCTATTTCTAGCCCCTGCTGGGGGCTCTAACCCTGCAGGGCCAATTACCTAACCCTTTGGGGCAATCACCTAACACAATATAACCTAACCTAACCTAAAATAACCTATAAAAAGCCATTTTAAAAATACAAAGAATCGTTCCTTATGGAGGGATGTTGTGGAAAGGACTATACCCAAATTTTCTTATTCATTGGCTCAACAACTTTGGGGACTTTAATGGAATTTGATTGGTTGGTTAATTAAGTCGAGTTTCCATACATTTCATCCACTTATTGTAATCTATATAAGGGGTAATTTTGTGTATCATCATTGGGGATGTACAAAATTTCTTTGGTAAAAAGTTTATATTATACAAAATAAAATACTTCCTATTACCTGGTTTGTTATGTTCAGTGAAAAAAGACTATAACCTAATTTCTACATTAATTACAAAATTTGGTAAGGTTAAATGAGTAGTAACTGTCTGTTTGGCGCAAAGCGCCAAAAATTTTTTTGTTGAGTATTTCTTGACCTTTTATTTGGAAACTGGGATAGTTTTGCTTTTTGTAGGGTAGGGGGCAAAAAGGAACATTTTTGTTGACCAGGGGGGGGGGGGCAAAATGGGGCATTTTTCAACATTTTTCAACAATAAAAATCGCCGATATATTTCACTTTCATAATGCGATGTCCGAACTATTTTTATTTCTTTAATTTATTATCTTTTATTTTTCCTCCAAAATGTGTAAATATTAAAATAATTTTACATTGAAGTAATATGACAAAATATTTTATTTTTGCCACAAAGACTTGAGTACATAATAGAATTTTCCTGGGAGGTAGGAGACATTGGGCTGTTTATTACACTAGTCCCCAAAGTTGATTAATAACATTTTCGTCTTCGTTGGCTTAACAACTTTGGGGACTTTTGATTAATCAGTTCTTTAAGTTGAGTTTCAAAACGTTTTAACCACTCATTGTAATCTAAAGATGGGGTAATTTTGTGTATTCTCATTGGGGATGTACATATATCTATCGGCCATTGTCTTATCCCTTTAGATCCCTGAGAGTTTCCAGTGTAACATAATAAAATCTTTTGTTTGCTTCCTTTTCATAAGAGTCATATTAAATTCTATCCAGCAAACATTATCTAAAATAGTGTGATGTCTGTTCGTCTGTTAACATCCGTTTTCCGACGGTCTGTCCGTTCGTCCGCTGATTTGTTTGTCCATCCATCTGTCCGCCTGTCCATCTTTTCGGATAAAGCTTAAGATTTCGCTAGCAGCTGAAAAAACCTTTTCAGGTTTTTACATATAAAGGGTTAAGGCTCTCTTCTTTGAGGGGGGGGGGTGAGGAAAACTCCCCTTCTTGAAATAAAATAAGGATGCTAATGTTGCTTTTTTCACCTGTGGACATTGTGATTTAAAAGTGGTGATTTTCTTTTCAGTTAACTTGTTATAGCTATGACACTTTAAAACATTTTTGCTCTAGTTTTGTATAATACATACTCCATACTTATATGTATATCAATACATTTCATATAATATATAACCATTCCACTTTATTTTATTCAATCATTCTAAGGCTTAGCTATACCAATGTTTTCTTATCATATGAGTGAAGCATCCTAAAGCAAAGAGAGAGAGAAAAAGAAAAAATCTTTTTTCTTTCTTGTCTGTATTTTTTATGAATGTATGAATTATACATATTATATTGATATAAGCATGTGAATAAATAGTTTTTTTTTCTAGAGCATATAAGATACATATATTTAGAGAGAGGGGGACAATGGGCTGATTATTATACTAGTCCCCAAAGTTTTATGATAATGTTTTCATATTCGTTGCCCTAACAATTTTGGGGACTTTAGTGAGTTTTAGTTGGTGTCTAAACTTTAGAAAAATAATAATTTTAATCAACAGAAAGGGTAATTTTGTGTATTATCATTAGGGATGTATATTAATTTATCTGCCATTGTCTTATCCTTCTAGATCCCTGCACATATTAATATTTATATATTTTTTATTCTGAAACATTCATTGTCAGTAATCAAAGCATGTTCTTTAGAGTTCAGCTTCACTTATTCTGTTTGTATAGAATCCCATGAAGATACATTTCATATGAGCCAGAGATGGGTTTTTGAAAGATGAATGCCGCGTTTTTTCGACATTTTTTTGACATTGATTGATTGAACGAAGACGATAGGATTTCAACAGAGTATACAACTTAAGAATTCAAAATTTTAAAATTATTATTTTAGCCATTTGTACAATGTCTAATACAGCTCTAAAAAGATGCATTAATAAATATGCAGCCAAAATGGATTTAATATAATTTGTTTTTCTTCTATGAAGGCCGTACCAAATAAAGCGAAAAAAATAAATAAATAGTTGTATACTCTGTTTAAATTTCATCTTTCAAAAACCCATCTCAGGTACAAATTGAACAATGATGATATTACATGATGAATGAGATATGACAGGGAAATACCAGGCAGGGAGGGGACATACAGGTTAAACTTTGAATCTTGTCATTAATTAGTAATTGGTTGGTACAAAGTGTCAGTGTGGAAACATGTCAACCAATAATATTAATGCATATCTATCCCCTAAGGTCACTAGGAAAAACAGAATTTTCTGCTTCACAGAATGGGGTGTTAAATATCCAGGGAGTAAAAATGGATCAAACAAAAAGAAATCGTCTAAAATTTTTTTAGAAAAGTGAATTAGGGCAAGTTTTTTATTGTCAAGGAAGTTAATTATAAACTTATGATTATTTGTAAAACCAAACTTAATTATATACGTCAATTATTAGAAGAAATATACCTATGGGTTTAGTCCCTTTCGTGGAAATGCCTCTTAAGGGGGGATTCGTCGTATTTTCAATCTGGCTTTAAAAAGGTTATTTTACGTTATATTAGGTTAGGTGATTGCCCCACAGGATTAGGCAATTAATCCCTGCATGGTTAGAGCCCTCCGCAGGGGCTTGAAATAATAGAAAAGCTACTGTGAAAAGAAACGCCCCTTGAGGGGCGTTGCCACGAATGGACTATACCCGAATGTATTTCCCCTCAATAACCTATCCCTTACCGCCGTCAAATATAAGTCAAAATTCTCTTTGAAGCCGACAGAAATTTTTTTCTATTTTGATCCTGACAGGTAAAGATTTGAAGAACTTTTTATTTGGAAAAGTATTAGCGTATAAATTGTAACTGGACAAAGTGTCTCAAAAAACAGCCATGTGACTTTATTAAAATGAGGGATTATTGATCTCTTTTTTTAGGGATTTTCTTTCCTACTTTTCCTCTCATCTCCCTCATATTTATGACGTCACATGGCTGATTTTTGAGACACTTTTTCCAGTTACTATAGAATTATCTTTCCATAGCTCTGCACCGAGGGGGGTCATGAAAAGTTTTTAGGGGAATTTGTCTAAGATAATTGACCTATACCCAATTAAACCAATTCAAAGTCTATTGGTGAAGCCATTTTAAGGATTAAAAGTTAATTAACAGGTTGTCGTGATACTTTACTCTTTAATGCCTGTCCGTCCGTCCTTCAGAAAGATGCGGTTTAGACTGATAATGAAGTTATATAAAATTTCCCCGCCCAATGTGCCTCTACCCTAAACCTAACTTTTATGCATAGTGGATATGACTTACTTGGCAAATTTGTAAGAAATGTTTGTGATTTTTAAAGTAGCTATCTATAGTGCCCTAGCAAAATGGGGATAGATGTCACTGCTTTTATTGACGTCAGGAAATACCCTACATCCTATCTCTTTTCCAGGGGGTTTCTTTCCCCCTTTCCTTTCTATTTCTCTCTACTATGACGTCATTTTTAAAAACCTGCAGCCAGCTTATCTAAATTTGAATAGTATCAATAGATCCTGAAAAGTTATTTTTTCTTGATATGTTACTTGTTCCTGAAAATTGTATGAATAAATTAAAGTATCTCTAGCTGTATAATTCAAAGACTTTTGAGAATGGTCATCTCACCTATAACACAAATACAGGGTGAATTTTAAATATGTTGTGCACCAGATTTTCAATGTATTTTGACACAATAAATTTTTTCAACCCCAAAATGACTTTTATATTTAAGATTTTACACTATTTTAGTTGATATGAAGGCAATTATTGATTTATCTTGTTTCATAAAAGTCCTATTCTCTTTTAACTTTATATCAAACTTTTTTACCAGGTTTTGGTAATACTGAAAATAACCATAATTTTAAAATAAAAAAGATTGTCTTTTGACACAAAATGTTTTTAAAAATTAAACTGGTAAAGGACTAAACTTTGTGAATAAAATTATATGGTTTGTTTTTTATATCACATGCACTGTTTGTTTTGTGTTTGAAAAGTGGGTTAACTTATCTGTTAATAGATTCTCTTTTCGAAAAATTTCCAGTCCAGGTTTTATTTAGTTACAAAACGTACACAATAAAGTATTTAAAATATAAAATATTTGAGCATTTTCTCTAGCCAAGCGCTCCATGTGCATCTTGATTCTTGGCTATTCCAGATTATTTGCGGACTTTTTTGGTAGGTTATCACGATGAGCTCTCTTAACCTGCAAGTTAAGACACTTGCCCCTTAACAGCCTATATAGTTATTGCAAAATGTAAACTGCCATTCAAACGAATTTCTTTTTATTTCTGACTATATTGATATGTTAAAAGTCTAAAAAAACATTTTGCACATATAACCTATGTATATTAACATTCTATAAACTTTGCTTTTGCAATACAAAGTTTTTTCATTGTTTTTAATATTTCCTTTTGTTGTAAAACTATCATTGATATGAGAAACTTAAAGAGGTTCTAAATTATTCATGTCTCAACACAAGTATATATATAAATGTATATGTGAAGTGTATGTTAGATCTGTTCAATATTTTTCATCATTTTCTGTGCTTGTATAATTCTAGAAAACTCAAATTTTGTGTCATTTTAATAATCTCATAAGCTTCATAGCAGAGAGAGATAGGTGACAATCGGCTGTTTATCACACTGGTCCCAAAAGTCTTATAATAACATATTTGTTGGCTCAGCCTTGGTAACTGTTATTGAATTTTGATTGGTTGGTTCAAGTTGGGTATTCAAACGTTTCAACCAGTAATAGTAATCTACTGAGGGGGTAATTTTGTGTATCATCATTCTGGATTTAAATCAATTTATTGGCCATTGTCTTATCCCTGGCTTTATAGTAAGGCTTAGGGTGACTAATTTATTATTTTAATGCTGAGGCTGAGGCTTACTGGGTGGCTTAGTCCGCCGCTCGGTTGCTTTAAAAGCCGTTAAGTGTTGCTGGTTGTGGTGAGTGAGGCTGAGTTAGCTGATTCTAGCAAAGCTTAGGGTGGCTACTGGCTAATTAAAAAATTTAGTGTCTTTGGCTAAGAAGCCACTGTACTAACGCCTTCCCTGAGGATTCTATAATTTAAATACACAGAGTAAAAAATCTCTTTTGAGCCAACTTCAATGCTATTTTTTTTCGAATTGTACAGGTCTACTTTATATATAAGCCATATACATATAACCAAACAAAAACTTGCAAAAAAATTCTGATCTAAAACAATGATTTCATTCTTTATGTGATTTATTTTATAATAGTTAGATAAAACTAAACAGTTTAAGTAAATAATAATAAACCAATATTGTTTTAAAAAGAATTTTTTTGAGGGGGGGGGGGGTCTTAAGGCAATTTCTCTTGGAAGTGTGGTAGTACCCTCCCAGGATTTGTGAGAAGCTATCCTGTAAAGGCAACCATATCGGTTCAACGGTTAGCGAGATCCCTTGTTACAGACAAACAAACAGACAGACATTCTATTCTATTATTTTTTATGATAAGGATAGATTCAAACTATATTTTTCTGTGAACTGTAATTTAGATCTTATTCTCAATATTCCATACAATCAATTACCATGTGTTTTAATATTTACTGTAGCATGATAACAGAATAATTATTAAGATGAAAATTAATAATTACTATAAGATGATGATAGGTATATAATTGTGTGTCCATTAAGTGGTGTCTGTAGAAAACCAGCAGTCCAGAGCTACCCGGACCCAGGGTTCTAAATGGATAAGACAATGGCCAATAAATTGATGTACATCCCCAATGATAATACACAAAATTACCCCTTCTGTGGAATATAAATAGTGATTGAAAGGTTTGGACACTCAACTTAATGAACCAACCAATCAAAATTTAATAAAAGTCCCCAAGGATGTAAAGCCAAAGAATAAGAAAAGGTTATTATTACTGGGGGGACTAGTGTAATAAGCAGTCCAATGTCCCCTCCCTCTCTGAGGCAGACCACTTCAACCTGGATGTGTAAATTATTCTGTTTTTATCAGGGAGGAGGAGGATTTTCGCTTTAATATCCGCGGAAAGCTGTCTCTAATACGGTGCGATAAATAACTATCACCTATCAAATTCAATATTAGTAGTTTTAGTAGGAGAATTCTGACTGTAATAGTTATTTATCACATCTTATTATAGGCAGCTTTCAGCAGGTAGTAAAATTAAAAATTATGAGATTAATTCCAGTTTTGTACGGCCCCTCAGCTAACAAAATTGGTATTAATATTGTGATTTGTATTCTCATATTCGTAGAAAATCGTCTAAAATACATGATTTTTCAGTATGGTCTAAGAACCGATTCTGGTATAACAAATATTAATTACCTCTATGATATAAAGATTACCCCCCCCCCCTCCCACAACCCAAGAAGCTTGGACGTCCTTGCGAAGTCATACTTGAATGGATATTATCTATACCTTATTTTATTATCATGCATCAGTAGTCTAATATAGAGTTTAATATGGAAGAAGATTAATTTAACGTCCATTGTGCTATCCCTGTAATCATGGACTATATTCAGAATATGATCACTATGTATATCCTGTCAGGGAGAGAGGGGACATTGGGATGTTTATTACACTAGTCCCCAAAATTTTATCTTTTTCTTATTTGTTGGCTTAACAACTTGGGGACTTTTATTGAATTTTGATTGGTTAGTTCAATAAATTGAGTGTTCAAACGTGTCAAATACTAATTTTGATATACAGAAGGGGTTATTTTGTGTATTATCATTGGTAATGTACATCAATTTATTGGTCTTATCCCTTTAGATTCCTGATATGATCACTATATATGTATAATCATGGTATGTATGTATACCTCAGATACAAATCCAATTTTGTTTATGGAGCGAGAATTTTAATTTTATCAACATATTCCCTTCCAAGGTGGACGGACAGCCACCTGTTTTTTTTTCTCCAAATTATAATTAATTTATTTTTGGTAGTTTCCCTCAATGCTCCAATTCGAGCAAGAACCTCCCACTCTCCCCCTTAATTAGAACTTTTTACTCCGCAGAAAACCCGCAGGATTAAATATTTTAAAGTAACCCCTCTTAATTTTAACTTTATTCTAAAAAATAAAGGTGTTGTTTTTAGAGCTTGATAGGCACTTTAAGGGATATATGAATCTGTTCTTCTTTATGTAATACTAGCGGCTTCACGCTAGCCTCTAGGGGCTTTGCCCCAAAAGGTGATGAACTGTGTTTGATCAACCCAATTTTTTGTATTTTAGATTTAAAAAGAAAAAAAATTCTGGCGGGGATGAATTTTTCTTTTTTTTCTTAAAACCATCACAGGACCAGTAGGTATATTTCCTGAAGAGTAGAGAGCCCAATCGGAACAGTGGTTACTGAGATCTTAAGGTACAGACAGACAGACATAAAGATAGACAGATATCGTTCTACTTTTTATTATAGATAACTATTTTTCAAAAGATTTGCTACCTATAAAAATTTTTATTTCCCCCAATTTCATCTTCTAAATAATGTGAGTTTAAAGTCTAAACATAATATATTACATTTAAAGATTAAGGTTTCAAAAACGGCTGAAAGTGCCTGGAGTTTTAGTAAAAGTATAAATATGAGATGTGAAGAGACTCGCGAGACACAACATTTTTACAGATTTTACACAAATAAATTCGAATAAAGAAATACATTTGTGTATGTATAATGTTTATATTCTGCAGTTTTATTCATATTTACCAACGTAGAATAGTTATTTCTCGCATCTTATTATAAACAGCTTTCCGCGTAAAATCATTATAAGATTAAACCAGTTTTTTAGCCCTGAGATGCCAAAGGCACGGGCTGAAAAAATGTTTTAATCTTATGATTATTCATTTTTATATTCTTAAACTGGATATAATACGATGTTAGACATAATTTTTCAGTATGGATGAGCACCGGTTATAATCCACCGGATATTAATCGGTTTCGAATGAATACGATACATATAATTATCTAGACATACCCTTCTCCAACATAGCTGTTTCTATCTAATCTACTTCAAAATTGTAGAAAAGGGAATAGTAGCTTTTGCAAAATTACGTAAAGTTGTGTGTAAAATTCCATTCCCATATAAACAACCCCTTAAATAGTGGATGTAAATATTCATTTATTTCCCGGAGGTAGTCATTTATTTCCCGGAGGTAGTCATTTTTAGAAGATTTTAAATTTTTTTTTGGAAGATTTTAGAATTTTTATTAATTACTAAAAGAAAAAAAATTATACCAGGGAAATAAATGAAATTTAAAAACCAAAATTAAACCACATTTTACTAGCATAAAAATGAGTTTTTGTTTAAATGAGAATGATATTCCTGTCCAGTTTTTTGTTTAGGAATGAATATTTCTTACCCTCGTGAATAAATGATGACCTATCGGTCCATCATTTATTCCTAAACAAAAAAAACTGGACTGGAATACCCCAGTCAAATGCGCTTATTATGTCAAACTGTTTTTAAATTTGCGTTTCATTATACTATGTGTTTGATCAACTTTAAGAACAGTTAGACCAAATAAGCGCATTTGACTGGAAGCTTGCTCACAATTTTACGGAATATTGTGAAAAAAATTAACTTAATTCCATTGTAATTGTAGAATAGTGCCCAGTGGTGTAAGAAAAAATATTATGTTATGTCCGCCAGGTATTTTTACAACCTTCACTTAATCTCATTTAGATGGAGTGTTATTGCAAAGCTTTGCTCACAGCTATGTAATATAATCTAATATTACTTCCAGGAAAGGAGGGGACATTGGGCTGTTTAGTATATTTGTCCCCAAAGTTTTATATTAATTTTGTATTTGTTAGCTTATCAACTTTGTTGACTTCTTAAAATTTTGATTGGTTGGTTCATAAAGTTGAGTTTCCAAACGTTTCAACCACTAATTGTAATCTACAGAAGGGGTTATTTTGTGTATCATCATTGCAGATGTACATCAATTTAGTCATTGTCTTATCCCTTTAGATTCCTGTATTACTAACCATATATATGGAAATATTATATTTATATAAGCGTGGATATCGTCTAATCTTACAGATAGAAAAAATCTTTATTAAAAAAAAATTGCTGTGACAATTCAAATTGATAAAAAATGTATAAAAAGTATTGTTTGCAAATGTTTAACAACAAGAATGACAACATCCATAAAAGCGAAGCTCTGAAATGGAGGGACAAATGAACATTAAAACTTGTAGAGTGTCGGAACTGAATAAGTAAATTATTAATGCATAAGACTAAACAAAATTGTAAGTAAATTTGTTGCAAACTTCTTAAATACAGGATACTGTTTAAGGATATACTTACATTTATAGGACTTGATTATAGAGATACTTATGACATTGCATTGTAACTGTATTCCAAAAATAGATAAAAATGATAATAACTATATCACACAAAAAATTTTTGTTAAAAGGCAAAATGTTTTAAATAATAGAGTTGCTACGCTTCCTAAATCGTTCCTAATCGTGATTGGAATCATCATGCAATGTTTGAAATCTATAGGACAATTCTAACATATCTAAATTGACGAAAAGAGCAGACTCTAATTATAGAACAGCTTTGCTTTAAAAATGAACATGATTAATATTGTTGTTACTAAAGTATGGAAATAATTACCACACTGCTGGGTAAATCTGCGAAAAGAAACATTGTGCAAAATTTGCAGGGAGGGAGGGGACATTGTGCTATTTATTACACTAGCCCCCAAAGTTTTATCATACATTTTCTTATTAGTTAGCTTATAAACTTGGTTGGTTTATTAAGTTGAGTGTCCAAACGTTTCAACCCTTAATTGTAATATACAGAAGGGGTAATTTTGTGTATCATCATTGAGGATCTACATCAATTTATCAGCTATTGTATTATCCCTGAAATTTTGAAAGAAAAACAGTAGGATATTTATTCGTACATGAGAAGAGAATGGATATAGAATTTATATTTTCTGGTAAAACTGGTGCAATGAATCTAGTAGTAGACTTGGGATTTAATGAATATTTATCGCATAGCCGCATTTTCTACTCTAAAGAAATTATTCTCATTGCCCATCATAAGTATTTTCAAAGTTGCAGATAATAATTTTGTACGTTTTGCTTTGTCGATTTAAATAAATCAATAAAATTACACCTGTTCCTACTTTGGCTTCAGAAAGATTACATAAATAGTATAGCCTTATTAGTCAGGGATCTAAAGGGATAAGACAATGGCCGATAAATTGATGTACTTCCCCAATGATGATACACAAAAATACCCATGTAGATTAGAATGAGTGGTTGATACGTTTGAACACTCAACTTATTAAACTAACCAATCAAAATTTAGTAAAAGTCCCCAAAGTTATTGAGCCAACGAAAAAGAAAACGTTACTTTATAGCTTTAGCGACCAGTGTAATAAACAGCCCAATGTCCCTTTTCTCTCTCTGATTTTTCTACTTTGGCTTCAGAAAGATATACTTAAATATCACAACCTAATTTCTATTTTTCATCAGAATTGCAAAAAATCTTGATTGCCTTGAAGGACGGCGTGAAAAAATAAAAGTATATTATTATCAGAAATAATTGTGAGGGAGGGGCCTAGAGACAACCAGACATATATATTTCTTCTTGTCAAATAGTTATATTACATTAGGAATATCCTTATGTAAAAGGCAGCAGCTTATAGTGTCTAACAAAAAATGATTTCATACAATACAAATGACCAATGACAGGCCAGTATAAATTTTACCATTGTCCCATTAAAATGTATACTGGTCTATCATTGGTCATTTGTATTGTATGACGTCATTATTTTATAGGCACTGTAAGTTGCTTCATCTTTTTGTAAAAGAAAAAATACATAGTTAAGTCTAGACCAAGAGGAGTTCTTCTTTTCAGGAAGTTATGAAGTTTTAGAATTCTGATTTTTATCACAACAAAGTACAATGTCATATAAGAAGAATCTCAATAAGCAAGTTCTAAAAATGTAAGTATGATCTTAAACAGAATCCTGTATTTAAGCACTTTTGCAATAAATTCAGTTACAATATTTTTCTTATTTTTTCGTCATATGTCAAGGCACGCCAAAATAGTAATTCATCTAAAAATGTATTTTAATTCTTTGCATTTTCAATTCTTTCTTTAATGGGAAAATGTTTTTTTTTAAACTTGTCCACTCAACCTGAATAAATTTCTGAGTACGCCCCTTTTTTTGTGATAAGAAACTAACGAGAAAATTGTTTTTGCCAGAAATATGTGTGTGTGGATTTCACAAGAACTTGTGGTAATGGATAAAATACAAAATGTCTCATTGATATTGTCGTCATATAATAACATGGATGACAACATTCTTAAAGGCGTAGCTCTGAAATGATAGGACAAACAAACTTTAACACTGTAGAGTGTCAGAACTAAATAAGCAGAATATAAATGTGTAAAAATTAAGCAAAGTTGTAAGTAATTTTTTTAGGACATACTTACATTTTTAGGTCTTGTTTATAGATATACTTCGTACTAGTACCTTGTTGTAATAGGAATTAACATTTTAAAAAATTAGATGAATAGGTTAATTATATCACATAAAAAAAATTGTCAAAAAGTGACGTTTTATTTATCTGTATCTAGTAAGATCTCGTAAACTACTGAATCGATTAAGCCATAATTCGTGTATATGTAATTATTTCTTCCCTTTCGCTCTTTGGCAATTCTATTTTAAGAGGGCTGAGCAGAGTCCCTTGGAAAATTGGAAGCATGTCTAAAGACTGACTTACACGACCTATAGACTAGCTTCTATACTAAATATAGATTAGATAGATAAAACCTGAACATATAGAGAAGCTCTAGAAATATAATTAAATTGTATTATGCCATGTTTGTCCTAAAAATTAGGTTGCTATGTAAGAAGTAGTGCATTTTCTCGTATAGAGTGATATAATGTCATCATTATCGTATGGAAAATTTATTTCCAGTTAAAATAGCTGATTGTATCGATAAGACATTTTAATAATATTTGATATATTGACACTTTTCAACTCTGATTTTGCCGATGATATAAATTTAAAACTAATCTTTTATGTTTTTTTACCTATATCAGAATTTGGATATTCTCGAATGAGCGGAAATGGGTATATTGCATAAAAAGAAGAAATTAAAGATATTATTTATCTAAGTTGAATCCCTAAACTAAACCACAAAAGAGGTTTGTTATTATAATTAAAGACTAGGTGCTACTCCCCTTGAGGCCTCTAGTAAAACATAAAACGTTTTCTCTTCTATATCTATGTTAAGATCAGCAGTTTACCAAAAATATTAAATAAGCGTCAGCCATATATTTTTATATTTTTGGCGATTTCTCTTGGGAGGGTGGTGGTACCCTCCCCCCTAATAGATATAAACCTTCCCAGGAACTATCAGGAACTACATTGAAAAGTAGAACCATATCAGTTCAGCTGTTACCGAGATCCTTTGGTACAGACAGGGAGACAGAGATCTATTTACTTTTATTATAAGGATTAAAACTAGTCCAATAATCAGAAATAAACAGTTTTTTTGTCAGCAACTTAAAAAATTTATGACATGGTGGAAAATTCCGCAAATACAATAATTGCATTTTATCATATATCCTTGTCAAAACATACTTTTGGAATTCCGGAGCTTTGCTGGAGTTTTCACAATTAGCTTTGCCTCTAGCTTCAAGTACAACCTATACAAGCATTATTCCCAGGGATCTAAAGGGATAAGACAATAGCCGATAAATTAATGTACATTCCTAATGATGACACACAAAATTACCCCTTCTGTAGATTAAAATTAATGGTTGAAACGTTTGAACACTCAACTTAATTTAAATCAACCTATCAAAATTGAGTAAAAATCACCAAAATTGTTAAGCAAACGAATAAGAAAACGTTATTATTAGACTTTGGGTACTAGTGTATGAATGGTCCATTGTTCCAGAGATCTAAAGGGATAAGACAATGGCCGTTAAATTAATGTACATCCCTAATGATGACACACAAAATTACCCATTCTGTAGATTTAAATTAATGGTTGAAACGTTTGAACACTCAACTTAATAAACCAACCAAATCAAAATTCACTGAAGTCCCCAAAGTTGTTAAGAATAAGATAACCTAAACTATGTTCACGCTTTAATTCATAATCCTTATAATTTGCTTTGCAAAATTAAACCAATATGGCTTAAAGAACGTGTCATAACTTTTGTGATTTTTATAAAAAAAATTGCTATTCGATGCTTTTAGTAAGTAGTAGATGTAAAATGATCCTTGGAATTTAGATATGCAATCGGTTTTTTTGTAGACCTCTAATTTTTGAAGTAATCAAATTTTTCTTTTTTAAATTAAGTTGGTATTAAGGTACTAAAACGCAACAAAAAAAAGAAAATTGTCATTATGAATAAAAATAATATATTTAATTTGAAACCTTACTTTTTGACTTCTGTTGAGCAATCATTCAAAAAATCTATTTTGTTAAAGCCCGGTGAATCAAAACTTTGAACTTTGGGAGCTCGTCACGAACGGATTAAAACAAAATCACAAAATTTAGGATACGTTCTTTTAACATTTTCTTTAAACCTTCCCAAGAATTTATTTTATCTAATTTTAAGGTGAGATTACCTAATTTTTAAGAATCCAATCTCAATTATTTAGATTGAATGTAAAACGGTCACAATTTGAAAGTAATTTTCGCCAAAGTTTCTTGTTGCACTTGAGGCTTCTGGGAAAAGGAGGTCCAAGTTTTGCAGAAAAAAATGAGTTAGGATAAATTTTCTCTAAATTACCAGGGACAAGAAAATCCATATGAGGAAAGTTATGATACTATATTTAGAACTAGCGGCTACGCCCCTAGAGGCCTCTAGGGGCACTTGAGGAGGAGAGAGTCAAATTTTTTTTTTTTGGGGGGGGGGGGGCTGCCCCCTCCCCCTCATTTTTAATTTTAGTTAAAAAAATTTTTAAAAATTGTTTTGTGGGGGGGGATTTTTCATTTTTTGGGAGGGGTTGGGGGTGTCCCACCTCCCCAAAAATAGTTATAAACCTTCCCGGGACCTATGAGAAGCTACCCTGTTAAGGAGAACCCGATCGGTTCAGCGGTTAGCGAGATCCTTCGGTACAGACACACAGACACACAGACATCCTGTTACTTTAGTATAAGGATATTTCTATATCGCAATTTTCAACAGAGAAAAAAAAATATTTTCTTCTTTACTAGATGAGTAAAATAGCAAATCTTTGGTAACTTATAACTTCCTTTATAAGGTTTCTTTATATACAGTTAAATCAACAATAGTAAGGCACTGGAAAGTGTAATGTGTGACGTCATAAAAATATATATAAATCCTTTCAAACTTTTCCTATCATCCCTACTTTTAGACGTATTTTTATGACGTCACATATGACACTATCCAGCGCTTCGCCATCTGCTCACATTTCACGAAAGGCATTAAGTACATTCAAAGATGAAACATGAACCATTTAAAATTTTCTATTCTAAGTGTTAATTTCTATCCTCCTGATATATAAAGTAGTAAGCTTTTTCGTGTCTGTAGCGAAGGATCTTGCCAACTGCTGGACCGATATGGTCCACCTATGCAGTGAAACTTCTTATAGGTCCCGGGATGGTTTTAGGTTGTATTATACAGCATGACCCTCGAAAAGTATTTTTAAGCATCTGCAGCCTATTTTGTGTATCATCATTAGGGATTTAAATCAATTTATTGGCCATTGTCTTATCCCTGGCTTTATAGTAAGGCTTAGGGTGACTAATTTATTATTTCAATGCTGAGGCTGAGGCTTACTGGGTGGCTTAGTCCGCCGCTTTAAAAGCCGCTAAGTGTTGCTGGTTGTGGTGAGTGAGGCTGAAGTAGCTGAGACTAGCAAAACTTAGGGTGGCTAATTTGAAATTTGGTGGCTTTTGCTAAGAAGCCACTGTACTGACGCCTTCGCTGAGGATTCTATAATTCAAATACACAGAGTAAAAAATCTCTTTTGAGCCAACTTCAATGCTATTTTTTTCAAAATGTACAGGTCTACTTTATATATATACTACATATATCTAATCAAACAAAAACTTGCAAAAAAATTCTGATCTAAAACAATGATTTCATTCTTTATGTGATTCATTTTATAATATCTAGATAAAACTAAGCAGTTTAAGTAAATAAGAATAACACAGCCCTGTAACACTTATTTTATAGGTATACCGCCAATATTGTCACTTGTTGGCCATTATTTTTAATTGTTAAAATAATTCAAGGTAGGGGCCTTTTTGATTTTAGTTTAAAAAATATTTTTTTATCTTTTTTTTGGTGGGGGCGGGTTTCTAGGTGCGATTTCTCTTGGGAGGGTGTTAGTACCCTCCCGGGACCTCTGATAAGCTATCCTGTAAAGGCAACCATGTCGGTTTAACGGTTAACGTGATCCATTGTTGCATACAAACAAACAATCTGACAGACTTTTACTTTTATTATAAGGATAGATTAAAACTATATTTTACCGTGAACTGTACTATAGATCTCAATATTCCTTTCTGTCAATTACCATGTGTTTTATTATTTACTGTAGTATGATAACAGAATAATTATTAGAATGAAAATTATTAATTTACTGTAAGATGATGATGATAGGTATACATATAATTGTGTGTCCATTGAGTGGAGTCTGTAGAAACCAGCAGTCCAGAGCTATCCAGACCCAGGGATATAATATAAAGGGATAAGACAATGGCCAATAAATTGATGTGCATCCCCAATGATAATACACAACATTACCCTTCTGTAGAATACAAATAGTAAGTGAAAGGTTTGGACACAAACTTCAATAAAAGTCCCCAAGGTTGTAAAGCCAAAGAATAAGAAAATACTTTGGGGACTAGTGTAATTAGCAGTCCAATGTTCCCTCCCTCCCTGAGGCAGACCACTTCAACCTGGATGTGTAAATTATTCTGTTTTTATCAGGGAGGAGGAGGATTTTCGCTTTAATATCCGCGGAAAGCTGTCTCTAATACGGTGCGATAAATAACTATCACCTATCAATTTCAATATAATTAGTAGTTTTAGTAGGAGAATTCTGACTGTGATAGTTGTTATCAGATCGTATTATAGGCAGCTTTCAGCGGATAGTAAAATAAAAAATTATGAGATTAATTCCAGTTTTGTACGGTCCCTCAACTAACAAAGTTGGTATTAATGTTGTGATTTGTTTTCACATATTATTCGTAGAAAATTGCGTAAAATACATGATTTTTCAGTATGGCATAGAACCCATTCTAATCTATCAGAAAAAAATTGGTGTTGAAGCCACACTTAAATGAGCATTACCCATCCCTTATTTTCTTTTCATGTATCAGTGGCCTAATGTAGAGTTTAAAACTTAATAATATGGAAGAAGATTAATTTAACGTCCATTGTGCTATCCCTGTAATCATGGATTATATTCAGAATATGATGACTATGTATATCTTGTCAAGGAGAGAGGGGACATTGGGCTGTTTATTACACTAGTCCCCAAAGTTTTATGATATCTTTTTCTTATTTGTTGGCTTAACAACTTGGGAAATTTTATTGAATTTTGATTAGTTAGTTCATTAAATTCAGTGTTCAAACGTTTACTAATTTTAATATACAGAAGGGGTAATTTTTTGCATCATCATTGGGAATGTACATCAATTTATTGGTCTTATCCCTTCAGATTCCTGATATGATCACTACATTTATATATACTTGTATGTATACCTCAGATACAAATCCAATTTTGTTTATGGAGCGAGAATTTTAATTTTATCAACATATTCCCTTCCAATGTGGACGGACAGCCACCTGATTTTTTTTGCAAATTCTAATTCATTTTTTGATTAATTTTCACTTTATTCTTAAAAATAAAGGTGTTGTTTTTAGAGCTTGATAGGTACTTTGTGGGGAGTATTTTTCCCACCCCCCAATATAATAGCTTAAAACCATCACAGGACCAGTAGGTATATTTCCTAAAGAGTAGAGCCCAATCGGTTCAGTGGTTACTGATACCTTAGGCTTCAGTCAGACAGACAGACAGACATCGTTCTTCTTTGTATTATGGAAAACTTTTTTTTAAATATTTGCTACCTATATATATTTTTTTTTACCACAATTCTATCTTCTAAAAATGAGATAAGATAAAAAATATATTACATTTAAAGATTTAGGTTTCTAGAACGGCTGAAATTCCCTGGAGTTTTAGTAAAAGTATAAATATGAGATGTGAAGAGACTCGCGAGACACAACATTTTTACAGATTTTACACAAATAAATTTGAATAAAGAAATACATTTGTATATGTAGTATATATTCCGCAGTTTAATTTATATTTAGCAACGTAGAATAATTATTTCTCGCATCGTATTATAAACAGCTTTCCGCGTATAATCATTATAAGATTAAACCAGTTTTTTAGCCCCGAGATGCCAAAGGCAAGGGCTAAAAAAAACTGGTTTTAATCTTATGATTATTCATATTTATATTCTTAAACTGGATATAATACGTTGCTAGACATAATTTTTCAGTATGGATGAGCACCGGTTATAATTCACCAGATATTAATCGGTTTCGAATGAATACGAGAAATATAATTATCTAGACATACCCTTCTCCAACATAGCTGTTTCTATCTAATCTACTTCAATATTGTAGAAAAGGGAATAGTAGCTTTTGCAAAATTAAAATTCCAGTCAAATGCGCTTGTTATGTCAAACTGTTTTTAAATTTGCGTTTCATTAAACTATGTGTTTGATCAACTTTAAGAACAGTTAGACCTAATAAGCGCATTTGACTGGAAGCTTGCTCACAATTTTTCGGAAAATTGCGAAAGCTACTTCCCTTTGTTCTAATTCGAAAGAGAAAGGTCAAAAGGTATCTTTAGTGATTTAAAAAAACTGTCAGACCAAACAAATTCTAAAATTAAAAATTATCTTGTTCGAAAATGGAGCAGAGATCATTAGCTTGTTTGAACTGACAACTTTTTCTGTCAATAAAGACACTTTTTGACCTTTCTCAGTGAATAGAACAACTTATTAAAATGAAATATTGTGTGATTAAAATAGTTTTTTTTTATCCCCGAGGGGTTGAAGGTCAAGACTAACAAAACTGGTATATATTTTATGATTTTTATTTTAATTTTCAAAGAAAATACTCTGCAATACGATGCTATATATGCTTTTTCAGCAGTCTTGGAACCGGTTTTAATCTACAGGATATTAATCATTTTTGAAGCCATGCTGGAAAGGAATAACTATATGTATAGTTAGACGCAAAATTAACTTAATTCCATTGTAATTATAGAATACTGGTGTAAGAAAAAATATTATGTTATGGCCCAGCTAGGTATTTTTACAACACATAATCTCATTTAGATGGAGTGTTATTGCAAAGCTTTGCTCACAGCTATGTAATATAATCTAATATTACTTCCAGGAAAGGAGGGGACATTGGGCTGTTTAGTATATTTGTCCCCAAAGTTTTATATTAATTTTGTATTCGTTAGCTTATCAACTTTGGGGATTTTTCTTGAATATTGATTGGTTGGTTCATCAAGTTGAGTATCTAAACGTTTCAACCACTAATTGTAATCTACAGAGGGGGTAATTTTGTGTATCATCATTGCGGATGTACATCAATTTATCCATTTAACTCCCTGTATTACTATCCATATATTATATATGGAAATATTTTATTTATATAAGCTTGGATATCGTCTAATCTTACAGATAGAAAAAATCTTTATTCAAAAAAAATTGCTGGGACAATTTAAATTGATAAAAAATGTATAAAAAGTATTGTTTGTAAATGTTTAACAAGAAGGATTACAACATCCATAAAAGCGAAGCTCTGAAATGGAGGAACAAACAAACATTAAAACTTGTAGAGTGTCGGAACTGAATAAGTAAATTATTAATGCATAGGACAAAAAAATTGTAAGTAAATTTGTTGCACAAATTCTTAAATACAGGATTCTGTTTAAGGATATACTTACATTTATAGGACTTGATTATAGAGATACTTCGTTTATAACATTGTAACTGTATTCCAAAAATAGATAATAAGGATAATTATTAAATCACACAAAAAAATTTTGTTAAAAGGCAAAATGTTTTAAATAGACTACGGACTTTTTGTTAACGATAATAGAGTTGCTACGCTTTCTAAATCGTTCCTAATCGTGATTGGAATCATCATGCAATGTTTGAAATCGATAGGGCAATTCTAACATGTCTAAATTAACGAAAAGAGAAGACCCTAATTATAGAACAGCTTTGCTTTAAAAATGAATATAATTATTGTTACTAAAGTATGGAAATAATTACCACACTGCTGGGATAAATCTGCGAAAAGAAACATTGTGCAAAATTTGAAGGGAGGGAGGGGACATTGTGCTATTTATTACACTAGTCCCCAAAGTTTTATCATACATTTTCTTATTAGTTAGCTTATAAACTTTGGGAACTATTATTGAATTTTTATTGGTTGGTTTATTAAGTTGAGTGTCCAAACGTTTCAACCCCTAATTGTAATATACAAAAGGGGTAATTTTGTGTATCATCATTGAGGATCTACATCAATTTATCAGCTATTGTATTATCCCTGAAATTTTGAAAGAAAAACAGTAGGATATTTATTCGTACATGAGAAGAAAATGGATGTGGAATTTATATTTTCTGGTAAAACTGGTGCAATGAATCTAGTAGTAGACTTGGGATTTAATGAATATTTATCGCATAGCCGCATTTTCTACTCTGAAGAAATTATTCTCATTGCCCATTAGGATATTTAAGTTGGAAGGAATTTTAATGTTAGAGGGAGATTTGAAATCTGCATCAAATTTTTTTGGATTTTTTATAAAATTTGTTTTTTGTATAATTATTTATCTAAAAGCGGAAATACAATTTAAGTTAATAAATTTTGACCAATAGTATAGGTGGATTGGAAACTACCTGCACTCTAATTGGTTGAATGATGTGCGACACTTAAGCTTCTCTAATTAGAGCGAAGATAATTTTCAATCAACCAATCACAGATGTCAAAATTAATTAATTAAATTGTATTTCCACTTTTAGATAAAGAATTATACAAAAAACTAATTTTATAAGAAATCCTTCAAATTTGATGCAGATTTCAAATCTCCCTCTAACATTAAAATTCTTTCCAACTTATATATATTATTGCCCATAATTGGTATTTTCAAAGTTGCAGATAATATTTTGTACGTTTTGCTTTGTAGATTTAAATAAATCATTAAAATTACAACTTTTCCTACTTTGGCTTCAGAAAAATTACTTAAATAGTATAGTCAGGGATCTAAAGGGATAAGACAATGGCCGAAAAATTTTTTATACACAAAATTACTCCTTCTGTAGATTACAGTTAGTGGTTGAAACAATTGTATACTAAGCATAATGAATCAATTAATCAAAATATAATAAAAGTCCCCAAAGTTGTTAAGCAAAAGAATAAGAAAACGCTATTATAAGACTTTGGGGGCTAATGTAACAAACAGCCCAATGTCCCCTCTTTCTCTCTGGATTTTCTACTTTGGCTTCAGAAAGATATACTTAAATATCATAACCTAAATTCTATTTTTCATCAGTATTGCAAAAAATTCTTGATTGCCTTGAAGGACGGTGTGAAAAAAGAAAAGTATATTATTGCAATCAGAAATAATTGTGAGGGAGGGGCCTAGAGACAACCAGACATATATTTCTTCTTGTCAAATAGTTACATTACATTAGGATTTAGGAATATCCGTATGTAAGAGGAAGCAGTTTATATTGTTTAACAAAAAATGATGTCATACAATACAAATAACCAATGACAGGCCAGTATAAATTTTACTAATGGTCAATTAAGATGTTGTAAACTGGCCTATCATTAGTCATTTGTATTGTATGACGTCATTATTTTATAGGCACTGTAAGTTGCTTCATCTTTATGTAAAAGAAAAAATACATAGTTAATTCTAGACCAAGTAAGTTCTTCTTTTCAGGAAGTTATGAAGTTTTAGAATTCTGATTCTTATCACAACAAAGTACAATGTTATATAAGAAGCATCTCAATAAGCAAGTTCTAAAAATGTACGTATGTCCTTAAACAGAATCCTGTATCTAAGCACTTTTGCAATAAATTCAGTTACAATATTTTTCTTATTTTTTCGTCATATGTCAAGGCACGCCAAAATAGTAATTCATCTAAAAATGTATTTTAATTCTTTGCTTTTTCAATTCTTTCTTTAATGGGAAAATGTTTTTTTTTTATACTTGTCCACTCAACCTGAATAAATTCCTGAGTACGCCCCTTTTTTTGTGATAAGAAACTAACGAGAAAATTGTTTTTGCCAGAAATATGTGTGTGTGGATTTCACAAGAACCTGTGGTCATGGATAAAATACAAAATGTCTGATTGATATTGTCGTCATATAATAACAAGGATATCAACATCCTTAAAGGCGTAGCTCTGAAATGGTAGGACAAACGAACTTTAACACTTGTAGAGTGTCAGAACTAAAGAAGCAGAATATAAATGTGTAAAAATGAAGCAAAGTTGTAAGTAAATTTGTTTTAAAAATGCTTAAATAGAGGATACTTTTTAAGGACATACTTACATTTTTAGGTCTTGTTTGTAGATATACTTCGCTTATAAAATAGTACCTTGTTGTAATAGGAATCATTATTTAAAAAATTTATATGAATAGGTTAATTATATCACATAAAAAAAATTTGTCAAAAAGTGACGTTTTATTTATGTGAGCCTAGTAAGATCTCGTATACTACTGAATCATGTATATGTAATTATTTCTTCCCCTTTGCCCCTTGGCAATTCTATTGTATGAAGGCTGCCTGAAAGTCCATGAAAAAAATGGAAGCATGTCTAAAGACTGACTCAAACGACCTATAGAATAGCTTCTATACTAAATATAGATTAGATAGATAAAACCTGAACATATAGAGAAGCTCTAGAAATATAATTTAATTGTATTATACCATGTTTGTCCTAAAAATTAGGTTGCTATGTAAGAAGTGGTGCATTTTCTCGTATAGAGTGATATATAATGTCATCATTATCGTATGGAAAATTTATTTCCAGTTAAAATAACTGATTGTATCGATAAGACATTTTAACAATATTTGATATATTGACACTTTTAAACTCTGATTTTGCCGATCATATAAATTTAAAACTAATCTTTTATGTTTTTTTTTGCCTATATCAGAATTTGGATATTCTCGAATGAGCAAAAAATGGGTATATTGCATAAAAAGAAGAAATTAAAGAAATTATTTATCCAAGTTGAATCCCTAATGTAAACCACAAAAAGGGGTTTGTTATTATAATTAAAGACTAGGTGCTATTCCCCTTGAGGCCTCTAGTGAAACATAAAACGTTTTCTCTTCTATAGCTATGTTAAGATCAGCAGTTTACCAAAAATATTAAATAGGCGTCAGCCATATATTTTTATATTTTTGGCGATTTCTCTTGGGAGGGTGGTGGTACCCTCCCCCCTAATAGATATAAACCTTCCCAGGAACTATCAGGAACTACATTGAAAAGTAGAACCATATCAGTTCAGCGGTTACCGAGATCCTTCGGTACAGACAAGGAGACAGAGATCCATTTACTTTTATTATAAGGATTAAAACTAGTCCAAAAATCAGAAATAAACAATTTTTTTTTGTCAGCAACTTCAAAAATTTATGACATGGTAGAAAATTCCGCAAATACGATAATTGCATTTTATCATATATCCTTGTCAAAACATACTTTTGGAATTCCGGAGCTTTGCTCGAGTTTACACAATTAGCTTTGCCTCCAGCTTCAAGTACAACAATGGCCGATAAATTATTGTACATCCCTAATGATGACACACAAAATAACCCCTTCTGTAGATTGAAATTAATGGTTGAAACGTTTGAACACTCAACTTAATTTAAATCAACCTATCAAAATTCAGTAAAAGTCCCCAAAATTGTAAAGCCAACGAATAAGAAAACGTTATTATTAGACTTTGGGTACTAGTGTATGAATGGTCCATTGTTCCAGAGATCTAAAGGGATAAGACAATGGCCGTTAAATTAATGTACAGCCCCAATGATGACACACAAAATAACCCATTCTGTAGATTGGAATTAATGGTTGAAATGTTTAAACACTAAACTTAATAAACCAACCAAATCAATATTCACTGAAGTCCCCAAAGTTGTTAAGAATAAGATAACCTTAAACTATGTTCACGCTTTAATTCATAATCCTTATAATTTGCTTCGCAAAATTAAACCAATATGGCTTAAAGAACGTGTCATAACTTTTGTGATTTTTATAAAAAAAAATAGCTAGTCGATGCTTTTAGTAAGTAGTAGATGTAAAATGATCCATAGAATTTAGATATGCAATCGTTTTTTCTTAAATCTTAATCTTAATCTTAAACCATGTTCAAGATTTAATTCATAATCCTTATAATTTCCTTTGCAAAATTAAATCAATATGGCTTAAATTTTAACCTTTTCTTTAAACCTTCCCAAGAATTTATTTTATCTAATTTTAAGGTGAGATTACCTAATTTTTAAGAATCCAATCTCAATTATTTAGATTGAATGTAAAACGGTCACAATTTGAAAGTAATTTTCGCCAAAGTTTCTTGTTGCACTTGAGGCTTCTGGGAAAAGGAGGTCCAAGTTTTGCAGAAAAAAATGAGTTAGGATAAATTTTCTCTAAATTACCAGGGACAAGAAAATCCATATGAGGAAAGTTATGATACTATATTTAGAATATTTTTATATCGCAATTCTTAACAAAGAAAAAAAAATATTTTCTTCTTTAATAGATGAGTAAAATAGCAAATCTTTGGTAACTTATAACTTCCTTTATAAGGTTCCTTTATTATACAGTTAAATCAACATTAGTAAAGCACTGGAAAGTTTAATGTGTGACGTCATAAAAATACGTCTAAATCCTTTCCCACTTCTCCTATCATCCCTACTTTTCTGACGTATTTTTATGACGTCGCATATGAAACTTTCCAGCGCTTCGCCATTTCACAAAAGGCATTAAGTACATTTAAAGATGAAACATGAAGTGAACCATTGTTACTATCCTGTTATATAAAGTAGTAAGCTTTTTCTTGTCTGTAGCGAAGGATCTTACCAACTGCTGGACCGATATGGTCCTCCTATGCAGTGAAACTTCTTATAGGTCCCGGGATGGTTATAGATTGTATTATATATGTATAAAAAGTCTGGGTATGGTTTTAGGCTATTTTTTATTGCCTTTCCATATCCCTTCAAATATATAGCCTCTAGATGCTAGGGGCGCAGTGAATAGTAAACTTTAATCTCTCTTCTTTTTATCACTTTTACTGAATTTATTCCTAATTGGAACTATAAATGGATCTTGTTGAGACGTACCATAAACTGCATGGAAACTGGGATAGTACAATGACAATAAAAAAAAATTCTTAATAACTCTTTAAGTAATTCTGTATTGGTAAGTTGAATATTGAGAGGGGGATTAATTTATTATCCATTATCCTTTCCCTTCCTACAAATCAGAGAGAGACAAAATTTCGGGGTTGTCAATTAAATCTGCACAGTTTTGAACTGCTGCAAATACTTTATAGGAATAAGAACATGCGAATAATGTATTTCCTACGTTCATACTAGTCAAGATTACCTATGTAACATAAATCATTACAAAATGTTTGGTATCAAACATTTGCGGTTCTTATAGCTTTTGCAACCTAGCCACTACACTAGAGGCGTACAACATTTTTTGGAAAAAATAGCTTTAAACCTGCACTAAACCTCCTAAAGATTACCTGAATTATATAACTCAATCAAATAACCTGAAGAAAAATAATTACTTATCGCATCGTATAATAAACAGCTATCCGCGGATATAAAAATGTACAATTATAAGATTAAAACAAGCTGAAACCATACTGAAAAAAGGTTCATTTGCAGGTTTGTTTCAGATTTGGATGAACAATTTTAGTTGAGACCAGAGGTGGATTCTTTAAAGAAATTAGGGTCGCTGCTCGCTGGTGAGGCAAATTTTTTTGGTGAAAAATCCTCCAAAATCGCATAAAAATCTACAATAATTAAATAAAATCATAAGATTTTATTTAATTTTTTTGTGATTTTAGAGAACAATAACAATTTTGCCTCACCAGTGACCCTAATTTTTTTTAAAGAATCCACCTCAGATTTTGCAATGTTCGTTTTGTTCCAAATTTCTAAATTAAAACATTTTGTTTTTCTGTCCCGAGTCTGGAATCTGCATTCTGTTTTTCAACAAATATTTTGGATCAAATGATTCTATTCCAGTTCACAACAAAAATGATTCTGAGTGTCAAAGATTATCAGCGTGAGGAAGAGGTGTTCATATTGGGCATTTCACCGTTACCTGTAAATGGACCACCGAGCAAGGACGTTTAAGCTTTTTATTTAATTTTGGGAAATGCCAAAAGTTTCCCTTATATTTCCCAATTGCCTAACCCTGTGGGGCAATCACCCGACCCAATATAACCTAACCTAACCTAAAATAACCTATCAAAAGCCATTTTAAAAATACGACGAATCGCGCCTTAAGAAGCGTCGCCACGAAAGGGACTATTCCCAAAAAGGTTTTCTGTAATTTTACTATGGCACTCTATGGCGCCAGGATATCTAAGGGGAGCCATATCTCTACTTTTCCTTCCAAACACCCGGGGTGTTAGAATAGTAATACCCATCACACAAACAACTCCTTGATTGCACGACCTTTGTCTGAAAAGTCCTAACTGTTCATGGTAATGAGTTGCGTCTGTTTTGGGCCCACGTATTCCTTCTACTCTAACATATGTGTCGCGCATCTGACATAGAAGCAATAGGAATCATTTTTAACGTCATCATTTATGACGCAGTGTATGGCCGAGATTCAAACCTGTCATGACCTACCTGACATCGAGCGGATGCGCTATGTGTTTTGCCATGGTCGGAGGTTAAACATATTTTTGTAAACAAAGTTGTGATAATATCGTTAATTAAACTTTTTACATACTTATTTAAAACTATTCAAACTAAAAAAGGATAATTTTTTCACGTATTTTTCGTAAAGTTGTGTGTTATAGCATTTAGTCAATTGCGCTTATTAAGTCAAACTGTTATTAATTTTGACCATTTCATATAATATATACATTTGGTCAAAATTAAGAATAGTTTGACTTAATTTCCCTCTTAGTTGCTAAATTGTAAACAAACCCGCGTGGTTCATATTGTAAACTAAAATTATAACTTTTTTTTCTTGAAAACTAATTAGATTCAACTCTTGCTACCTCATATTGTAAAATAAGATAATGTATAACAAGGATGACAACATCCATAAAAGCGAAACTCTGAAATATAACAGAATAATAAAGTATAGAATTAAACGAATTTGTAGGGACATACTTACATTTTTAGGACATAATTATAGAGATGCTTCGCTCATAACATTGTACCTTGTACTAGGAATCAGTATTCCAAAAATAAGATAAATAGGATAATTATACCACATAAAAGTTTTGTTAAAAAGAAACATGTTTTAAATGGACGTAAGGTCTCTCTAGAAATGATTATAGTTTCTACGCTTCCTAATTTGTACCTAACTGTTAGAGGAATCATAACGCAAAGTTTGAAATCGGTGGTACAATTCTAACATGTCTAAATTAACGAAAATAGCTAACTGTCCCGGACGGACCCTAGTTACAGAAAAGATTCGCTTAAACAAGGATAATGGCTGTACTTAATACTATACATTACACAAACTATTTTATTTAGCACAAAATTTGAATTATCCTGTAAAATAAAAATTTCTCACCTGACAACTACACACAGTCACACAATTTATACAGTACAGCTTCAACTCTAAGTAAGGATCTATACAATTGAATTTTCACTTAAATTTATCAACTTTTTATTAAAAATTTTCACAATTTTATTTGAAATGTTAAAATGGCTTAAGCAGCTTCACGTGAACATAAATTATTATTTTTGGCTGAAAGTTATTTTATATTTTTGGTGCAGAGCGGACCAAAGCAAGCATTTCACTGCGAGTTCTTCTTCACTGCATGCCCTTCTTACCTCCCTAAAAAATTTGATGCCCAATTCCTTCCCAATGCCATTAGAATGCCATATAAACAGAAATATTTCTCCCGTGCCGGCTTCTTCCTCTTTTTTACTCTCTGTTCCTATTTTACCCGCATTTATTAGTTGTGTATTTTGTATGCCCCCCACCAATATTATGTCTCTCCCACATACATTCTCTCTTTTTGATACACTGAATTTCAACCATCCTCGGAAATATGTCCTCAGGTCCTGCTGAGTAAATTCTCGCAACCTCGTCGTACTACTAGGCCTAGATAGATAATAACCTCATTTAAATAAAAGTTTATTTGGCCAGCTGAAAGAGCAAACCAATTTTGTGCCCGAAAAGTCTGAATTGCTTTTCTATATAATACTTTTAAAAAGTTTGAATTAATCCATGGTCACCAAGTTATGCATAATGAGGCTACAAAAATGTAAGTTATGGAATTTTGAAAAATGTCATTTAAATTATTTTTCAGTATGACTTCGAAACCGATCAATATCCGGTGGATCAAAATCGGTTCTCAGCCATACTGAAAAATTATGTATAGCATCATATCAAAGATAATTTTCCAAAGTATTGAAATAAGAATCATAACATAAGTACAAGTTTTGTTAGCCCACGCCTTTGGGTCCAATAAAACTGGTTTTATTCTAATAATTTTTATTTTAATATCCGCGGAGAGCTGTCTTTATTCCGATGCGATAAATAACTATTCTTTCTCGCCTAAAAGAGAATACTTAATTTCGTTTTTAAGATAAGACAATGTCCGTTAAATTGATGTACAGTACATCCCCAATGATGATCCAAAAAAATCTTCTTGTGTTGTAAATTACAATTATGTGGTTGAAATGTTTGAACATTCAACTTATTGAACCAACCAATAAGAATTCAATGAAGTGTCCCAAGTTGTTGAGCCAACGAATATGAAACCGTTAATTTCAAACTTTGGGGACTAGTTTAATAAACAGCCCAATGCCCCCTTCCTCACTGGCCATTATTACACCGTGTATATGCAAACCTTGCATAAAAAAAATCGCAGATATGCATCAATAAAAGCAAATGTTAAGCTTTATTTTCTTTTTGGTGATATAACAAACAAATGTGGATTATTCAATTTCATGCATGGTTCAACAAGAATGACATCATACACATAGTAAAGTGAGGTTCAGCGTATAAAACGTGGACAAGAAATCGCAGTTTTAAAAATGTTGTAATTTCCAAAATTTTATTTATTTAACACAGTGTAATATGACAGGATGTATGATGTATGTTTTCAGCTATCCTCTACAGCGTAAGAATACACCCTCCCTATTACCCCGTCCCGTTTTAGAAATATTTTGTTAAAGTTTTTGCCCCCAGCAATAATATGGTTGATTTATGCAAAATAATGACCCATGCAAAATATTTTTTCTGTAATGCAAAAATTGCGATGGTACAAGCACTGCAGTTTTTAAAATTTGCAAAAAGACCTGTTTTTAAAGCTCTTGTACCTTCTCAATTTTGAAGATTTTTACAAAATTTCAATTCTAGTGTGTTGATATAAACCTGAAATTTACCAAAAACAAGGATGACAACATCCATAAGTAGCGAAGCACAAAAAATCGTAGATGGGAATACGAACAGGTAGATTTAAAAGGTTTTTACTAAAATCAAGAATAGATTTATTGGATAAAATAAATATGAAACCTTGTTTTATTTTGTATGATGAGGATGGTCAAAGTAAATTATATTTAAGATGCTCATAACAATGGGAAAAATTATTTTGATACTGATATCCCATAAAAGTTTGAAAATTGGATCAAAATAAACAAAGATCTTGGGAAATATATAAAACGTATAAAAATAGCCAAAAATCTGATAAAAGGCAGTCTGGCCGCCATGGTTGTTTTCTTAAAACGACAAAAAATTTAATTTTTAAATCCTTAAAAACTTCAAAAATTTGGAAAATCGGACCATATACACTGAAGATATGGAAAAAAGTGTTAAATATATTTATAAATAGCCTAAAACCTGCCAAAAAGGCAGTCTGGCTGTCATAGTTATTTCCTTTAAAGACGGGAAATTTAATTTTGATATCTACAACTGAAAAATTTTTGAAAATCGGACTATAAACACTGAAGATATGGAGAAAAAAGTTAAAAATATAAAAAAAACAGCCTAAAACCTGCTGAAAAGGCAGTCTGGCCGTCATGGTTGTCTTCTTTAAACGACAGGAAATTTAATTTTGATATCTATAACTGAAAAAATTTTGAAAATCGGACCATACACTGAAGATATGGAGAAAAATGTGAAAAATATAAAAATAGCCTAAAACCTGCTAAAAATCGGTCCGACCGCAAATGATGTTTTATAGTCAATTGTGCTCCTTAATAATGGGAATGTTGTCAAAAAATTTCAGCATTCTATCTTTTATAGGAGCTGAGTAAATCCCATTTCCCCCATAGCATTACGGACGGACTGACTGACGGACAAAGTGAATTATAGAGTAGCTTTGCTACTAAAAATGGGGGCCATCTCCATTATGAAATTTTGTAAAAATCTTAAAATTTGAGATGGTACAAGAGCTTTAAAAACAGGTCTTTTTGCAAATTTTAAAAACTTTGCAGTGCTTGTACCATCGCAATTTTTGCATTACAGAAAAAATATTTTGCATAAATCAACCATATTATGGCTGGGGGCAAAAATTTTAACAAAATATTTCTAAAACGGGACGGGGTAATAGTACTTTACGTCACCAAATCGAATTATTGTCTTTTTGACTAAAAAATATGGCGTTTAATAGAAAATTTTTATTTTAACGTTTTTATTACACTCTGTCAGCAATTGATTGTGGTTTTCGTCGCGAAGATACTCTGTGTTTTTGTAAGATCTGGCCTAGTTAATATAATATATGAAGTGCATATTATCATTTGTTAATTTCTTTTATTAAAGCAAGGACGGACCCAACAACGAAATTGATTCGAAAAAAATCACTAAACCTATGATTTTCAGCTGTCGTTGGGGGGTCAACATTTTAACGACCTTTTTATCTGCCCCCTCCCCCAAATATTACTTTTTGATTTAATTTGCTTGTTGGCTATACCTTATTCCAAGTGATTTCAAACTAAAATTTTGTAATCAAAGCTTTTATAAAATAAATGCCCGTTCGTCCATCCGCCACGGTTAGCTATTTTCCTTAATTTATGCAAGTTTTAATAGTCCTATAGATTTCAAACTTGGACGACGATACCTGTAACAGTTAAATACGATCTAGAAAGCGTAGCAACTTTAATAGTTGCCAGAAAGTCCATACGTACATTGAAATCATTTTTTATAGGTTATCATCCTATTCATTAATTTTTGTAACTAGGTTCCTAGGACAACAAGGCACAATGTATAAGCGACCCATCTCTACAATCAAGCAGCCGATACCAATAACGAAATTAATTCGGAAAAAATCACGAAACCTATACATTGTTTTCAGCTGTCGTTGGAGGACAACACATCGTAAAATTGACAACCTCTCCATTTGCCCCCCTTCCAAACATTATTTTAGATTTATTTCACTTGTTGGTTATGCCTTATACCTGACAATCAAGTCCTAAAAATGTAAGTATGCCCGTAAACAGAATTATACATTTAATATAAAACAAATATATTTACACCTTTGAATTAAGTGTCGATCACTAGTCGCCGGAAGGAAAAAGCAGTTTTTTGAAACAGGCTCTCTGAGATTATTACAGATTCTGATATATACATATATAGACCAATGAAAAATGCAAAAAACGAAATCAAAAGCGTTCCTTCTTGGGAGAAAATCCGGGAAAAAGATTTGAGCTATTTTTAACCTAAAATTCACATTGGCAAACCTGCATAGAAATATACAGACATTTTAAACATGTCATTGCTCAGCACCTAGAAGTGGTAGAAAAATGCTACGCATACCATTGGAAAGCTTATAACCTCTAGTTTCCACATTGGTATATAACGTTTTTGTACTATTATTATTTTTTGAGCTATCCTCTGAAGTATACACAAGTTTTAAAAATGCAGTTTTTTCATGAATTTTAAGTTTGATACTTGTCACACAAACTTTTTAAAAATTGTATTGCTTAGCACCTAGGAGTTATATAATTACTTTATATAGTTATATTTATATATTTTGGGTGCATTCAATTTTAGGGTTCCAGGACAAACGCAGGAGTCCCAAACGTCAGAGTGGACAAACGCAGGAGTGTTAAGATATTAATTTAATTAGGTATTTCTTTACAGGTTAGGTTAGGTAAAGATATGAATATACAAATAAGCCCCATAAGGGGTTAGGCATTTAAAAAACCTAAAAAATGGTTTGAAATAGGTTAGGTTAGGTTAAGTATCCACTTCTGTGTTTGTCCACTCCGACGTTTGGGACTCCTGCGTTTGTCGTAGGACCAATTTTAGCTTAATTAAAAATAGTCTTTGAAATATATATGATTAAATCTACCAGAATAAATATTGAAAATTGTATTTTGGCACTATCCTTCTAGGGGCTAGTGGGGTAAAACAGCTCCAAAACACTAACATCTAAGGTCTGAACTTATTTTTAGAGATATCAAACTAATTTTTTGTAAACTTTGTTTTGCATAATTAAGCTAAGTAGTTACTAAAGATTTCATTTTTCCACTTTCCTTCTTGGTACTAGTGTGTTTTAGCACCTCCCAAAATACAAATATTATAAGTTATGAGCCTATCAAGATGATTTTTTTAATTTAAAATTTATTCTTATACTTGAGATACATAGCCACTAAAGATTTTGCCCTGGCTGTTTGGACTTGTTGTTATAGTTATCAAATGATTCTTTTTTTAAAATTTTCTTATATGATTGGATCTACCTGTAAAACTTTAAAAATTTTATTTTTGGCACTTTCCTCCTAGGGGCTTGTGGGGTAAAAAGCCAATAAAACACTAAAATTGTAAGCTATGAGATTATTTTAAAAGATATCAAGCTAATATTTCTAATGTAAACATTTTTCACATAATTGAACTAAGTAGCTATTACAGATTTCAATTTGGCACTTTTCTCCTAGAGTCTAGTGGGGTTAAACATAACATAGGCTCATAACTTATAATTTTAGTGTTTTGGGGGCTGTTATAAACTGCTAGCCCCTAGAAGTAAAGTGCCAAAATGAAATCTTTAGTGGCTACTTAGCACAGTTATGGAATCTCAACGACAAAGATTTTTTTATCCAATCTTGACAAGTGAGGTATTTTTGGAAAGAGGAATATATATAGAAAACGCCTATGAAAATTAGAAAATCCGCAGAAATCATATTTGCAAGTTATTTGCAAAAATCTGCAATGCTAATTTGCAAAATCAATTTCATGCCTTAAATGACTTATTTAAAAAGAAATCTTTTTATGAAATGTGTTTATTTATAAGTTTAGAACATATTTAGGGCAAAAAAAATTTCTTTAGTGTTACTTTTTTCACTTTATATATGAAAAAAGCAGTTTCTCACATTTTATGATAAAAAAAAGGTATAGGAACAAAAAATATGATTTTTCTTGATGTAAACACAATAATTGGCATAAAATCTATCATCCTAAATGTAAAAATCAGATATAGAATCCTTTTTAGAGCTAATTTAGTGCAAAAAGTAACCAAGACATTTTTGCAAAGTATGAAAATCTGAAGAAAATAGTTCTTTTTGATTTTGATATACATATCAGAGAAATGTATATAAAATTAGTGATGAAAAACTATAAAACATGTTATAAGTTTTTTCAACACTGTCATTGATTAAATTGCACTTTTAGGTTTAAGAATTACTGAAGTAGTGCATAAAAACTCTTTTTATGATGTAATTAAACAAAATAAATGCCAAAAAACCAACTACAAAATGGTCTACTGCATTATAAAAAACGCCTAATTGTTGATTTGAATTTATTTTGTTTAATAACTTAATAAAAAGAGTTTTTATGTGCTACTTTGGTAATAAGTAAACCTAAAAGTGCATTTTGATCAATGATAGGATTGAAAAAGTTATAACTTGTTTTATAGTTTTTGATCACTAATTTTATATACATTTATCTGATATGTATATCAAAATCAAAAAGAACTATTTTCTTCAGATTTTCATACTTTGCAAAAATGTCTTGTTTACTTTTTGCACTATTTTTGCTCTAAAAAGGATTCTGTATCTGATTTTTACATTTAGGATGATAGATTTTATGCCAATTATTGTGTTTACATCAAGAAAAAACATATTTTTTGCTCCTATACCTTTTTTTATCATAAAATGTGAGAAACTGCTTTTTTCATATATAAGGTGAAAAAAGTAACACTAAAGAAATTTTTTTTGCCTTAAATATGTTCTAAACTTATAGATAAACACATATCATAAAAAGATTTCTTTTTAAATAAGTCATTTAAGGCATGAAATTAATTTTGCAAATTAGCATTGCAGATTTTTGCAAATAACTTGCAAATATGATTTCTGCGGATTTTCTAATTTTCATAGGCGTTTTCTATATATATTCCTCTTTCCAAAAATACCTCACTTGTCAAGATTGGATAAAAAAATCTTTGTCGTCAAGATTCCATAACTGTGTTAGCTCAAATATGCACAAAAAAAATGAGCTTGATATTTCTAAAAATAAGTTCAGACCTTAGATGTTAGTGTTTTGGAGCTGTTTTACCCCACTAGCCCCTAGAAGGATAGTGCCAAAATTCAATTTCAAATATTTTTACTGGTAGATTTAATCTTACAAAGAGAATCATGTAAATAACTATAACAACAAACCCAAAAACATCCAGAGCAAAATTTTATACATAATTTCATTGCCTATAAGTGTATAAACTCCCCCCCCCCCCCCTCCTTCCTTGGCTCTTACTACAATGTCAAACCACACACATTTCAAAGACTATTTTTAATTAAGCTAAAATTGAAAGCACCCAAAATATATAAATATACAGGGTGGGGCAAATAAGACCGGACAAATTCTAACTTCTTAACAAATGAAGATAAAATCGTCAATTTTAAAGATTTTATTGAATTTTGAAAACTGGCAAGCAAAATAGGTATTTGACTATAAGATTATTCAATAAAATCGCCACCAGCCTTAATTACCGCCACTACCCGCCTCCTCAACCGCCGGCAGGTCCAGGTCAAAATGTACCTGTCCAAGCTGGCGTAGTTCTCCTTGATTGTGGCAATGAGGGAGGTCTTTGTGGTATGGGCACGTCTATTGGGGCATGCTTCAAAGTAGCCACAGGCCCAAAAGTCCATTGAATTAAGATCAGGCTGCTGGGAGGCCATATTTCCTTAGGAACGTGAGTAACCGCAGGATCCAAATTCGCCCAACTTTCAAGCTACCCTTAGACACGGAGAATCTTATTTGGACCACAGTTGAGCTAGAACGGCGTTCTTTACCTTTTCGGAAATGGCATGAAATTTTATCTAGGGTTGTCAGCGCAACCCATAGTCTAAAATGAGTTTTAAAGTTCAATATAGGTCCCTGAAGTCAAGAACCGAGATATTTTGCACGAATTTTCACGGTTTTTGACGTTTTTTACATCTCAAAATCTGCCCCGTTTCCCTTTGCTGGAGTACTACAGCCAAGCCATTTCAGATAGAGAGCTCTAGTCTTTTCTAGTGTCTTATCTATGTAACTAACAGTATCCCCAGAAGGTTGCATAACTCTACCTCACCTACAGATGGGCTGAGGTCAGATTTAGTGGGCCCTTGTCGAGAATCCATATTAAACCACCGGCGCATTTGGAATCTGCCTTGTTGAACATATGCGCGGCTAGCTCGTTGTACACGTCCATCTTCGTCCAAAGATTTTTTTATGCTTAAAGGTCATTACCTAAGCTTTTTATAGTGTGGTAAAACGTGCTGATTGGTCAAGTAGTTTTGGCGCTATGGCCGTTTAAAGTTTGTCCGGTCTTATTTGCCCCACCCTGTACCTATATAAAATAATTATATAACTCCTAGGTGCTAAGCAATATAATTTTTAAAAAGTTTGTGTGACAAGTATCAAACTTAAAATTCATGAAAAAACTGCATTTTTAAAACTTGTGTATACTTCAGAGGATAGCTCAAAAAATAATAATAGTACAAAAACGTTATATACCAATGTGGAAACTAGAGGTTATAAGCTTTCCAATGGTATGCGTAGCATTTTTCTACCACTTCTAGGTGCTGAGCAATGACATGTTTAAAATGTCTGTATATTTCTATGCAGGTTTGCCAATGTAAATTTTAGGTTAAAAATAGCTAAAATCTTTTTCCCGGATTTTCTCCCAAGAAGGAACGCTTTTGATTTCGTTTTTTGCATTTTTCATTAGTCTATATATGTATATATCAGAATCTGTAATAATCTCAGAGAGCCTGTTTCAAAAAACTGCTTTTTCCTTCCGGCGACTAGTGCGATGTTCGTTTATTCTACCGTTAGATTTCATAGCTTCGCTTTTATGGATGTTGATATAATTGTTTTATAAAAAAGCTTCTCTAATAAGAATAAAGAAATACAAACAAATGTAGAAAAAATATTTAATACATTAATCTCAATATAAAAGTTTTCAATTTAATTTAATTTAATGTGTGTGTAGGTAGGTTATGAAAAATGAAACATAATATCTGGTAAAAATGTTCGTAAGGCCAAAATTTTTGTCTTGATCACATAATAATAACAAAGAATTTCTTTAAATATTGTACAATGACTTTTAATACATAATATAAATCTTTAATATATCTTAGTATATAAACTCTGTATAACAATAAAATCAGTATAATTACTCTTCCTCCGTGGCGGTACGAAGCGAGGACAAAATATCAATTCTGACCAGGCCAGAATGACCGCCAGAGGCCAGCTGAACACGCGCGCCAAGGTTAGGATTCCATGACACTCTATTGAGGCTGATGAAAGGATAATTAGTGGTTATATCCTCCATGTTCATTGTTTCTGAGTATCTCACTTTTTTCTGGATTTCTTTGTCCTCACTGCTCAGCTTTTTATCGTCTCCCCAAAGATTATGATAGCGTAGGTGAACAGAATTATCATTAGATGCTTTATCTGCCTGTAGAGTGTACACGTAGGATCTTCTCTTTATGCTTGATCTGTTCTGATCTACAGGCTTGTTGGCATCTAATATAAATGTTTAAAATTATATTTAGATTTAAAACAATAGATAAATTTTTAACAAGAACTATCATTTCCATCAAAGGAACAGCAACAACATTTATCCTATTATATAAAGTAGTATGCGTTTTTTGTCTGTCCCAAAGGTTCTCGCTAACCGTTGAACCGATATTGTTTTCCTTTACAGTGAAGCTTCTTATAGGTCCTGGGAAGGTTTTAAACTATTTTTGGGGAAGGTGTCTTAGCCCCCTTCCCCCAAACAATATTTTTTTTACTCTTTTGAAACTCAAATTTAAAATGGGATAGAGTCGACTTTTCCCTCTTCTACCTTAAGTGCCCCTGAAGGCTTCTAGGGACGTAGCCGCTAGTACGCTAGTATTTAAAAAAAGGAATAGTTAAACAGTCAGGAAATAATATTTTTAGTTTAAAAAGAAAGAGTTACAGTCAATTTGGTAATGAAGTAAAAAGGATATCATATTTAGTAGCCTTTCTAATTAGGTAATATGGTTTCTACATTTATTTATTAAAATGAATTCAATAAGAATACCTGGGAGTACATAAACCATGAGTTCTCCAGCAGAGGTGACCAACGCCAGGCTTCCCAGACAACTTGACAAACAATGGTCCCAAATACAGGAATTTTGAGCAACAATGGGCTGAGCTATAATACCAAAATTTCTTGCATATCCGCTGTCTGTCAACAGAGACTGTGTGTGTGCCTGTAGATACACGTCATCGTGGCTGATGGCAGCGGCAGACAGGCCAGGCAGCAGGCTCACGCAGGTCACAAGGCCGCGTTTAACCTCCTGAAGCGGGGCACTGGTGTCACGCAGGTCCCAGAATTTGTAGTATCGGTCGGATCCACCTAAATAAAAAATTAAGAATATTATACTGGGTTGTTTTGGAAATGAAAAAAAATGACGTGTCCATTACCAAAAGTAATCGCGTGCGGGCCCAATATCAGGGGGGGGGGGGGGGGGGTTAATGCAACTATCTCGTAATCAGTGAGCAAATGGCACTTAGAATTCGAATTTCCATCTGAAATTTTGCATGAGTAATCCTTGGTAGGTCTATTTTCCCTAAATCGAACAAAAAGTCGGAAAAGTAACGGCTAACGGCTCAGCCGTTTTGCCATTTTTTGGATATCTATATTGCAAATTAGTCACGAAACCTATCTCCACATAATACTCTTTTCCACTCCAAAACGCTATCAAACGGTTCTAGACGGTAGCTGTTGGTACTAGAAGTTTTAAAAATGGTTATTGCTATCATTTAACATGAATTAAACCAAGAATATTTTTTTAAAAGTTGATTCCTACTTATTTGTTGATGGATTTACCCTGAAAATAGGCAAAGCTGAGCCGCCAGCCGTTACTTTTCCAACTTTTTGTTCGATTTAGGGAAAATAGACCTACCAAGGATTACTCATGCAAAAGTTTAGATCGAAATTCGAATTCTAAGTGCCATTTGCTCACTGATTACGAGATGGTTGCATTCATTTTGTCAAAATAAATATCTAATGAATAAAGGATAAATCTTACTACAATGCATTATATCAATTAAGAAGTAATTGCAAATCAATTGATTGAAATGATTTTTATGTATCAAATTAAAACAAAATATAATAACACAAAAAATGAAAATACCTGTAACACAATATTTCGGATGTACACTATCCTCTGCTATGGACAAGGATATGCTAGTTACACTGGAGTGGTGTGCATTCCAGGACTGAACTGGCAGCATACACCGACCCCGACCACCTTCTGCATTGTCGTCAAAGGAAAGAAGTGAGGATTTTGAAGCAATATCCCAGATTGCCACAGTTCCAGATTGATAGGAAGCAGCTATATATCTAAAAATTTTAGAGTCTTAAAGGGGTAGTTTCACGAAATGCATTTGAACTTAATTTAGTGAACCGCATATTTTTTCTTAGTTAATGGGGTAAACTACATTTAAATAGCATATATTTGAAATAAATTCAATTTTCTACCACGTAGTTTTTAAAATATCAAGACCTGAAAATTGTCTTTTTGTGATATATGCAATTTAAAAAGACGATTTTCAAGTCTTGATATTTCAAAAACTATGTGGTAGAAAATTGAAATTTTTTCAAATACATGCCATATAAATGTAGTTTAACCATTTAACCAGGATAAAATATGCGGTTCACTAAATTAAGTTCAAATGCATTTCGTGAAACTACCCCTTTGATTTTTTTAAGCTGGTTAATTATCATTATCATTAAAAAAATAGTATTCTTTAAAAGGTGGGGTAAACTACAGAGTGAAAGGCTATTATTATTTTAGAGGTTAACCTTCCTCTCTACAATATAAAAAATAGATCCTCCTCAGGAAAAATAAACCCTTTAAAACATTAGATTTTTCATCAGTCAAGCCGTTTAAAAATCTTGAGTAACAAACGCTTATTCAACTACCTAAGAATATTAAATATATGGTGATGTATGTCTATGGTTAATTTTATCATTTTTTTAGAAAAGCTACCTGTGTTCTTTTCCTCGATACCAGGTCAGGTTCAAACAGTGACCGTCAGCTTCATCAGGAGCTTGGTCACAGGATCCACTAAGCACCAAACTTTTAATACAATTGGCTTTCACAAAATCTGACTTGCTCTCATTCGAAGAGGAGTTTGAAGGAAATCCTACATTAAGTAACCTGACCGTTCCATCCTGACAGCTGGCAGCCAGGAGACCCAGGCTGACATCAGTTTCGTAGCATCCTGACGGACACCACTCCACACACCAGATCTTGCCAAAGTCATGAGCAATGCCTTTCACAAATTGTGGTTTATGCACTATTTTATCTGTTGTATTGTTAGCTTCAAATTTCCAAATTTGTATAAGGCCCTTTTTGTCCTTAGGTCTCGTATTTTCTTTTTCACTCCAATAATTTGTTAATTCTAGATTTGTATGCGTTGATAATGTCAAGTATTGAGAATTACTGTTGTTGGTGGGTTGTGGAACCCAAGCTAATGCCCATACAGGTCCTCCAGCTAATAAAAAGCTACTTTGACCATCTTGGCTTACAAGACTGTTAAACCTCTCCAGTGACTGGGATTCTGTTTGTGATCCGTTTAATTTAAAACTTGGTTTAAAATTATGATTAAAAAATTCATGAAGAGTTTTTTGATCCATGCTTTTCTCCGCCTGTCCTATCCCTCCACAAAGCCTGGCATACCATTCAGGTAGGGACCCAGCTGGATAGTAGTTCATCTCCCGGAACTGTTCCTCGCGCTCCAGAAATTTAGGATCTGGATCCATTCTGGTGGGGCCAGGACGACCTTCTGAGGATCCCTTGCGGAACCGAGAGGAACGGTTGCATGAGTTCTCTCGTTCACAATATTCATCCTCGTCACTTTCTTGTTCTAAAATAAATTTTAATTATAACCAGAACTTCAAAATCCTCTAGAGTTAGTAAAATATATTGGCTTTTAAAAATCATCTAAAAAAACATTCAAAATTATATAAAATAGCATTTCTAACATCTATGCCGACTTTAGAGATAAAATATTTTACAGTATGGCTTCGAAACCGATTAATCCGCTAAATAAGAAACGGTTTTCAGACATACTGAAAATTCCTGTATAACGTCGTATTACAGACAATTTTCAACGGATATTAAAAAAAACATAACATTAATACCAGTTTTGTTAGCCCAGTCCCTTTACCCCTCGGAGCTTACAAATCTGGATTTTATGTTATTTTTTTTAAATATCCGCGTAAAACTGTCTTGATGCTATAGATAACTATAATTTTATTTTCTAAATTTTTTTTATAGAATTGTTAGAAGTGTACAATAGTACATACCTTGAGTAAAAAGTTCTCTGGAGTGTTTTCCAATAAAATGGCTGTCGATTTTATTCTTGTTTGGAAATGTTTCAGTACACAACATACATCTATACAATCTAGAAAATAATAATAATAAACAACATTAATTTTCATGCACAAATATCAAATTAGGCTACAGCTCTGTAAAGATAAGCGCCCTGACATTTTTTGGTGACTCCATCACCTCACCCCCCTGTTTTTGAATATTAATTTGAAGGAGAGGGGGGCAATTACTTCCCCCTATCTTTTTGGTTTGGGGGGTAAAGCCCACACTTTGGGATAAAAAACGTAAAAAAATCAATAGATTCGTACAAACTAAACCATGTCGGCCCCAACATGACTTGTAAATAATAATTTGCATTGTGAAAAAATAAAAAAAATAAGTGATCTAAAGGGTTTAAGACAATAGCCGATAAAATGATGTACATCTCCAATGATGATACACAAAATCACCCCTTCTGTAGATTACAATTAGTGGATAAAACGTTTAGACACTCAATAAATTCCATAAAAGTCCCCAAGGTTGTTAAGCCAACAAATAAGAAAACGTTAATATAAAACTTTAGGGACTAGTGTAATAAATAGCTCAATGCCACCCCCCTTCTGGAATAAAATACTTACTTATCCTCTCCGCCCAGAGTATGTTCAATCTTGTACATTTTCTTTCTAGTCACTTCTTTACTTAAATCAAAGTTATCCTCGGAATCATCAGAGAAAATATCGGAGAAATCAGAGTCATCGCTGCCAATCTTGGAGTTCTTAGATAAAGCCAGGAATTTTCTCTCTGCCCTCTTAGCCGCTGCTCGTCTTTTCCTTCCGAATCCTTCAGCTTCGACTACTGGCAGACACTAAAAATGGACATTTAGTCAACACAAATTTAGGTTAACAGGGATAATGGAAAATTATCTTATCAAAATATATGTTAATTTACTAGATAAAAAAAACATTGTTCGACATATTTCAAAAAAATTTAAACAAAACCTCCCACTTTTCCCTCCCAAAATATAGTTATGAACCACCCTAGGACCTCTGAGAAGCTACATTGTAAAGGATAATCATAATGGTACAGCGGTTAAGGGTTTCCTTCAGTGCAGACAGACACACACAAATCCTGTTACTTTTATATAAGGATTATATTTGCTTTTAACTTATCTCTTTGTGTAAAACAGTGATTTAGTTTAAATTACTTTTTAGCATTAATTCAATTGCACTTTTAAAACAAGAAAAAGTGCTGTCTAGGCAAAAATTTGAAGTTTATATCCTTATACTAAAGTAACAGGATGTCTGTGTGTTTGTGTGTTTGTACCGAAGGATCTCGCTTACCGCTGAACCGATCGGGTTCTCCTTAACAGGGTAGCTTCTCATAAGTCCCGGGAAGGTTTATAACTATTTTGGGGGAGGGTACCACCACCCTATCAGGAGAAAACGCCCCTAGAAAAAAATTACCCCTCCCGAAAAAGAGACTCCAACGAAACATAAACCAATTATTCCTGTAATTAGATATTTAAAAAAAAAACATTCAAAGTGCCACTAGAGGCCTCTAGGGGCGTAGCCGCTAGAGTATCTCATAAAGTACATTAATAGTATGTGAATAATATTGTTTTTTAAAATTGAAGGGAAGTTCCATAAAGAGCATTTTGGAACTTAACACTCATAAATCCTATAATATAAAATAGTAAGGTGTTTTTGTTTGTAGCGAAGGATTTAGCTAACCACCAAACCGATATGGTTCTACTATACATTTTAGCTTCTCATGGTTCCTGGGATGGTTTATAGCTATTTTTAGAAAATGTACCACCACCCCAACCCCCTAAAAGGGGGGTAGCCGCTAGTAAACAATTTAAGAAACAACTTTCGCCTTCTATTGCCTACTTACTTTTATTTAAAATCATTTGTTTAAGATTTAAAAATATTTGAAATGGCTAAACACACACACAGGTTTAAAATATTGTATATTATCAAGTTGAATAAGTTTACAGTACCCTTAATAAAATTAATTCAAACTTACCAACTCAGAAGATTGTCTTCTATCAGAATTTATTGAATCGCGTGCTCGTATGTTTCTCCTGAAACTTCTTTTAAGTGAAAGAACAATTTCTTCTGGATTCTTCTTTTTTATGTCTGCTCTAACTAAGGGCCTTCTTTGTCTCTTATTCGACGGCTTTCTACTAATCGCTTCGTTGTCAGCGAAGTCAAATTGATCATCTTCCTCGCCACTAATTTGCTCTGACAAAGCCTCAAGCTTTCTCTTGGGACGGACACTTTTTGCGACAACTTTATCTTCATTCTCATTGTCGGAAATTTCATCATCGTCGCTTATAATTTGTCTTGAGGCACGTGTTCGCTTGGATCTTTTTGTTGCAGTGAAGACTTCCTCATCATCACTGGCAGATAAGTTTTCTTTGGCATCACCTTCCTCAAGAATAACTTTATCTGGTCTCAGGCCAAGTTTTCTTTTAGGGCGCGAACTTGTCACTTCTAGACTGTCTTTACTCTTTTCCTCTTTCTTATCTTCTGTATTACTGGCAATTTTCTCATTCTTTGGTCCTTTTCCTAGCTTAGATCTTAATACTTTTTCCGTTTTGATATCTGTTTTGGCATTTTCGGTAGAATCTTTTAATTCGCTTAAACTTTTGGAATTATTTTTACAGCTAGAATCTGAACTTTGTATGACTATATCCTTGTTGGAGGTTGATTTATGTTTGCTTTTAAGATGTTTATTTTTAGTTGATAATCTTGAGGATCTTCTTGAAGGCTGAGGCGAAACTTCCGGTGGCAAAGACAGTTTCTTAACTTTGATAACAGATTTTTCTATTTTGTAGGTTGAGTTTTCATTATTGTCAGATATATTCAAGGAAACGCTTCCATTTATACTATCGCAGATATCATCTTCCAAATCATTATCATTCCCGTCATTAACATCATGGTCATCATCTGAAAGTGCCAGAGGATCTTTAGAAGATTCATCTATGACTAAGTTCATATTATCGCCTTCAGCATTGTCTTGGTTGTTGGTGGATATGTCAGAAGTAATATCATCTTGGTCATCAATTTTGTCATGAGTTATATCTGATGTTATTTCAGTTTCCTTGGAAATTTGATTGTTCACAGTTAGGTCTGAGCTTTCCCCAGCATCACCTGTGTTCATAGAATCCTTATCTAGATTAGACAGAGTGGGCAACATTAGTTTACCATCCTCAACAGATATTATCAACATATTTCCATCCGGTGATTCATTCAATAACTTTTCAAGATTCTCGTTTCCAAACTCTGGAAAAGGAAATATGATATCATCGGTATCAATGTCAGCAGTAGCTGTAAATGTTTCCTTGTTAGATTCAGCAATGGCTTCATTTATCAAGTTTTTGTCCGCAGAGGATATTCCATTTACTACTTCAGTCTCGGAAGACTTTGATAAGTCATTAAATGATGCATCCGCAGCAGGATCACCACAGTGTTTAGATAAATCTAGAGGTTTATCTTGATTTGCGTCATCAATAGAATCCTGATAATGATATTTAAATTCAGATCTTGCGGAGGTTGAGGGTTGACATTGCTGCTGTTGCACCCCAGGTCCTGTTCTGTCAATATAACCTGGAGTAACAAATGTGGAATTAGAGTTTTGGGCATTCGGATTTTGGTAATTGTTAGTTGTCTGTTGTTCCCAATTGTGACTAGTTGATGGGTTGGCAGGGTTGTAACTGTGCTGCAGGATAGATGAAGGTTCAGGTAGTTCTGGCTGCTGCTGGCACAATTTCATTTGATTATGAGGTACTGGAACACCTTCATGGCTTTGGGATTCTTGAAAGCTGGATAATTCTTGTTCACTTGAAAAGTTTGAGAGTTGGCTCTCTGAAATAGAGCTTGTTTCCTGGCTACCTGATTCCAGATTATTCAAGGAGTTTAAGTTATTTTGCTCACGTAAATCTTCTGAACTATTTATTCTCCTATCAACAACCATAACATTTTTAGGTCTCTCTGAAGGACTGAGGGCTTGAAGCTCCTCATGAGTGAGTGACACAGGCTCTGCTTCTTGGCTCAATTTTCCAGCTGTAGGATCTTCAGTAAATCTGGTCATCTCTGCCACCTCCATGCCTGGAGTGCTTACCTCTTCCCGGCCTGTAAAACATATTCAAATCATTAAAATGGGATGTAATTATTAATATTAGGGAGTAATAGTACTTCTTAAGTAAACTTAATTTTGTCCGCATAAAACCGTTCATTTTGAATCTACTTAATTATTTAAATAAACCCTTTTAAAAAAAAAGACAATGGCCGATAAATTGATGTACATCCTTAATTAGTGGTTGAAATGTTTGAACACTTAACTTAATATACCAACCTATCAAAATTCAGTAAAAGTACCCAAAGTAGGTAAGCAAACATGAACAAATAAAAAAACGTTATCATAAAACTTTAGGGACTAGTGCAATAGACAGCCCGTTGTCCCCTCTCTCTCTGCAAATAAGTCCATTTTATTTTGTCTTATTTATAAGATATTCTTACCTGCATAACCCTCAATGACTCTTTTAGCCTCCTCTAATAATCTCTGTGCCGCTTCTTCTCTTCTTTTCAGTTCTTCTTCTTTTTTCTTGAGTGCAAGTTCTCTTTCTCGGTCATGCTCTTTTTTCACCTAAAATAGCAAATTAATTTTGTTTAGACTTAAAAATTATACAAAAATGTGTCTTGGTTTTATTTATTAGGAGAACAAGAAATTTTTCATCAAATAGACCCACAGAGAGAGAAAGATGGAACAATGGTATGTTTATTACACTAGTCCCCTAAGTTTTATAATAACGTTTTCTTATTGGTTGACTTAACAACTTTGGGGACTTTAATGAATTTTGATTTGTTGATTCATTAAGTTCAATGTTCAAACGTTTGAGACACTAATTTTTTATCTACAGTATAGTTCATTTTGTGTATCATCATTGGGGTTGTTTATCATTTTATCTGTCATTGTCTTATCCCTTTAGATGCCTGAAATAGACCAATAAATACATATATATTTAAGTCACCAGGGTATAAGATACTGGGATGGGAAAAATAGGACATGTGTTCTGTACACAGGTCCCAGATCAAAATTTCCAGGGGGGGATAAAAGGCTTAGGTAGGCGAGTCCCAATGAAAATAAACTACACACCCCTCATAATATTTATATCCAAATAGAATGTAAATTTCTATTTGGGCATCCGGCTTGTGGTACTTATGCCAAAGGTATAAATAAAATAAAAATTTCCAAGAATACCTTTTCAGCTGCTAGAATATATTGTTTGGCCATGGCTTCTAGTTCTAATATTCGATCCTCTTCCTCCTTCAATTTCTTCTCTTTTAGAACTATTGGTGATACAACTTCTAAAAAATAATAAAACTTTTAAAAAAAATTTCGAGGGGATAAAATTATGATGAGTGAGCAGGTAACGGTGCAGTGTTAACAGGGATCTAAATAGATAAGACAATGGCCGATAAATTAATGTACATCCCCAATGATGATACACAAAAATACCCCTTCTGTAGAATACAGTCAGCGGTTAAAATATTTGGACACTCAACTAAGTGAACCATCAATAAATTCCCCAAGGTTGTTGAGCTAACGAATAAGAAAACGTTATTATAAGACTTTGGGGACTAGTGTAAGAAACAGCTAAATATTAAATAATAGGTACTAAATAAGTATTCAGCTCATTATGAAATGTATAAAACATGTAAAAAGAAATGGTAGGTAAAAGTTGAAGAATGCAAAAGTAAGACGTTTACAAGTTCATCTTTTCTAGGCAAGTGCCAAAACTTTTCAAACATTTCCTTTATTTCTCAAGAAATGCAAATATTTGTTTCTAGTTTTAATTTATATTTATTCTGCTAAAGAATTTAAATATTGGGATATATACGAAACTTTTTATAACGATGACAACATCCATTAAAGCGATGCTCTGAAATGGAAGGACAAACTAGTAAAGTGTTAGAAACGAATAAGCATAATCAGTATTTTAAAAATCAGATGAATCGGATAATTTTAACATACAAAAATTTATTGCAAAAAAGTAAAAAATCAGCATATTTTAAATGAACGTATGGACTTTCTGGTAACGAATATAGAGTTGCTGCGCTTTTAAAAATTGATACCAACTGTTATAGAAATCATCATGCAAAGTTTGAGATCGATAGGACAATTATAATTTTTTACTAATGAAATTAACGAAAAGAGCTAACCGTTACGGACGTACGGACCGACCCTAATTTTTAAAGAGCTTTGCTTTTAAAATCAGGTACGTCTTGAGGATAAAACAAAATAAGTATTAAAAATTATAAATAAATATTAACAGCAAAGATAATAAAGAATATAAGAACTATTTAACGTATGGTTTTAGACATTTATCCCCGGAAAAGAAAACAAATTGATATAGGATTTATACTGAAAACCCAGAAGACTTTTCAGGGAAGCTTTGTAAGTGCCTTAGGGTGGCTTATGCATGGCTATTTTACTGACCCTACCCGCTTTTCTCTAGAGGCTATGAGCGCACCAACTAGTATATTTATATTGAAAAACCGATGATATTACCTCGTTTTGCCACTTGACTTCCCCAGAGCTTGTTATCAACCTCGGTTTTCAGTTGTAAGGTTGTGTTGTACTGGCTTTCACTAAAATTATTATTCCTATTGACGTAGGAAGCTAATGAGTTCGATTGTGTGTATGTCCAGTGAGATCTCGTAGGTTGGACCGATCGCTTCACAATTTTCAGAGAAGTTTAGTATTACCATTGGGCACATTTGCCGAAGATTAGGTAAGCTAACAAAAAACTAAAATTTGTAGACCAAACTTTCAACCTCCTCTCCTCAGTCAATAAAATACTGCTTAACTAAAGCTAAACGTGTTCTATATTTTTTAAAATTCCTAACATTTAATGAATGTAAACCTATTTTGATAGAAAAAAATACTATAACTTACCTAGCAGTGGTTTCAGCTTGTCTTATGTTATTCCCATCATCATGAAGGGGGTAGTTAGAACCTTCTCCCGGGCAAGATGTATTATCCCTCTCTCCAGTGAAGCCAGCAGCATGCGGGTAGGATGGTCCGCTAGAACTGACAGGTGCTCCATCCAGGTAGGCATGCAGTTGGGGCTGTGGAGGTGGTGACACTTCTTCATCTAGGTTGTGACCAGTTTTAACAGGACAATTTAAAATAAATCATATTATACTGGAAGGAAGGGGACAATGGGCGGTTTATTACACTAGTCCCCAAAGTTTTCTTTTTCGTAGGCTTAACAACTTTGGGGACTTTCAATGAATTTTGATTGGTTTATTCATTAAGTGTCAAAACGTTTCAACCAAAAATTGTAATATACAGATGAGGTAATTTTGTGTATCATCATAAGGGGTGTAAATCAATTTATAAACAATTGTCTTATCCTTTTGATCCCTGCATAATATATTTAGGTGAACAAAAACTTGGGACACATAAAAATAAATGTATGCAAAATTAAATCACAATAAAAATTACACGTTGTCTTTACGAAACATCCCTGTATTCCTACATATAAAAATGTATCAACCTAAAAAGTCCTATTAATCCCTGTAGGTAAATAATCTTGACTAGAAGAACCTTCAATCGAAGACTGTGTGTCATATTGATGCGATGACTTTGTAGACTGTTGTTGCATATTAACATTGTTCCAATTATCTTCACTGGGCACTGTTTGGGCTCCTCTCTGATCCTCAAGGTAAACCTGTTGCTGGAACTGATGCCCGTCCTGGTAGTATGACTGTGTTGATAAATAGTCAGATGGTTGTATTGAGGTTGATGCTGGTGTTAAGCGTACTATGCCAGGCTGTAGAGGTTGACCGGATTGCATTGAAGGTTGTCCAGAAACAAGCTGAAGGGGAGATACATCTCCTGTGATTATAAGGTTGAGTTAACTTTCTTTCTAATAATTTTAATTGGTTTTTTGAAATCTTGGACAATGAACACTGAATTTCTCAACTCCTCCCAACCCAATTATTATATTTTAAATGCTATATGAACTTAAATAAATGTTAATACCTAGCTCTTCAAATTCTTAACATCTCAAAACATATGAAAAAGTTTTACTCTTTGTAGACTATAACGATGGGTAAGTCTCTAACAATGTTGGATTCTAATTTATTAAGTAAGTTCTAACCTACACGAATTGCTATAAACAATTTGTCTTGTTTATTACATGAAAATAAGATAAAATAAATCATTGAAAGTTACAGACAACAATCCTTGAGGTTTTAGTGGATTCAGGATTCGAACTTGCATTTGCTTCGGCTTAATTTGGGATAATCTATTTGTAGTTGACGTTGTTATCACATTAGTTCTTGTTACTGGCGTTGTGGAAGCTGAGGAGTAAGGTTGTTGTTGCACAATCTGAACATATCTAGCACCATCGGATATAGATGCACTACTTTGTTGTTGTTGTTGTGGCCTACTACTGCTGTTGCTGTGAGAGAGAATGATTGGTCTACTAACTTGCGGAGAGTGGGGCACAATTTGCTTCACTGGAGTATGATGTGATGGTGGCCGCATTACATGCTGACCCACTGACGAATAAGGGGTCGAAAAGTTGGAGGAAACTGGAAAATTATAAAAAATCTTAATTTTTATCTCTTATTAGGTAGGTATAGGCCTTGGTCAAAATAGTTAAAATATTAATTCAGTGAGAAAAAAATCTAGGAAGGGAGCGTGTAATCATATCATATTGAATGTCCCTAAAATAACTCTAAATCAATTTTGCCAATATTGAGTTTTTGTTTTTAAATGGGGGGGGGGGGGGGTGTGGTGACTCGTCACACGACATACCAGCAATTTTATTTTGGGTGCTACTCCCTTAGTTTTAGAGATAATTTTGTGAAATCTTTTTGGTTGTGTCACTAATTACCCCAAAATTTGATATCTTTCAAAAAAAAACGGCGGCCGTCTACAGCCGCCACCAATTTTTTTTATTGCATTTCTCGCCGAAATGGGCAATTTGGAATCCTTTGAGACCATGTCATTTTTTCAAAATTTTTTTCCCTTACACTAAGGGAGTAGCACCCAAAATCTGGTAAGTCGTGTGACGAGTCACCACATTCCCCCCTTCCCCTTTATTAGATACAACTTATCAATATCTAATAAGAAAAACCTTTGATTAATAAAATTTGATTCGATTAAATCACTACTTATACAACGTAAAAACCCAAGCCTGACACTGAAAAAGAAAATTAAGATTTTAAATTCCTGTTTGGTGTTGAATAGGATTCTGGAGAAGTAGTTTATGCCTGACTGGAGTACCTGCACTGGTGCTACTGGCGCGGGCAGGAGTTGTATTACTCAGTTTCATCCACAACACTTTCCCATCCTCTTGCAACAGTTTTACATATTTTTGATCCCCTCCGCCACTGGAGTCGGTTGTCTAGAAAAACAATATAATTTTTAATAATTTAATTGCTTCATAAACACAACCAAAAAGGGGAATACGAACAAGCGAGAGGCAAGTTATGTTAAAATTAAACATTACTGATATGGAAGGTGCCAAACATTACTTGCTCTCGTTCGTGCATCTCAAATAAATATCAATAATGTTTTTGTTAGTTTTAACTATTTTCTTCAATATTGTTTTCGAAATTAAAGATATCTTTTTAACATTTAATTAAGCCTTTTTCTTGTATACTTTTATATTCGTAGAAAACTAAATATAATACGATACGATATTTTTATCCACCGGATATTAAATGCAATGGTTACGAAACCACACTGGATAATTATGTTATTACCTGATGACTGGCTGTAGGTTGTATTTTAACATCATTTCTGGAGTAATAGTCAGATTTTACTTGGTTAGAACTATGTTGCGCAGGATAAACATTATCTTGGTCAATACCAATACTTCCATAATCAACAGGTTCTTGGCTATATTCTGCCGTTCTGACGGCGCTTAATTTATGGCTTTGTAGCACTGAACCAGACAGAGGTAGATTTGTTTTTACAACTCTTGCATTTATGTTTTCTGTTGACGGTGAATTTATTTGACTATTGCTATTTGTACTCTCCCAATTATTGGCAATGTAAGTAGCATTCCGTTTAGGTGTTGAATTAATGTCTGAACTACTGTTTCCAGGCAAGATGGTTATTTTTTGCCTTGTATCTTGGTAATTTGAATAATTATTTTTGTATTTGGAATTTTCCATCAGTTCATATGGATGGGCCTTAAATAAAAATAATTATTATCATTATCAGTATTTGAAAGCTTTTTAAAAGCAAGGCCAATAATATAAAACCCAAACAGTTCAGCACTGGGATTTGGCATGTCAATTCTGTAATAAGATACAATGTGCAATAATGCAGAAACGGATACTCATAAAAAGTATGAATTACAAAAATTGTCAACTATAAGAATTACAGTCAAATTTAAAATAATTCAAATAACAAATTTTAACTCATAAAGCAAAAGTAATCTAACCGTATGATTTATATTTACCTTCTTTTCGTGAGATTCTCTTTGTGATAGTCTAGAAAATTTACTCGAACAAAATCTACAGGCAACATAATCCCCACTCTCTAGATGTCTCTTACAGCCTAGGAATTTTATTTTTGTTTAAAATGTACATTGTACATCAAATCTGTAAATAAGATTTTTGGAATTACACTTTTACCCCTTTACATTCAATAGCTATTTTAAAACTGTGTAAGGGTAATCAAACAAAGAATAATATATTAGCATTTTATATATATACATTTGTTCAAAATTAGAAACAGTTTGACTTAATAAGCGCATTGACTAACTGCTAACACACAACTTTTAAAAAAATAAGCGAAAAAATAATCCTCTTATTCTATATCTTGTAAGAAAAAATATTTTATAAATACCATCAGATATGTGTTTCTTAATGCCATGGAGGGTCATGAAGGCCAGTTCACAATCTGGGCACTTAGCCAACCCATGCTCATTTAGTTCGCTCCTAAACCTTTTGTAAGAAAAATATATTAGCTTAAATTTTTCTAATACTATTTCAACACAAAAGATGACATTTACTTTTCATAATTGTACGCGGCAATTACGTACCAATACCACGTTTAACAATCAGCTGCTCTTTGTTTACAATTGCCATCCTGACTTTCAATTTGAACAGTCTATTATTAATAAATATGACAGACTTGTGATATTTTCAGACAACTTAATTCTTGTGGTACAAACATAACATTTGATTATTAGTTAAATAATCCTATTAAAAGTTTCTATATAATGAAATTTATGGTATCTTATTTGTTTATTCAAAAGTAAGTTATTATTCCTTTATACCTTTTTGTGTCCACAGTATAGTCCAGTTCCATTGTAGCGATTTCCTCGTTTCAAATGTCATGTAGCCATTGTTTTTACTTCTCTGAAATGTATTTTAGTTTCTGAATGAATTTTCTTATTTATATTATGTACAATAACGACTAAATCAAAGATTTAACAGTAGTACTAGTAGCTTTGCCCCTCGCACATAAAAGCCCCATACACGAGTTATTTTTTCTCTGCCCAAATTCTTTTTCAGGACAAATGATAAGCTTGACTAAATATTGAAGCCAATCTCAGATCTGCTCAAAGTACAGCGACAGACATCCAGCTAGTTAATGTATTAATATTCATCAAACAATATAGTTTTGTAAATATAAAATAACAATAAATTAAGCTTTTCACAACACATTTGTGATAATGCCAATAATAAAACTGTAATTGGCGAAACAAAAAACCTCGCCATCCATTAGCAACCAAATAATTTATCAAATTATTATTTCTCCTCTTTCTTTTGAACAGGAACATTGTAAACAGTATTTTCCTCGGCTATCTTTAATCTTTTCTTAGTTGTCTCCTCCCGAAGTTCACTGAAAAGAAAGATCTTTTGTCATTAGATATTTACGATTTTAATTTTATTAAGTCTTTATGTATCAGAATTTCAATTCCATCAAGGCTTATTAGATCTATTTCTGAGCCATACTGAAAAATTATGTATCGTATTAATAAAATTAAAATCGTTTCAGTTGGCGTTTGGCTAGGATCCCGTGGAGTCAACAAAACTTAGAATTAAGGGGGGGGGGGGGAGTTCTGACACATTTGCGTAAACAGTGAGTATTGGCTTTATCTTTGGACTGAGAAAATAGGTGATTAGGGATAAAATCATTCTTATATGATGAATTTCCCCCAGATTAAAGATTTTTTGGATAGGCCTCCAGGTTCCGTAGCTCCAGGCCTCCAGGTGGTCTCTGTACAGGTAAAAATTTAAAAAAAGATTTTTTTTTTGAAGAGTTAGAGGTTAACTTATTAAACAAAATATGCTTCTTTTTTTATTGTTATTCACATATTTGAAGAAAAAACATACATATTTTGTCTTATAAGCTGACATCTAACTCTTAAAAAAAGATTTTTTTTTCATTTTTACCTGTACAGAGACCACCTGGAGGCCTGGAGCTCCGGAACCTGGAGGCCTATCCAAAAAATCTTAAATCTGGGGGAAATTCATCATACAAGAATGATTTTATCCCTAATAACCTATCCTCTCAGTCCAAAGATAAAGCCTATACTCACTGTTTACGCAAATGTGTCAGAACTTCCCCCCCCCCCCTTCTATAATTTAAGACTTTACTATCCGCGGAAAGCTGTCCTAAAAAACGGTGCGATAAATAACCATTCTAATATTTCTTGTGAAAAATGACAAACCTTAAGCTTGCTCTACCGCCACCTCTTAAAATTTCTGTAAACATTTTATTTTTGTCGTAAGAATTTGAATTTTCTTTGTTTTTATCTTGAAAGGTTTTGTAAAGGTCGTCATCCGTGCCTTGAGTTCCCTAAATAAAATATATCTTTTTTTAAGCGAAGATTTTCTATAATTAAGGTTGTTCCGTCTATAACGGTTATCTTTTTTCCCTTAATTTAGACATGTTAGAATTGTCCTATCCATTTCAAAATTAGCATGATGATCCCTATGATAGTTTGGTACGATTAGGAAAGCGTAGAAACTCTATGATAGTTATCAGAATATCCGTACGCCCATTTAAAACATGATTTTAACCTTTTTGACAACAATTTATTTGTGTTATAATAATCCTATTCATCTGATTTTTTAATTACTGGTTCCTTATTACAATACTAGCGGCTACGCCTCTAGAAGCCTCTAGGGGCACTTAAGTAGGAGGGGGTAAAGTCGACCTCATCCCATTTTAAATTTGAGTTTCAAATGACTAAAATAAATATTTTTGTTGGGGAGGGGGTGAAGACACCCTCTCCGAAAATAGTTTAAAACCTTCCCAGGACCTGTAAGAAGCTTCACTGTAAAGGAGAACAATATCTGTTCAGCGGTTAGCGAGATTCTTCGGGACAGACAAAAAACGCTTTCTACTTTATATAACAGGATTTTTTAATTACTGGTTCCTTATTACAATAAGGTACAATATTTTAAGCAAAACACAATCGAGACGTAAGTATGTCCTTAAACAGTATCCTCCATTTACGCACTTTTTGATAAATTTAATTACAATTTTATTTAGATTTTATACATTTGTATTCTGATTACTCAGTTATGATATGCCCTAAGTATCAATGTTCGTTTATCCTACCATTTCAGAGCTTCGCCTTTATGGATGCTTAAATTCTTAAAACCTTGATGAAGAATTCAACCTACCACACACAAGCATAGACGTCCAAGCTTTTATTTTTACCCCCCCCCAAAAAAAAATTTTACCCCGGGGGTAAAATTTGCTTGGGGGGGGGGGGGTAATTACCCCCCCTGAAATCTGTTGGCAGGGGTAAATTTAGTTTACCCCCCCCCAAATTTACCCCCGGGGTAAAATTTTTGGTGGGGGTAATTTAAATTTTATTAAATATTTAGTATTAAAAATGCGCGCGAAGCGCGCAAAATTTTTTTTAATTAGAGATTTTTTATTTTAGGGGGCGTATTTACCCCCCCAAAATTGTTTTTTTTTGGGGGGGGGTAAATACCCCCTCCTAAATGGTTGGGGGTGCCTACAGCACCCCCAGGGTAGGGGTAAATTTTGGGGGTCTATGCACACAAGGATCCTGCAGTTGCGCAACAAAAGGTTCTGAGCATTGTCGATATAACATACATCGTGGCGTAGTAAAGAATAAATTGGAATTTATCATTTTCTTTTTTTTCTATCTGCGGACAACTGTCAATAATAGGATGTTTATAAATTACCTTGAATAAAATGTATCCAAGAATCGAGGATATTCCAATAGCTAAAATATATAAATAATGAAGAATATAATTTACATAATAAAGATAGATTTCAAATAGCTAAATTTAGCTAAAATTTTTTACTTTACTATTTAATTTGATTCCATTTAAAAAACATAACCTAATCCCAAACCTCTAAATACAGAAATTTTAAGTGTCTTTAATTTAATGTTTTAAAAAAATGGATTTTATTAACAACCCACGTATTCTCAAACTTGTGAGCCAATAACATCCCCCTTTTATTGTATTTTAAAAGTCGAGTGCCTCTTTAAATACAGTGGTTTTTTTTATAAGAACTTTTTTGAGAGCAATTTTGCCCCACTTATAGTTATCAGAATTTAATGATTAATTTAAAAAGTACAGTAAAATCTAAAATTCAAAACTTAGGTGTCAACATCTAAAAATGGGTTTAGCGCATTTTTCTTATGCTCAAATCTTTTCAGTAGTCGACTTTGGGGGCCAGTACACCCTCCCTGGTTGAGATATGGCCTTCAAACTTTGATATGTTCTAATACATGTCCCCAATAGTATCTTTATCAATTTTTAGCTCTATATCTCAACTTTGAAGCGTTTTGCAGAAATTCTTGCAAAGGGTAGAAGATTTGAGCATAAGAAAAATGCGCTAAAACCAATTTTAGATGTTGACACCTAAGTTTTGAATTTTAGATTTTACTGTACTTTTAAATATAAACTGAAATATTTTTTTTGTTATTTTATTACCTAATTGCCCTGAAAAACGAAGGTAATAAGCCATTAATCATTAAATTCTGATAACTATAAGTTTGGTAAAATTGCATTCAAAAAGGTTCTCATAAAAAAACACACTGTATTTTTCAACTTGGCAAAACTATATTTAAAGCAATAAAAAATTGAAGTATAAATTTCCTACCTCTTAATGAATCTATTAAAATCGGCATTGTTTGTATTATTAGATATCTTGTTCAAGTTGCCCCAATTTTATCTGAAAATTTATAAATATTATGAGATCGTAGTAAGCAAATAAAAGAATTAAAAATGTAACAAAATTTGAGTCAATAACAATATGGACAATTATATTAAGTAGCAGAGCAATATCAGTAAAGTCTAGCACAAATCTATGAAAATTAACAAGTTTCATAAAAAATGAGGCATATTAGGCGATTGTTAAATAGTATTTGGAATCTTTTATCCCAAAACTGTTCTTTTTGCAAAATTAGACTTATTTAGCTTAAAATGGTAATTCTATGAGATGTTGAACCCGTTTTCCACTGTAGGTGTAGTAAATGATCTCCACCACTGCACCCTCCCAAGAAAAATTGCCAAAATTCAAATAAATATAAGCGCTGCCTAGCGGATATTTTTGGTAAACAGCTGATTTTTATAATTGATTGAAAAGAAAACATTTTACTTACCCCTAGAGGCCTCTAGACTTTAGAGTTCCTGTGTTAAAAACTTTTAATGAATGACTACTGAATACTTTACTAATCATAAGACAAAATAATACTGAAAAAATAATAAATTACCTATAGGACAAGACACTACGTTACATTATCCTAACAAAACAATATCTTTCTAATGTACAATCCAAAAAACTGAAAAAATATTTAAAATATCTAATTTGGTGAAACGAAAAATGTCAGGGAAAAGTAGAAGATTTGAATCTCGGCAAAAAAAGTTAGTATTAATGTGAACATCTTTATTTCACAGGTAAAGATACAACCAAAAATAACTAAGTACTATTTCAAGCTCTCGCACTTCCCTCTAAAATACATAAAAATTGTAATATTACTAGCTGCAGTAAAATTGGTTCATAATCAATCTAAGTGAAGAATATCATCATCATTTTCATTGACATCTATTTGTATAATATCCATATCTTGATCACTGTCAAGCAGACTGCAGGTATGTATGCTGTCCTCCTCCTTCTCTTCCTCTGACTCATTATTCACACTTTCATCTTCATCACTCTCTATATCATCTGCATTAGAATCACCCTCGTCATCACTTTCATGATCTTTCCTTCCCTTGCTAACATATTGTTTATCAACAAATTCTTGGAAAACCTTTTCGATTTTAGTTTTTCCTTCCTGCAGCTGCTGTTGCAGCTTGGCGCCCAGGTTCTGATCAGCTGTAGCTGGATCTAATAGCTCCTAAATATTAAAATTTTTACTATACCAACTTTAAATGTAACTAATTTTGAACATTGAAAAATATCTTCCTTAATGTATAATATGTATAAAATTCTGCCTTTAGTAGAAAATGACTTATGGCCGGAGGAAATAAATAGTTCTTCGCCCTTTCAATAGTAAGTTTCAAAGATGGCAGATTTATAAACTTTTTCCTAAATTGAATTTATTAAAAATAATATTTTTACTAGGTATGAACTCAGCAAAACATTTGATGACAATTCGTAAATTTTTTTAAAAACTTTTAAATTTTTCTTTATATAAATTCTAGGGTTGGCAATCCGTATCCGAATCTGGAAAAATTTTGAAAAATTTTGAAATCCGAATCCGGAATCCGTTTTTTAATAGCGGATTCGGATTCTTAATTGGTAGGCTAAAATTAGCGTCTTGAGTTTTTTAATACTTGTCATTATCATCATTATATATAATATCTTTTAAAATCTGGTTCGATTCTCGGAAGTGAATTATAGAGAACACCAAGTTTAGGACATATGTAGCACTTAATTTTTTTAATTTAAAAAAAGCCTTTTAAATATTGCTAGAATCCGGAATCCGAATCCGGAATCCACCAAAAATAAGAATCCGGAATCCGCCATTTCTGGACGGATTATTGTAAGAATCCGCATCCGGTCAAAAAATTTGACGGATTGCCATCCCTAATAAATTCACTACTGAAAGGTGCTTAAAATCACTTCCTCTCGTTCATTCATAGTCCTCTTTAATTACACTACATTTAAAATAACGATTTAATTTCAAGTATTACCTTAACATACGAACAAGAATAATCGTATTCATCCAACCTTCGCCGTTTTATCAACTTTTTACCCACAGCCTGGAATATTTTCTCCGCCTCTGCGTGCACCTGGCTGTCTGACCAGCCAAGCTTGCTCGAGCACTCCTTCACAAGTTCCTTGATGTCAATAAAATCTGGGAATTCTTTGTTTCTGTTAACAAATTTTGTTATTTTATTGTTGATTTCTGGAAACTTGCTGTCTTCAAATTTGAAATATTTATCCTCTTGTCTCTGTAGGTCAACAGGTTTAGCATCGTACTTGGCTAGACGTTTGTATATCTCCATGTATCTCTTTTTGTACCTGTAATAGTATTTTTAGATAGCCCTGCATGGTTAGAGCACTGCAGTAATAGGCGTTGCAGAGTTAGGAATTATAGACAAGAAACTAACTCCATGCTTTTCCCCATTTATTTATGCACTTAGAGGGAAAGCATCTTAAATTTTAAATTTAATATTCTTAATAAGTATCATAAAGTGTAATTATGAGTAGCGGCGATTAAAAAAAATCTTACTTTGATTGTAGAATATAAACAGAATTTTCCTCATCATCAAAGTCAATCTCCGCATTTTCAAGTTTATCTATTTCTTTTGCGCACTGCCGCAAAGCTTTTTGCAACTTCAGCTTGTGCGCTTCTGATACTTGGCGCGGCTTTTTTTCTGACAAAGTTGCTGGATGTTGTGCTTTATTCCTGTTGGACGGGCCAGGTACAGGGGAATCTGTTCCAGATTCATGCTTGGCACGTTTCGAGTTCTTATTTTGGCCTTTAGAGGCCATGGAGCTTCCCTCTCTGGCATCAGAACTTGTCCCTGTACAGTCTTCGTCACGAAGGTCTTTACATTTCTTCATCACATCTCTTATCTTAAATTATTTTAAAATTATCTTTAGTTTGGTTGCAAGATGATAATACTACTACTATTAAAAGAAAATATGTATGTCCATAAGTGGCGCAGCAATAAAAAGTTAAGTCATAAAGTTATAAGTGGACAACTATTATCCTATAATCGATTTTTTTCTCACTGAAGCTTAAGATTTCAATAACTACTAAACAGATGAAGATATCTATTTAAAGGAAGCCTCAAATATGTCCTAGGCTGATTTTAGGTCATTTAAATTTAAGTCTTTTAATCGTATGAAGCTATTTTTCTGCTTTTTGACTCATGCCTCTTCGAATACAGAGCCCCTAAATGCTATGGGCGAAGCAGCTATTAAACATTTAAAATACTGACAATCTGTAACTTAAACGTGCCAATAATGTGCAATTAAATCAATTTTTAATCTTCTCGAGAGATAAAATCTATTGTATGTAGAAGAAACCAAACCTGTATATAAATATTCTTAGGATCTGAGTCGACCAGAGCCCATTTCATCTGGATATAGCTGGCAAGGTCAGAGGAATTCCTGGAACTGTCCGGTATCTACATAATATGATCAGTAAAAGATTGTTGGTAAAAATTATCTGACAAAAGGCACGAACGAGAGCAAGTGATTTTAATCAGTGAATCTAAATATTTTTTGTGTGAATAATACCTAATATACTAGGGTTATGTTTAATTTCGTTTTATCTACTAAAATTGATATTTCATCATGGTTTTATTTGAAAAAAAAATTAAAATGTTACCTAAGTATTTTTTGACAAAATATTCATCAAATGTTTATAAGCCAAGGCAATCCCCCTACTCTAACTATTTATGTCGCGCACCTGACATAGCCCACAAAAAGTGTACATATTACCTGATTCCAATATTTGTAAAGCTTTGTGCGAACACTGATATACTCAGAACCAGGAAGCTTAGATCCACACGCTTTCAAAAATAAGTCTAGACATTCTGAAACGCGAAAAAAAAGTTTATAAATAGAAAACTCAGGATAAAAAAAGGAAATTCATTTTGAATTATATATGAAACGGTAGTTTCAATTTCGGCTCTTTCATACAAAGTACCCTGTTGAGCACTAATACCCCCCCCACATCCCCTTCTTTAAAATTTAAAAAAAAATTTCTTTTATTACTTAAGGTTAAATTGGGTAGTCTCACACTACAATGATAAGCTCCGCAGAGTTAGGGCCCCCAAAAAAATGTGGGAAAAAACTACACCCCCTCTTCTTTATTTTGAATTTGTTTAAAAATGAGGGAAGGAGGGATGGTTAAAACTTAAAAGCACCTAAATTATTGTCTTTAATGCTGAAATTAATTGAATTTAACACCCTCAATGGAATTATTATTAAAATGTGTCTCACCTTTTCCATCAAGATTATCTAACTCATCATTTAACACATTGTCATTGTCTTGTATTTCCTTAGTAGTTTTAGGGTTATCGGTCTTAGAAACATTGGTAACATTCTCTACTATTTTCTTTTTGTCATCAGTCTTAGCTAGGGTATCTTTAGATGGATTTGAACTTTTCTGGTTAATATTTGTAGATATTAAAGTTGTTGTTATTCTTCTTCCAGCTTTTATATTTTCTGATGGTTTGGCTTTTGTAAATAATTCGTTCTTATTCACTAAAAATATTAAAGTTAAGCATATATTTTATAGATTTTTATAACAAAACTTGAGTTAAGTGCGTAAATTCAATCTTTGAAAATTACAGTCTTCTAGCTTGAATAGGAGTCGAGAAAATCTTGCAAACTTAAAAATCTAGGAATCGATGATTCGATCTAACACCCCAATTAATGGGCAAATCTTGATGAAACTTGGTTCAAATATGTAGAATATGAACTTATTAAATCCCTAAAAATTCCAGTTGTCTCTCTTGAATAGGATCCGAGAAAATCACGTTTCCCCCATAGAGTTACGGACTGACTGACTGACATACAAAGTTAATTATAGAGTAGCTGCGCTACTAAAATATTAAAAAAAATTTACCTGTAGTCAAAGATGGATAGAAAAGTTTACTAGTCGTTGGCTGTTCTTCAAAAATAATACTTGGAGCCTCGGGAGAACTGTCTCTGCGGTCCATCCTATCCAGAATTAATTTTATACAGAATGGAGAAAAAAAATTAACGTACAGTAGCTTTTAAATACAGTGTCAATTTCTTAGATGTTACACTAGCGGCTAAGTCTCTAAAGGCCTGTAGGGGCACGTAAAATGTTTTATTTTCAATCTATTTTAAAGTCAGATATTTATCACCGCTAGATGGGGCTAGTTGTTTTTTTGCTGTTTATTTTGATTTCCCTTGGGAGGGTGGTGGTAACCTCCCCCATAAACCTTCCCAGGCCCTATGGGAAGCTACCCTGTTAAGGAAACAATATCGGTTCAGCGGTTAGCGAGATCCTTCGGTACAAACAAACAGACAGACAGAGATCCTGTTACTTTTATATTAGGACAAGATGTAAAAATATAAACATAATATATAATATAATAAAGAAAATTGTTTAAAACCAAGAATTTTAACCTTTTCTTTTTGTTGGGTGGACTGTCTTCTATAGCTTTTCGCTTTAAACTATTTTTATTATCACTACAAATATCTTTCTGCTTAGTATTAGAATTATCGACAACTCTTATAGAATCAGAAACATCACTGGTCTTCTCTTCTTCATCTACTTTTTCTAGAATGGAGAAAATGGTTTCTGAAGGAACTTCCTCCAGAAAAATTGGACTCGAGTTTCTTTCTCCTGTCTGCAAAATAAATAATATGTTTTTTTTTAACAGGTTATGAATATAAATGCATTCATGAGACACCGATGGTTAGAAAGATTTGAGTAACCGATTTTGAGTGACTTTTATGTAAAAGAGAGTATTTTTTTCGAAATATCCCGTGAAACTGGGTGCAAGCTTCCTATGCATTTAATTATACTTATGTTTGGTAAAAATTAAGTACAGTTTGACCTAACAAGAGCAATTGACTAAAAGCTTGCACAATATGGAATATTGCGAAAAAAAGTGCGCTCTTAGAGGTTGATTATTTAAAACTAACCGAAAAAATCATATCAAACTTCGGGAATAGTCCCTTTCGTAACATCGCCAACCACTTTGTTTTAAACCGAGTGGTTTTTTTAATGCCAACTCTACCCGCAGAGGCTAGAAATAGGAGAAAAGCTACAGTGAAAAATACGAAGAATTGACCCATAAGGTACGATGTTACGAAAGGGACTATACCCCAAACTTCTGCATAATTTTTTTTATCAGTATTACCTCACTTAAAATTATTGAAGATGAATCTTCTTTTGATAAATCTGTTTTTGCTTCATCAATAATATTATCACATTTATTTTTTGTTGCAACTTTCTCAGATTTGTCTTTAGTGGATTTATTTTCGTCAGAAATATTTTTATCAGTTGTTAATTTTTTCGTATTGTTTTTATCCAATTTTTCGACTGCGACAATTTGTTTACCTTCAATAGAAGTATCTTTTTCATTCTTATTGTCAGGTTCTTCATTGATATGAACAACATTTGTGTCAGTCTTTTTATCTTTACAAGCTTTGTCCTTGTCTTTATTATCATCAGCTGATTCAGTAACAGCAACTTCTTCAATTGAATCATTGGCGCATTTTGATTGGTCATTTTGATTATCAGAATTGGTCTTCATATCACCATTCGACAATTCTTTAGACCTGGATTCATTAACTCTATTGTTACTTAGTTGATCTTTGTTTGATAATTTCTTACAAGACGTCGATTTGGTGATGTTTTCAATATGCTTTTCACTAGAAACAACTTCAGCTAAATCATTGTGCTTTTTATGATCAGCCTTCAAATTTTTATCGCCTATATTCTGTTTTTCTTTGTTTAAATTTTTTTGTTTTTCTTCAATTTGGTTGTCTACCTTAAGTGAAACAGGTTTTAATGGTTTATCACAATCAGTAGAACTATTTGAAGGTTGAATATTTGTATTTGTGGAAGAACGTGGCTTTTGTTCGACCAATGGTTTTTTCATTGCTAATACTTTGTTATTTTTATCTTTTATTGGAGACTTAATTATCATTTCACCATTAACAGATTTGTTATTTACAGAATTTGAGCTCTTTGTTGTATCCTTCACATTAGTTGAGCTAGAATTATCTTTATCTAGGATGTTAGATGATTTAATTTTACTTGAGGCAGCATCACCTGAACCAGTAAATTTTTTCACAGCAGGATTTGATATTTTATCTAAAATTTTAGGTTGATCTGATTCTTTGTCTGGGTGTTTAGTGTCTTTCTTTTCAACTGATGACTTATCTTTATTGTTCCTGGCTGTTTCAACAATTTCACAACTATCATCAACATCAACCAATTTGTTTTTATCATTGTCATCTAATTCAATGGGAGAAGGATTATAAATTCTATTATTTTCATTAGTTTCTATCGTTAAATCACAGTTTGTTTTATCCTCTTTTGATGGTCCACCCTGACTTTTATGGGGATTTAAATTATGTTTGTTATTTGATGAGTTTTGTCTATTATGGTGCTTCGAACTGTTACTATGATCAGGTAATTCTACTTGTATTTCATCATCTTCATCGTTTGAATCACTGGAAAATATTTCAACTTTTTTTTAAAAAAAAGGAAGGTACATACGTAAATATCCTTATGGTTATAAAAGAAATATTTCTTAAGATTAGTTTTCATGAAAAATACTGTCCTTTCGTGTACAGACATAAAAACCACATAGACACTTAAAAGTAAAAGACTGACAAAGACATGCAAAAACAGAAACACATACACACTACTGCTTGGCAGATAGATATCCAAATACAGCATAAAACGATTAAAAATTATTTACTATGCTTTTAGCAATAAAAAAGTTAAAATCCAACGAAAATAGCTAAGATAAAATTTCATTTAAAGCCAAATACGTTGGTAGACACACATCCATCTAATTACTGCAAAGAACGACTAGGTAGACATTATCTTTTAATGCATTTAGCCAATAAAAATTTAAAATCTGATAAAAATCGATCAAGGTATAACAAAAAAGCAGGCAAATTGAAACCATTGTTGAATTGGTGTAAAGGGTAAATCCTAAATGCTATTAAAAAAACAAACAATTGAAGCTTACCTGAGAGTTACTAAACAAGGATCATTTCTGTTCTTGGTCTGCAATCTTTCCGCCTCTTTCTTTTTCAACTCTATGGCTTTCTTAATATCCATTCCTTCAGATATATGCAAAACAAGATGTGAAGATGGAGAACTGCTTTTTCTTAAAGCTAAAATAAAAGATTTATTGAACTGTTTCAGATATAAATAATTTATTTTTTTATTGATAAACAATGCATCAAATTTAAAAAGTCATTGGCTGCTGCTTCTTAAAATAAATAATCCATTAGTTTGGAGGTTTTTGTAATAATTTTTTAATTGATTATAACTCACCATTAACAGATTGCGATATAGCCTTCCAATCTCTGGGGGAAGTAGAATTCTTCGCTGTGCCATTCGTTGCATGACAAGATTTTTTGTGGGGAGAGGGTTGAAGTTGCCTTGAACTTTTACTCGGACTAAACGATGTTTGTTGCGTTCTGTTATGTGATGATTCAGAAGTGCTTGCTTGCAATGAATATGATTGTCTAACTATAGATTTAGAAGGCGAAGACATTGGTGAAATTCTTGATTTTGAAGGTGATATTGCAACTGGGGATTGTCTTACAATAGGATTTTGAATACTCGAAGGTGCTCGTCTGGAATATCTAAAATATATCCAGTTAGCAACAAATCTTCTTAAATTTCTATTATTTGCCACAATTTTAAAGAAAAATATAAATGAATATAATAAAAGCTAGTGATTTGGGATATTAAAAACCTAGGCTATTCACTGCCTGAAGGTGCTTACGTTACATCAATTGCTCTCTTCGTACATAGTCCCTTTTTGTAAAATGTGTATTTATGCAGATAGATTAATTCGCATTTAATTTAGAAAACGATTCTAGATAAAGCGTTAAAACTCGAGTTATATTTTTATCAGCTAATATACCAATCAGACAAGAAAAAAAGGTACCTAGCAACAAGACCATCATTTAATCGTCTCGCTCTTGCCAATTCTTCTCTCCTCCGATCCATTTCACTAGTGCCAGGACTTAATCTTGAATTCATTATTTCCCCTCCAGAAATGTCTTCCTCGTAAATGTTTGGATTTTCAATATCTACTACTTCGGGACTTTTGTAACCAGCCCCTCTCACCTGAAACAATTTGTTAGATTATCCTATTTAACTCTTATTTTATACATCTTAATTGGAACTGATGATCTATTTTTATAGAGAAACATATCCATCAATAAAAAAAGTTAAAAAATTTAACTGTGTTTATACATATAATCCTTATACTAAAGTAACAGGATGTCTGTGTGTGTATCTGTGTGTGTATCTGTGTGTCTGTACCGAAGGATCTCGCTAACCGCTGAACCGATCGGGTTCTCCTTAACAGGGTAGCTTCTCATAAGTCCCGGGAAGGTTTATAACTATTTTGGGGGAGGGTACCACCACCCTCCCAAGAGAAATGACAAAAAAAATCGAAATTTAGGGGAGACTTCAACGTCAAAAAAGGTGGTATCGTACATAAAAAATTAACTTTAACAAACAAAAACATTTAAAGTGCCACTAGAGGCCTCTAGGGGCGTAGCCGCTAGTATTTTATAAAGTAGTAAGGTTTTTTTGTCTGAAGCTTAAGACGTGCTTGGATGTCTTCAGATGCATTTATTTTTCCATTAGTCTAAGGTCTCAAACTGAACCAGTGAGCATGTGCTTTTAAGGGAATCTTCGTATTGATACTGGGTACTGATTTTGAACTAAATTAGGAAGGAGAGGGTCTGCAATTTAAGTAATTAAGGTGAATTCCTTTAAAATATAGGGAAAATACTTGGAAAATCTATTATCTAGTCGAAGAAAAAAGTAATCTAAATATTTTTCTTATAGCTAGTGCTACCTTTCTTTCTTTCTGAATCTCCGATTCTTCAAGACAAATAATATCTCCTTCCATTCTTCAAATTTCATCTGAAAATAACAAGAAATTTTTTCATAACAAATCTTAACAAAGAAAAAAATTATAATAGGTAATATGATAATAATCAGTTGTAGGACAATCACAAATGTTTGCTATTAGCGTAAGATAAGATCACATTTCACTATAATTAAGGACTATCTCTGGTGGTGATGTAGGTTAATTTCGAACGAGCATTGTAATTTTGGTTTTGGCTTATTCCCCTTGCTTGCACTACGCGGATTTATTATGATTTTTCTATAATAGTCTAATATGAATTTAAGATGTAGACCAAAATTGGTTTTTCCTCGTCTGAAATTAGCCCACCCCCTTCATAAAAAAAAATCAATATTGTTGACTCCTGAGGTTGGTGTTTAGTTGTGTATTATCTCATCTTATCGGAGATTATTAGGTATGATATTTAAGATGCTTTTCCTTTGTTTAATCATCTTTAAATGTTATTTTACCCTCTCATGAGAGAGTAATACATACAAATTAAAAAGTATTTGACGTACAATAATTAAACCCCAAAATCTCTGTTATCATTTCTACTGTCTCCGCGTTTTGGCTTTTCTTGTTCTTCTTTAAATGATGGATCCATCAATGTTTGTAAAATATTCCTCCAGTTCTGTATTAATCTTATCATCTTTTGAGTCCAACTTGGATCAGCCTTAAAAAATTTCAAATTATTGACAACATATTCTTGTTAGAGAAATAGTACTTGAAGAAAATCTATATTAATAAGTTTTCCGTCGGTCAAATTATTACTTTGAGATTCAGAAAAATATATCAGCTGCAAATAATTTTTTTCACAAAAATGTTTTTGGACAATTTGATTCCCATTAATTAGGTATAAAAATCTCGCAATTACTTTAAAAGAGAATGAGATTTTCTGTCTTAATATGGTACTGCTTGAAACTTGAAATACTTATTAAAAGATTCAGGGGTGTATATTCTGCAGAAGATTCATTTCCCATCCCCCCTATTTTTTTCTTCAGAAAAAGGGGAAAAAATGGAAAATTGTTTCCAGTACTCCTTATTTTCTTCATTCTTTTTACCCATCCCAAATATTTTTCTAGTTTTTTTTCCCTTCAAGGATGGGGAAAAAATGTGTTCTAACCTTTTTTATCCCCCCCCCCCCTTTTCACATATTTTTTTAATCCCCCCCCCCCCCCCATTTAGCAGGATCAACCGTGCAGAATATACACCCCTGAAAAAATATTAGGTACCTACCTGATTAAATAAACATTTATGTAAAATATTGTTTTTTATGTCAATTGCTTGGACTACGTTGTGCTCGAACTTATGACCCATTGGATTTGCTACACCATCAATGGTTCCCAGGTAGTCTGTTTCTAGCTCGGCAAATTTCAGAAAATGTCTCTTTTGACGCCATGTTAATTTCTTAGGTACCTAAAAATATATTATCAAGGGTATTTCTTTTTGTCCCTTCTTTTATGTATGATATCCATTTATAAAAGTAACAGGATGTGTGTGTGTGTTTATCTGTCTTAGAGGTCCTGGGGAGGTTTAAAACTATTTTAGGGTTGGGGGAGAGTACCACAACCCCCCCAAGAGGAATCGCTTCAGGAAAAATTCTCCCCCCCCCCCACTCTCATAAAAATTGATTTTTAAAACCTTTTTTCCAAACAAAAATTGGATTGAAAACGATGAAAAATAACTCAGTGAGTTACAAGTTTTTAGGAGACCAATATATCCTCCATAAGACTATGAAAATTACAAGCATAGATGAAAAAATATTAATTGGTGGAAAACTGTTTGTCCTGTTTTATTATTAATATACCTTTATAAGAGTTGTAAGTACATGATCTCCAGCATGGAAGGGAGAATGAACGCCTCCTCTGTGAACTACCATAGTTGCATGACTTGATGTACAAGGTTCTATGTGTAGATCACATCTTGTTGTTAGTCCATCATAATCAAGCTTCCCACCAAGTAAAGAAATACCAGGAGATAACCTAAACAAATCAGTTATAACATTAGTGATGTTTACAAGAGAGAAAGGGGACAATGTGCTGTTTATTACACTAGTCCCTAGGGTTTTTAAAAAACGTTTTCTTATTCGTTGACTTAACAAATTTAGAGACTTAGTGATTTTAGTTGGTTAATTCATAAATTTGTGTGTTCAAACGTTTTAACCACTAATTTAAATGTACAGAAGGGGTAATTTAGTGTATTAACTAGTGATGGGAATCCGGATCCGGAATCCGAATCCGGAATCCGCATAATTTTCGGCCAATTTTGGAATCCGAATCCGGAATCCGTTTTTTATAGCGGATTCCGGATTCTAAATTGGTAGGCTAAATTTAATTTAAATAGGTTAGAAAATACCAAGCACATTTTTAGGACATACGTTACTACGTAGCACTTAAATTTTTAAATTTACTAATGTGATGTAAATGTTTTAGTTATGCTGGAAGTCAACACTTTAAACAAATCAAGGCTTCAACCAAGTAACATAGTGATAAATTAACGAAAAAAGCTATCCCTCTGTGACGGACGGCCTTTTAAAATACTGCTAGAATCCGGAATCCGAATCCGGAATCCGCCAAAAATAAGAATCCGGAATCCGCAAGAATCCGTCACTTTTTTTGACGGATTCCTTCAGAATCCGGAATCCGAATCCGGCCCAAAAATTCGACGGATTCCCATCCCTAGTATTAACATTGGGGATGTATATCCATTTATCGGCCATTGTCTTATCCCTTTAGATATCTGAGTTCACAATCAAAGACAATATCGGGGAGGGGGGGGGGGGGGTTGACCTACAATTCAATATGACACGAGTGCAAACAAAAGTATAAATAACCTGATAAAGCTGGACAAATCCATCCCTTCTCTGGTAAAGTACGGAGACTCTTCCACGTTTATTGTAACATAGACAACTATGTCACCGTTTCCATCCTCCTCTTTTATACCAACTTTATTTGGATCTATTTCAAATCTTAAAACCTGGAAGCCAAAATTTATGAACAAATGAATTTCTTTAATTTCTTTAAAGCCTCGACTTTCAAGAAAACAAGAATGGCATATAGCAGTATAGTGTCTCTATGATATAAATCAGATAGCCTAGATAAAAAAAAAACTAAAATGTCCCCATGCTATTCCCAAAAAGGCAAACTTTTATTAAAAAATAACCTTTAGCCTGACTTTAAATCAGTGTTGCGGATCCGCATTGATTGTATGCGGATCCGGATCCTCCAAATTTGGTCAGATCGGATCCGGATCCTACCGGATCCGGTACCGGATCCGGTACCGGATCCTTGACAATAAAAATAAAATCACCAAATTTTCAAAAAATATTTATTCTTAAAAGTTTAATCTCAAAGTCAAAAATGCTTTTGATTTTCAAGTCTGAACCTAATAAGTGTGGGAGTGAATCAGCTGATCTTAACAAGGTTAAACAGATATTTCAAAATTTGTAAGTGACTATTTCATATAAATTTAGGTAGATTTTTCCATAAATTTATACCCCAGGATCCTTGGACTCAAAATAATGCGGATCCGGATCCACAACACTGCTTTAAATCCTGTAGCAATAATGAGGAAGTATATTAACTTTTTGTCAACTTAATACCTATGTATATTTATTGCACATTAAGAATCTTTTTTCTGTGCAGTTTTAACATTTAAAACAATAAAAAATGTTTTGTAACATACCTATGTAATATTAATTTTTAGGCCAATGATTAGCCAAGTTTTATGGAATAAATTTTGCTTGCCTGTCCATGTTCACAACCAGGTGGTATTTCTATAGGATATTTCTTATCATAAATCCTCCTACCAATTCCTTCACACTCGATACACTTAAACCTAATGAACAATTTTTCTCCATGGCAGTAGGAACATTGTTTGCGCCCAACTATATGGCCAGTCTTGACGGTTTCTTCGCCGGTTCCTTCGCAGTACGGACATACGCCTGCCTAAAATATGACAAATTTTGTTTCCCTGTTTGTCATAGAAAATGTTTAGTATAAAGAATTAAATATTTAGGGAATTTGGCGTTATCCTGTTACAAAAATTTTTATCAATTTGAAAATTTGAGTACCCCCCCCCCCCCCGACAGTCTGGATAGTCTGCGGGAGGAGGAAAAGATTTGGACAAGGGAAAAAGGCAAGCTTCAATTTAATTCAATAACGTGTCCGTGCTGTGGAGAAGCCTCGCTTCGCTCGGGGTACTCTAATTTTCTAAATTTCAAAGACTATTTTAGGTTAGGTTAGGTTATAGGCTAGGGAGCCGAGCGCTGCGGCCACGGATGTTCGTTGTCTGGGGTACTTTAATTTTCTAAATTTCAAAAAACTATTTTAGGTTAGGTTAGGTTATAGGCTAGGGAGCCGAGCGCTGCGGCCACGGATGTTCGTTGTCTGGGGTACTTTAATTTTCTAAATTTCAAAAAACTATTTTAGGTTAGATTAGGTTAGGTTATAGGCTAGGGAGCCGAGCGCTGCGGCCACAGATGTTCGTTGTCGGGGGTACTTTAATTTTCTAAATTTCAAAAAACTATTTTAGGTTAGGCTATTTCTTTTAAATATTGCTAGGGTAAAGCGGGGCGAACTCGGTGTATTTTTCGGTTTTTTGAACCTGCAAATCGTAAAAATTATTTTTTTTAAATGGGACCAAGACCAGTAGAAAGATCTCGGAAAAGTCGATCAGGTCCTAAAAGGACGTAAACCTAGGACTTTGGGAAGTTTGTCAAAATTGATCTCTAAAACGGCACCGACTTCGCCCCGCCTTGAGGCGAAGTCGGTAGGGCATTTTCAAGCTTCGAAAAATCGATGACGTATTGATTTTATTACAGCATGCCCAAAAGGTAAAAGTTGCTAAATGTAATTAAGAGTATGCACAAAAAAATTTATTAAGATAGGTTAATTTTCTCTACCAAAAAAAATAATTTTTCCGAAGTACGCGAAATTTGACTTTTTTTTTCGAAATTTTTTTTGATAAAAAACATAAAAATACTACTAGAAAAAATAACTTTTTATGACTTTAAAGGCCTGATCCTTAAAATTCAGGCAATTTTGAATAGATTTGGCCAAAAAAAAATTAGTTCTATTAGCAAAATTTCCTAAAAAAATCAAGTTGAAAAAAAGAGAAAAGTTTGGCAAAATCTGTGGTCGATTTTCCAGCTTCAAAAAACCTATGACATATTGATTTAATTACAGCATGCCCTAAAGGTTAAAGTTGCTAAATGTAATAAAGAGCATTCACAAAAAAAATTATGAAGATCGGACAATTTTTTCTACAAAAAAAAAAAAAAATTTTCTAAGTACGAGAAATTTGACTTTTTTTCTCGAAAATTTCACTTTTTTATATAAAATTGAAAAAGTTAGTATAAAAAGTGAAAAAACCAAATTCGCCCCGCTTCACTTTTAGTCGATTTAAGAAAAAACTATACAAGCTTTTTTAAAGTTTTAAACGGAAATGGATAGCCTATTAGATTCTTAATAAGTCCCCTGAAGACGTCTAAGCTCTAGCTCTTACCAGTTTTTGTCCAACTTACCGTTTTTCCGACCGAAGCAAAAAAATCGAAAAAATTTTTTTTTGTCGTCCGACTTTAAGACCCAATAAGTACCCTAAAATTTCATCTCACAAAAATTTTATTTTATACTTTTTTGTAGGCAATTTAATAAGGAACAAATTTGATGTTATGTTTATTTCTGTCAGTCGATTAGAACATGGAGAAAAATGTCATTTAATGAAGGTGGTAAAAAAAATACCGACTTCACCTCAAAACCGAGATCGCCCCGCTTTACCCTACGCAACCCACAAACAAAATTGTTCTTGCTAAAAATACGCGGACGAGAGGGAGAACATAAAGGGGACTGGGAAAAGGGGGTTGTTGGTCAGATGGGAGAGGAAAGGGGTAAACAATACAGTAAAAATACGCGGACACGGAGCGCTCGCATGATGAGAGGGAGAACATAAAGGGGGCGGGGAAAAGGGGGTTGTTGGTCAGATGGGAGGGGAAAGGGGTAAACAATACAGTAAGAATTCTGCATATAAATAGACTGAAAGCTTGAAGCTGTTTGTTAGTCGACTACAGACTGCCTTGTAGCGAAGGACTGAGATCCTAAACTGGTTGGCATGGTTGACTAAGGAGGCAAGGCTCGCCTTATATACCCTCCCTCCCTTCCTCCTGTCCAACCTAATAATAGTTTACTTAAATTATTATTTTGTTGTCGGGGGGGGGGGTACTCAAATTTTCGAAATAGCTAAAAATAATACTAAGAGGAAAATACCATATTTTATTTCCCCACCCCCCCCTAGGACGGATAAAAAATGGAAAATGCTTTAGTACATACTCCTTACTCTATACACTATACACCCCTGAATATGTATCAAAATTAAAAATGCTATAGTTCCATATTTAATTGGTTTACCTGATAGCCCAGCTCTGACCTTGACCCATCACATTTGTTGCACAGAGCTGGTATAAAAACTGTTATTTCTGTTTTCAATCCACATATGCTCTCTATTGCGCTGATATTAAGTATATAATCTCTGGTCATTTGGAAACCTTTGCAATAACATTAGATTTACATTAATTTTCCGCATTAGTAGGTCAATAGGCTGTTTATTCCACTAGTTCCCGAAGTTTTATAATAACGTTTTCTTATTTGATGGCTTAACAACTTTGGAGACTTTTGATTAGTTGGCTCATTTAGTTGAGTGTTCAGACGTTTCATCAACCATTAGTTTTAAACTACAGAAGGGTTAATTTTGTGCATCAAAATTGTGAATGTACATCAATTTATCGGCCATTGTCTTTTTCCTTTATACCCCTGTTTTAAATTTTTTTTGGCGACTGTAGCATGAAAAAAATGTGGTTCAATAGCTTTCATGCCGCGGTTGAAAACTGAAAAAGGGACGAAAAAAAAATCCAATGTTCCTGAATAATTAGTAGCGTAATCTTGGAAAACTTCCTGTTGTCTCTCCCCAAACCCTTCTCTGGAACTAAATATTTTAGAATACATTTGCTCAGCTGTATAGGTAGAATCAGTGCTCTGTCTCATGGGACCTTGTGCGGAGCGGCCACCATGTCTCTCAGAAACACATCCAGTTTCATCATACTCCTTCCTTTTATCCTCGTCACTTAGTACATCATAAGCCTCGGCAATTAACTCAAACATCTGTTTGGCGTCCAGTGTTTTATTATGGTCTGGATGGAATTTTTTGGCCATTTTGAAATATGCCACTTTCACTTCTTTGACATCAGCATGGCGTTTGAGACCAAGGACGTCATAGTAATTTATATGACGGCCCTGATAATGTCGCTGGTTTATTTGATATGTAACTGATAAATTCTGGGCTATTAATTTAAAGCCAGGATTTCTTAAAAGGCACAACATGTTGAATCACTTAACTTGATTGTTTATAGTTTTAATTCACTATAGTTCGTTACTAAGATATTAAGACTAAAAATTATTTTAATCACAAGAACCATCCTCCCATCCATATCTCCATCGCAGAAAAACTTTAGAACAATCAAACTCTGGTTTTCCAAGCTTTACATTAACTCTGCTCAAAAAACACAATTAATTTATATTGGATAAGATTATTAAAATGAATCAAGGGGTTTTAATGAAGTTACTTAAATTACGTGTTAAATACACAGTAGTTAGGAGAAAATTAGATAGGTTCAATTTTACAATTTTTTTATAATAATTTAGAATACCTCTTAGAAAATCAAAAACAATTCGGTACCTAGTTGCGCCGAGGGCTTTGTTTAAGACCAAAAATATCACATTCAAGAAAATAATAAAATATAAACTTAAAATACAACTTATAAATGCAACGATCAAATAAGGGCATTTAGTAATTTGAAAAACTTGTGAAAGAAATTAATTTGTTCCTGTTGTGTAGCCTACACATCCATTCAGAAAACTGTTTAGAATTTTCAACTTGGGGCGGATGGTTGGGAAGATCTACAGCCAAGTCTTCAGCACAAGGAGCACACGGATATAATCTGAAGAAAAAAAAAATTAAAACTTAGGAAATTTAAAAATTCAGATAGAGGGGATAAAGGGATGTTTATTACACTCGTCCCCAATGTTTTATAATAACGTTTTCTTATTCGTTGGCTTAACAACTTAGGGGAATTTGGTGAATTTTGATTGGTTGAACGTTCAAACGTTTTAATCACGAATTGTAATCCACAGAAGTGGTAATTTTGTGTATCATCATTGGGGATGTACATCAATTTATCGGTCATTGTCTTATCCTTTTAGATCCATTATCAATTCTAATTTACCTAGGAAGACTATTAATAAGATTCAATGCGTCTTGTTTGTGTTGATCCGTGGGATTGTCCGGGTAATATGCGGCCACAGAGTGAAGGAAGGTCCAGGTTGCAGATCCCAACTCTAGGCTATCTGGAGGACAAATTGCAGCCTGCAATAATAACCATTTCAATTTTAGACTTTAATTATTGTATGAAAAGTTAACAACAGCAAAATAGTATTAAGTCGCAATTGTTAACATTTTTCATAATATCTATCTATATGTACACGTACATATCTATTTGTGTAATGAATTTGGTCGACTTTTATATTGCAAAGAAATTTTGTTTACCTTTTGATCCCTTACTGCAAGATCAAGCACAGGACTCTCAATGTTTTCTGAAATAATTTGTCAATAATATTTATAAATTTAAATTCATGCAAAAACAAAAATAAAAAAGAACACAGAACATTCAATGTCAATATTTCATTTATTGAATTTATTCGAAAAGTTTTTTTAATGAGGAAACTTATTGTATAAAAATACCTCGCTTAGTTTCAGACGTTTTCTCTTTACTAGAAGTATCCGCTTTGCTGTCAATATTAACGATATTATCTTTAGTATTATTTGTTTCTTTAGGCTTTTCTTCTTGTGATTGTTTGGAATTGTTAGTTTTAGAGGAAGTTGGACCTCCCAATTTCATCCAAGTTTTAAAATCTGCACAAGCCCTGCACGGTTTACTGGATCCATCTGTCTTGAATATGGAGCCCTCTGGGTGCGTAGACTCTTGTTCAGTCATTATTCATTATACGATTGGTTAGTTACGTGGTATCTAAACATTTGCATATTAAATATTAATCAAAAATATTAATAATAATCCAAGTTTTAAAAGAAAACACAGTTACTGATAAATAATTTGGACCTATGTTTATATGGAGACATACAGTATAAGAATAAATACTCTAATTTTAAATGAAATTAATTAGGTATCTTTATTAGAAATATCATAAATGATATAATTTACAACTCTAATAAGATAATTGACACTATGTATTTAGGTGTGCTCGATCATAGCGCGCTAAAATAGTTAAATTGAGTTATATAATTTTTATTTAAGAAATAATAAATATACTCTAAAATGATTTTAGTAACTATGATTCAATTCATGTGTAACTTATAATGTGATTTATTTTAACATTTAAAATTACAAGCATGATACTAATAAGAAATATATATATAGGATATTTTTTCATAATTAACTAAATGACAGTCATTTTAATTAGGTTGGTATAAACACTTTAATCAACATTCTACATTTAGAGACGTATAATTGATTACATATAAATTACACTTTAAGAAATAATGAGTTTCAACATAATAATGTGATGTTGTAATTTATTTTAAGTGAATGAATGGATGAACAAACAGAGTGGATACATGTATGAATTTTAAACGTCTTTTTATTATTACAAAAATAACGAAACATATTTTAAAAATCAAGATACACTAAAGCCTGAAACTGTAAGTAAACGACTGTAAATTAATTTATTTCAACGCTTTAAACATATCAAAATAATAATATATCACTTCAAACATGAAATTTCATCATATTGCATTTTATAAATAATTTTATTCGGCGACTCTGGCAAAATGCGCTAATGCCGCGTTGGAGTAATTTTTGACATAAGGATTTTGGGAACATAATTACGACTTAATTTTAAGATAAAAATCCTGCATAGTTCATACGTTAAGAAACAATAATTGATGCGACATGAATACTTATTAGCTTACTATAAAAGTAATATATTTAACAACAAGGATGACAAAATCAATAGGTAATGAAATTAATTATTAGTAGCATCGCTACTAGAAAAATGCTTTCATCGTATCAAGGGGTTGCATGCTAGTATGTTTATACATTCTTTCCATTCCTTAAAATTAGATAGGCATGCCTTACACTCATTTCATGTCCATTCAGGTCTACACAAAAAAAAAACTTGCGCACACTACTTGATAAGTGTCAAAAAGTAAATTTTGAAAATGTATCTGAGCTGGTTAAATTTCCATTACATCAACATCCAAACACATTAAAAAGTATATAATATACATATTATTATTCTGAAAAAGTCAATTCCATAATTGATAACTTATTTACTCTAAGTATATATCAATAAAATAAATTAAGAAATATTTATTAATTTTCAAGTAAAAACATTTTGTACAAAGATTCATAAGTAGAATTAGGAAAATTTGGTACAAAGTTGACCCGAATAATCTTGTCAAATCCATCCTTCAACTCAGGCTCCTCAAATTTGCTCCTTTAAATTGGTCGACTTAAACTATCTGTAAAGTATAGAAGTATTCAGGGATCTAAAGGGATAAGACAATGGCCGATAAATTGATGTAAATGATGAAACACAAAATTACCCTGACTGTAAATTATAATTAGTGGTTGAAGCCCAAGGTTGTTAAGCAAACAAATTTTAACATCCAGCTAATCTACAAGACTGAAGTGGGTGCCAAGTTATTGTTCACAAAATTATATTTCAATATAACTAAGAAGTATCAAAGACTTTTTTACTCAATGAACTTATCAAATAAGAAAACGTGATTATAAGACTTTGGGTACTAGTATATTAAACAACTCAATGTCCCTTTCCTCCCTAAGACGTCTTCCTATGGTGCATCTCTTATAGTCTCTTAAACAGCTTTGAAGGTAACGTTTCAATTTTGCTAGGCCCTTGTACTTGAAAAATTTAAAGCTATTCAGAAAAATTAAAACCCTTTTTTTGTATCTCCATCTGATCTCATTCAGATTGACTTTTAAAAAAGATTAATATTTAAGTTTGTAGTTCAAGAAGATTCCTGTAGCTATTAAATAAGGCCTCATTGATCTTCGCATGCTTTTTGTCAGTCAACTCTCTGTACACATTGTTATGCCTGAAAAGAAAGTTAAATAATCCAATCTATAAATTTGACTAAATAGATGAGCTAATTCATACTAATTGTATGTACAATACTAGTTTTTAAAATCTATAAGTTTTTAGTATGGAAAAACAGAAAATAGTTCTTTGTCGCATAGAATTATAAACAGCTTTTCGCGGATGTAGAAATATACAATTATAAGATTAAAATCAGCTTTATTAGCCCTGATATGCCGAAGGAACGGGCTAGCAAAACTGATATTAATATTAAGATTGTACATTTTTATTATATTCATATAAAACTGGATATAATACGTTACATGATTTTTCAGTGTGGCTCGGAACATGTTCTAATTCAGTGGATATTAATCGGTTTCGAAGCCATACTGGAAACATCATTACCTGGCCTGATCATGAGTAGTTTTCATCCAAAAGCATCTGACAGGAATATTCTTTTCCTTAGCCAAATTTACATAATCCTTTCTTGACTGTTTGTCTCTAAAAGTAAGAAAAAAACATGTATTCAAAAAAAGTTTTCCTGATGATTTGATTTTATATAGAAAATAACAGGATGTTTTTCTGTATGTCAGGATCTCGTACACCGCTAAACGATATGGCTCTCCTTCACAATGTAGATTCCCAGAGGTCATGATAGGGCCTATAAATATTTTAGAGCAGAAATCACCACCCTCACAATAGAAACACATCCCCCTTAAAATATATTTTTTAAAACACTGTTGCAAATTGAAAATGGAGAGGGGAAACTTTCACCTCTATTGCCTCTAGAGGCTTCCAGGGCGTAGCCGCGCCGCTATTTTGATAATATTAACCTGTGTGTGTTATCCACGACAACTGATTTTCCCGAGCTAAGAGCATCCCTAGTTATCCTCAGGGACTTCTCTTTCCCACCAGATCTAAATATATTGTTATGTATAGTAACTCAGAGAGAGAGGGGACAATGAGCTGTTTTTTACACTCCCCAAATCCCCAAAGTTTTTATAAAAACGTTTTCTTATTCGATGGCTTAACAACATTGAGGACTTTTCCTGAATTTTGATTAATTGGTATACCTATTAAGTTGAGTTTTCAAACATTTCAATCACTAATTTTACATTCATATTTTGTAAAAAAAAAAATTAGTAAAATTTATTTTAGAGGGGGGTGGGGGGAAATTATTAGGGTAATACCACCCACTAAAAATAGCCCAAAACCGACCCAGAACCAATACTTATAAAATTGTGAACAGATCTTTTCATCCATTACTAATATTTATTTCACATGGCAAAATAATCACAAATGCATTGAATCTATCAGGTTAAATAAATATACCTATTGTTGTATAAAAAAATGTCGTACCTATCATTGCTGGCAACCACATAACCCTTATCTTCCAATTTCTCAGCAAGAAAACTTTTACCAGAACCTTGGATTCCAATCAACATAATCATCTCCTTAATTGAAATAAAAACAGTGAAATGATGTATCTAAACTTATTTTAAGACCTTAAAATGAATTTTATGGTCTAAAAACAAACTTAAATTAATGAAACTTTATGTTTTAAATAAACATATAATGTTTAATTCTTTAAAAATTTAGGTATAAAACATATAATTGTACCTGGTTCGAAGCGACCAGGCTTTCATTTTCAGGTTCTAACAATGGCAATTTTGCACAATTCTTTGGATCATATCCAGGTAAATCAAACAGCTTGGTTGGTTTGTGACCAAGAAAATATTCTTCAGGTGTATAAAACTTGAGATTTAGGTTCATGGCAAATAATCTATCAGAGCAGGAGAAATCCTTTTTCTTTTTATCCATCCAGTCCTTGCGTCTGCCAGCTGCATCTCCGCAATAAAATGATTTATCCATGTTTATTTTCTCACCAGAGTTGCCAACCTCACTGAAATAGGAAAATTTCAATGAAATTCAATTATCTGAAATTTGTGAGTATAATTTCGAAGTCACTATATTTCAAATTCAGGGTATAACTAGCTGTAAAGTTGTTATGTTGCCAGTAAGACCACGTCACAAATAAAGAAATAATTTTAAAGATATTGCGCAATTACTGTCTAAGTTCATTTCAACTAAATATTTCCAGGGAGGGTAGAGATATTTGGCTGTTTATTACACTAGTCCCCAATGTTTTCTAATAACATTTTCATATTCGTTCCCTCAACCACTTTGGTGACTTTAACTGATTTTTGATTTGTTGATCCATATAGTTAAGTGTCCAAAGGGTCAAGCACTAATTGTAATCTAAAAATTGGTAATTTTGTGTATCATCATTGGGGGACGTACATCAATTAGTCGGCCATTGTCTTTTCCTTTAGATCCCCGAAATATTTCCCTGAAAATTTTTACTGTGTAACAACTAACAATCAAACGGACTGTTCTTATTTCAAAAAAGTATAACAAGGATTTGCTACTCATGGACACATGATTTGTCCATATGCTATCAAAGAAGTCATCCTAATATTTGAAAACATACAAAAATCCCTTAATAAAAATTCTTAATTAAGCTTTAAATTAAAATGTACCTGAACCAGAGCCAAATACCAGTTTTAGGTTTTCTGAAGAATCCTCTGGCAGCAGTTGAGCAGAGCACTGTAATAGGAATGTTGAGTTTGCCAACTATATTCTCAACCTTCTCCATAAAGTCTCCTTCTTTTATCTAAAATGAGGACAGTTTTCAGGGAGGGAGGAGACATTGGGCTGTTTATTAAACTAGTCCCCAAAATGTGATATAGTACAAATGTAGAAATAATTTGGAAATATTGGGTAAATAATGTACTACGTTACAAACGATGTTTGTATGTTTGTCTAACCCGAAAATAAGATAGCTGCACTTCTTTACCTTATTTATGTACACATTTTAGTGGAAATATTACCTACCTAAAATAAATAAAGAACAATAAAAAAAGCACATTAGCTTATCTAATACATACCTTGCCTGTAGCAATTCCTGCTTGATTAGTAATAAAAACTATTCTGTAACCGTCGGCGTGAAGACTTTTGAGTTTACCAGGAACCTCAGCGAATAAAATCATCCAATCATGCTTATCTGTTGCAAATACCTAAATAACAACAAGATGTTTTCATACACGAGTCTAGACAAATTATTAAAATAAAAAATATAAAAAAGCAATTAAAAGGAAAACCGATAATAAAATTTTTTTATGTTAATTTTTTTGTAGGTTTAAAGTAGAACATTTGCCATACAAAGGTCAGGATTAGGTAAGAAATAATTAAGCTCCGGTTAGAAATGCAAGTATTACTGATATCTGTTTCAAATTATTCATTTCAAATACAACAACGTATTATCTGAGAATATATTAGTACCTTGCCCGATTTAGGAGTGATAATAGTTCCATCCATATCGAATGCTGCAATATTGGTTGAAGGTTTGGAGTTCTTGTAGTTCAAAATAAGAACTTTCCCATCATAACATTTGGACCACTCTACATTCTCCTAATAAACAATAAACTTTGTATAAAAAAATGTTTAACTATACACTTATTTTCAAAAATCGTTTTGAAATATATTAGATTTTTATCAATAGTAACTGTATCGTAACATAGTCGTTTTCGCGGATATTAAAATGTAATATGTACCTATATAAGATTAAAACCAGTTTTTCAGCCCCGAGGATACATTCTAATATCCACAGAAAATTGTCTGTAATACGATGCTATACATGATTTTTTAATACGACTAAAACTCGGTTTTAATCCAGCGGATATGAATCGGTTTCGAAGGCATACTGCAAAAAGAGTACCTTTGTTTTGAATGTCTTTTCATTTTCGATATGGAACCATGGAGTTTTAACTTCCTGACTTCTGATAGGATGACAGTTTACATTAAATTACATTACAAATCATCTAAGGGCTCTAAATTCAATGGGATATGGAAGGTCAGAAAATTGTCTAAAACAACAACCAGCTTATTTATTAAAATAAAAAAGCCTAAAACCATCCCGGGACCTATAAGAAGCGTCACTGTAAAGGAAGGCTTTAAATAATAGGATTAAAGAAGCAGATTTGCTACCAGCAATTCCTACCCTGTGCGCCTCTCAACATTATTCAAACTTTAGAAAAAATCTATGAAAGGAGGGGGGGGGGGGGTGGCATCTCGTAACACGACACACCAGCAATTAAATTTTGGGTGCTACTCCCTTAGTTTTAGATATTGGGTAAAAATTTTTTGGTTGAGTCAATAGGTATTTACTGAAAGTTTTGGTATTTATCATAAAAAACGACGGGGAACGGCGAAAGCGTGGTTCCCGTCAAATTCACCCCCTCCGTAATTTTAAAACCATACAGGCAACTTCATAAAATGTCATACATATACTGCTTCAGTAGAGCACCCCAGAAACTCTTGATTTTGAGGCACTAGCCATATATCTAACCTCCCCCCGTCGTCACACAGACTAAAATTTGTACCTGCTATTGTGGAGCTTTCCTAACAAATACAATTTAGCCGTTAACGAGATTTTAAGTAAAATGAAGACAGACAAATATCCAAGTAATTTGATTATTTCAACAAAAACTGTATATTCCTGTTATATTCGATATGGTGTCTTTTGTTTGGTTTAGTATCAGAGTCATCCAGATTTCTTTTTCTGTTTGTGTTTTCTTTAGTTGGCGAATCATTCTTATCCTTTTGTTTTTGTTCTGGAGGTGGGGGATTAAACAGGATACAATATTTATAATCACTGGCAGGTAAAACTATAGCATCCTAAATCAGAGAGGTGACAGTGGGATGTTTATTACACAAGCAACAATGGGGACTTTTACTGAATATTGATAGGTTGGTTTATTAAGTTGAGTGTTTAAACGTTTCAACCACTAGTTTTAATCTACAGAAGGGGTAATTTAGTGTGTCATAATTGCGGATGTACATCAATTTATCGGCAATTGTCTTATCCCTCTAGATCTCTGATCCTAAAATAGACATGGGTCAATGAATATGGTGATAAATATCAACCAATCTGCGTGAAATTCTGCCTTT